>NC_054056.1:49224282-49543389 GCF_017639655.2 Falco naumanni
AAAGATCCTTCAAAAAATCTTGTCAAGCCCAACAGCCAAAGAGAGCAGGCAGAAATGTACAGAATTAACGTAATGAAACAGCGGCTGCCTTCAGTCCTGAGCAGAGACTGAATAAATTGTATGGCTTCCTCTTCACTACAACAAGGATGGAAACTCAGGGGAGACAGATTGATGAAGTTGGTCAGAAGCTTGCTGAACTGAAAGTAAAAAAGAATACAGAGAAGAAAGTGTACCTATTTTAATGCAAAATGGTGATATTTTGCACGATTGGTCAAAATATCAATGGTCAAGACATTCTTTACTTGGTTGTACTTGAGTTTCAAATAAGAACAACTATAATTGCTCATCTATAAACATAAATTCATCCCTAGGTATTACTGAATCATTCTGGAAAGATTGACATGATTGGAGTGCTAAATTCAACAGTCACAGCCTCTTTAAGAAAGATCAAGTGGGCAAAAGTCAAGAGGGAGCACTCAAATATAGCATTTCTTGTTGCTGTGCCAGTGACCCCTTGAAAGAAAATGAATACTTAAGGGATTACTGTCAGACATTAGAGAAATATGAAGCAAGTAATCAGTATAAAGTTATTTCCTGATGTTTGCAGAAGACTATCATACCACACTGACAAACAAGAGATGAACTCATGATGTAGTTATGATATGTATAGGGGAAAACGAAGGTGTGATGGAGGACTTCAGTCTGTATGAAATATGTTACAATGTCAACTTCTTGGGGAAAAAAAAAAAAAAGAGAAGGACTATTGAACATAAACTTTTGTTTAAATTAACACAGTTTATAGTTGTGATTTGTTTAAAAATATTGCTTCATAACCAGTCAACTACAGGGTGACCCGATGATAAAAACCAACCAACCAAAAAACTAACTGGCTTACTGTTTGACATTTAATAAAAGCAAAATTAAAAAGGAGAAAGCGATGACATCTGGTGAAAAACAGAAGATAGGAACTTTTGTGAACGTAATAAGGTCCCGAGCAATCTGATGTGATTTGCGCTGCTCTGGGCAGAGTTTTGCTCTAGAGGATCTCTTGAGGTCCCTCCCTGCTTAAATTATTCTGCAATTCTAGGATGGTAAGAGAAAGGAGAATAGCAATAAGACACTTAAGTATATTGGGAACCAAAGTAAATCTAACAATGATACTAATTCATTGTTAGGGGGATATAGTATTGTCAGTAACAATGTATAAACACTAGAGGTGTTTAATAGAATTGTACTTTCTTGTCTGTTTGGGGGGAACAGATGACAAAAAAAATGCTGCAAGCTTTTCTGCAATAACCTGTGAGGATGATGATTAGGTATTTGAGAACAAGTTGTTCTGAATAATTTCATATTTGTTTTCTGACAAATTGGTCGAAGAACTTTGTGACTGTCATGCATGTTAATGGCTGGGACCACTGAAGAACTTCAAAGGAACTAGAAGGAAGCTAACACTGCACTAGAAAGTTAAAAGACTGTAGAGGATAGTTTGAGCTGATATAGGCTGAAGTGAGTCCTACAAAATGGAACACGTGATATTTTTGACTTATAACAAGCAGACAGAGGGGAAAAGAAAAAAATTACCCATGTGGATTTATGAGAAATCACCTCCTGCCAAACTTGACTTGCTTTGAAATTATAATTTATATTGAGAAAAAAAAAACAACTTATGTGTTAGTTTCTAAGTAATCGCTCATAAGACGTTTGCCTTGCAAAGGATAGGGAATTATAAGTAATGAAAACAAGTTACTAGCACAGAGTGATCCTGATAGTGAGAGGACAGCGTGTCTTAATACGTTTCATACTCATTTCTTCTGGATCACATTCATCTCTTCTGGAGAGCAGTGTTCCTAAAAAGGGCTATAATCTTGGTAGATAATTAACCTGTCATCACAGTGTGATGCTGCACTCAACAGAACAGGATTCTTGGATGGATAGGCAAATAGGGGAACTTCTAGAAGGAATTATGTGTCCAGTTGTGATGCCCATATCAGAAGATATTCATAAATTCCAAAGTTTTCAGAGAACAGCTATGCAAATAGCTAAAATGTAGTTAAAAGATTTTTGTATATGGAGAGAGTCCCAGAATTCTCTTCAGACTCCCAGCACAGATGATGGAGAAATTTTGCCACCTGAACTATGTAAAAACTTTGATAACCACAAAGAAAAATGTCAAGAATAATTCAAAGTGGAAGCTAGAAGTAAGGTATACATTTTTAAGAGCAGAGATATTTAATAGATTAATTTACTGAATCTTTCATTCAATTTTACCTTACTAGTAAGTCAAAAGCAAATGTTTTTTTCTAATGCTATGCTGTAGGTTAAAGGAAATGCAATTCAGAGCAGTCCTTTGGCATGTTATGTGTATGAGGTCACCCTAGATCCTCAAAATTATTCAGTCCAGCCTTATCTACAGATCAGCTGAACACAGATGATTTTACAGGAAAATTGAAGTGTTATTGTTTATACTGTGAAAGCATGGAAAATGACCTTTTGAAAAAAAACCCAGAAAATCTTTCTTAGAGAATGGAGAAAGCTACTTATTGTCTTAAATTGAGAAAAAGTATTAGAAGGAAATTATTCATCTGGAAATTGCATGAAGTAAAATTGTAATGGATATTAACATTTCATTGTACACAAGATAAAGTAATTGCAAAAAAAAAAAAAAAAGAATAAAAAGAATAAGCATGATTGACTGAAGTTCTTCACTGAAATCTTTCAATGATTTGGTAGAATGTTTTTTTTGGTCAGAAATCCACAATGAAAAAATCAAATGACTGTCCTGATTTTTAAGGACAGTCTAGAGGCAGGCAAATATCTATCAGTAAAGGGACAATATCTGGCCTTTTCATGAAACAGAATATTTTCATTTTCAAATGGAAAACATATTCATGTGAATCTGTTTTCTAGGGGAAGATATGAAGGAAATAGTGTTCCAAATCACATTAGCTTTGAGGGAGAAGAAGGAATTACATAAATGCATATTTTTACCTTGCTCTTAAATGAAAGCAGAAATAATCTTTTTAAATGTTTGAACACCGATTCATTAAATCACATAAAAAGATAGACTCCATTTCATCAGTAGCAATTTTCTAGCTTTTGTATTGTGAGTAACAGTTTGTATCTCTGCCCCAAGACATCAGAGATGTAACAGATTGTTTTGCAGCTATGAAGGCATGGAAGTACCCTCTAAGGAAAATTATACTTGTGCTTTTCAACTGCATCTGGGCCCAGTTGGCTAGGACTCTAAGACAATACCTACATTAGCATTTTAGTTCAGATGTGGAGTGCAGTTTTGAAATAAATTGTACTACTGTCCCCACTTACTGTGCTTTTGTTCTTACCAAGGGGAGGTGTTGGAGTGCATGACTTAGCTTCCACAAGGAAGAACCAGGAGCCATGTATGCTCCAGGAGCACAACTATCTTTTCTTCCTCTAGAAACGTGCTCACCCACAGGACTACTTTAAAGCTAATGTTGTTGATGTGGTGGATGCTGGGTCCTCTGCACCAACTGTTTTGCTAGGCAGATCAGATTTTCTTTCTTTGCACTGCGTGCTGATGTTCGCACAGCCTGACAGAACTCAAGCATCCAGCAGATCCTTTTTCCCTTTCTGTGGCAGGAGCAGCATAAGCTGCTGAGGAGGCAAGGGTGATGCCTTTGCTAGCATCTGTGCCTGGTAAATATTGCTCCTGAACAGCTGTTGGGCTGCTTTGTTTTTTTGCTTCCGCACCTTTAGAAGCCTGAAGAGTCATCTTATAACCAGAATCCTGAATGTTCACAGTGTGAGACATGAGACTGTGTGGATGGAGTTACCACACAGAGCTTATCCCATTGGGTATCCTAGGCCTTTCACACTTACAGTGGGCCTTACAAACTTTTATTGAAGCTGCTGCTTTGTAGAAGTTGAAAATGATTTATTTACTGAGTCCAAAATCTTCAGGTCAGAAGAAGCAACTATGACAGCTAGTTTGACATCCAATTAAAACTCAGGCCAAAATTTTTCATCTACTGTACATCTTTGTACAGCCTAGTAATTTATGGCTGAGCTAGACCACATCCTTATAAAAGACATCCATTTTTGATTTAAAATATTCTACAGAGAATCCAGCATACCCTTAGGTGAGGTCTTCCATTGATTAATTGCACTCACTTTTAAAATATTCCCAGTCAGACTTTGCTTAGCTTCAGTCTCTAGTCATTCATCTTCGTGCCTTTGTCTGTCAAGGAGCTGCTTGCCATTGAAAAAATCTTTTAATACGTAGGTACTTACTAACTAAGACTTTGGTGCCCTTGGGAAAACAGCTCAGTAAAGTGACACACATTTTCAAAATCTTTTTTTTTTTTTTTTTTTTTTTTTAAATAAACCAGAACTTTAAACACTTTGTTTTGGTTCTTTCCAATTTCAAGGAATAACAAGGAAATGAGAGGTACCTTTTTTGTTCTTTATATATAGTATAGTTATACTGAGCTTGCAAGAGATGGAGAGAGTTTTTTTTACCAAACCATGGCTGTGAGTTGAAATGAACGAAGTCTGGAATAGCATTCCTTTTCCTTACCTCACATATGTCATCATTTTCAGAGAGGTACAAGATGGTTATTTTTAATTTTTTTCCAATCAGTTATGTCTTAGAAATTTGTTCCTATTGCAGCTGCTACCAACTAAAGCTTTTTTTCCCCCCAAAAATGACAAAATTAGAAAAACCTCATGGGAAGTGTAGAGAAGGTGGAGCCAGGTTCTCCAGCCTGAGATGTACAATGGTAGGACGAGAGATGATGGACATGAGTTGCAGCATGGTTAGATATAAAGAAATTTATTTTTTACCATGAGAATAATCAGAGACTGGAACAGGTTCCCAGAGAGGTTTTTGAATCCTTGTCCATGGCAACGCTCAAAATTTGACTGTACACAGCCCTGAGCTACCTCATCTAGAAGACCCTGCTTAAACAGGGGGTTGACATGTGTCATCTGCAGGGGTCCCTTCCACCTTGAATTGATTCTGTGAAGTAACACTGCAAGTGGGTTCACACGAGTGTTTCACCCTTGCTTTCATTAAGGGAAGCTGATAAGGGCTCCCTCCTCCGGGTTGAGAACTTGTGTGAAGCTGGTTGAAAACTGATGTATTTTGAGGTTTGGAGAACAACCCTAGAAATTAATTTCCAGACCAACTAAACTTCATTTCCTTAAGCAAGAAAGGCCCAAAATAGACAGTAGGTCCTCATGTAACCATATCACCTAAGCATATGCTGTATGTGAAACAGTGCTTTATTGAACTGATAATCTAAGTTGGCAGCTTTGTTGACATGCAGCAATAAACCACCCATGTTCTATATTGCTGGTTACTAAATCTCAGTTTAACAACTTGATCTTTTGACAGACAGTCACACAGGGGTAGATGGTGATGCCTAAAATTAATTCCACTGGTTTCTTTGTAGTGAGTAAATTGAGGCATGGTGTTTGCATTTATTGAAAATTACACAGAAAGACACACACTAACAATCAGGAAACAAAACTCGTTTTTATTCACTTGCAGTTTGTCTCCCAGTCCTCTCTAGCCATTACAAAATATTGCCTCTATCAGACAAGCCAATATACAAGCAATGCAAATTAGTAGCTAAGAGAAAAATGAATCTCTCATTTTAGCACAGTGTATTGTATCACAAAATTTAAACAAGTATTACTCTATTACCTAATTCATTCCTTTTAATCAAAGAAAAGATATGCCTGTCTTTGTAATTTTTCTATAAATAAACTGTGAAGTCTGGAAAGTTTCAAGTCAGGGAAGCCAAGGCTGTCAGTGTTCAAATTCAAAATTGTCTCTTAAGATTATACTCTTTGATAGGCATCTGATAAAAATAAACTTGTTACATAAGGTCCTGATTCAGCAAAGAAATTAAATACGTGTTTAACTGTTAGGTATATAAGTGAATGCAGTAGTATTCAGTTAGTACACACATGTCTTAATTCAGAATTATTGAATGTCAGGAGTCATTGTCATTGTTGGGAACAGAAGTGCATTTCAGGTCTGCTGACGGTTAACAGTATGTCTGGTGGATTGGCTGGTTGGTTTGATTATTTGTTTTAGCAAGGTCAAGTATTTCAGTAGTTAAGGATCTATAATGAACTTACTTTCAACAAAATCTTCAACTCCCTAGGTAACAGCAGTGGTCATGCAAATCATGGTATTTGATCAAATATGGTTACTAAAAACCCCCACACATTCAACTCTTTTAATTCCATGACCTCTTTCTTTTCCTTTGTGCTCTCTGTCCATGTGCAATTATGAATCATGTTTCAGTTAATTATTGCTAATCTCATCTTTTCTCATGCTCTGTTTTTCCCATAATCTTTTCAAGTTCACTGTGACTAAAGCTAAGCCAGTATTTTCATCTAAATTTTCATCTTTGGTCCCTTTTACATTATTAATACTGTTATTGACATCCTTCTTGTATGCAGTGTTAGCTTATTTGTATGTGGGAAGAAAGCAGTGGTGACTTTTTATGAAAGAAATGTTTCCGTTTTCTTATAGTATTCCCAAGTGAAAAATATCTTGAAAAGATTGCAATGCTTATTAATTTCTAGTGTGTTTTCTATGTGACTGGGAGTGTGATTCTTTTCTTGGTTTTGTGGTTTGATTTTTGCCTGGATCTTAGAGCATCATAGAAAGAGAAGCTGAAAACTGTTTACATGCTGGTTATACACAATTCCGTGTGCATGAGTGTGGGAGTAACTTTGTTTTATTTTTACACAGAATGATTTTCCAGGTTTTTTACTAGGAAAAATTTTGATTTTAGTGTTGTTTTTTCATAAGTAAACTGGTCAGAATATGGTAATGAACATGTGTTATTTGAAGGTCTTTTAAGCAATTTATGAATTGAAGTTTTCCATACAGATAGTTTGAAATGTAGCTGAAGTAATTTGTATTCTGCTGCACAATGGCATCAAAGTCTCTGACAGCAACTTCTGTATTTTGCAGTAGCAGCCATTAAATTCCACAGCAACATCAATGTATTTTATTTCTAAGTAATACGCTTCCTTTTCCTTGCTTCTACCCCTTGCAAAAACACAAAATACGACTCATGGCTGAAAATAGTCAACAAATTTTATGTTGGATTAATATTTACAACAATTACTGTCACGTGCTCTCCAAACAGTATGGCCACGTGTGTTAGGCTTTGATCACCGAAATCACAACACTAATTCCTGTCTGAACCTGCATTTTCCCGTGTACTAGAGAAGAGACTAAGCTTGAAGCCTCTTAGAGCAGCTTTTCTTTGTCATTTCCACAGGTTTGTACTACTGCTCTGTTCATTAGGTTGTTTTGAGTCTGTGGTGCAACGTCCAGTGTAAGAATCCCTGTGGAACAGATAGCTTAATTTACGTGGCAGAAGCTATTAGCCAGTGTTTCCAGCTCTTCCAGTTCCCTCTGTGAGCCTGACACTAGTGTTTGCTTTCTGTCTTTTCGAACCATTCGTTGCAATCTAGTTAAAGTGCTCAGTGGACAAATCTCCAAGAGACAGATGCAAAGAGGAATGGCTGATTGCTTTCTCTACAAGAACTGGGAAGATAAAACATTACCTTCTAGCTTACATAACGTTTTGGTGTATTTACATTGAAATTGAGAAGGTTTGTCATCAGCATGGTGATGCTCTGGTCCTATCTCTTAATAAAAGCAGGCAGGCCTGTAACAGCAAAGGACTAGACTCTGACTCGAGGTCCTGTCCAGTCTATTTTCTGGCTAAACAGTGAAATCAGAAATCACCAAATCAACAAAATAAAAATGGAAAGAGGTGAGAAGATAAAAGACACCATTCAGTGTCAGTGACAACGCTGTAGTTTTAGCAAATAGGTGCAGAGTGCACATACCAATTTGTGATACAAATTTAGTCTCTTCACTGCTATTTAGCTTTGTTGCCTGTTGATTTTGGTGTGTGACTATAAAGAGAGGAATTAGGTACCTGCTGAGCTATAGTCCTATGTTATGTGACTTAATTTTTGGAGAAGGAAGTAGTTCTGGTGTATTATTCTGTGGCAGAAGATGAATTGTGAAAGGAAATGCTTGTGATCTTTAAAAGGAAGAATATTCCTTTTTTTGTACTGAAGCCCATGCTAGAAGTACTTTCTTGAGCATTTTATGCTTTTGGTCATCTTCATAATATTAATTTTTGTCTTTTCAAATCTTTTTGAGCCTCTCTATAGCCCTCGATGTCACTGCCTTTTCCATTATGTATTATGGTAGGTTGTTCAAGTCTGATTTCCCTTGAACTTCACCCACATATGTGGAGCCTGGAATTATGGGACCTATAACAACTTCTTTCATGTAAATGAAAGGGAGTTTTACTAACATGTAATGCAGGTGTAGAAAGCTTACTACTTTTGAATAAATGTGATGAAATAGATCCTAACTTTATATACATTTTCCATATCAAGCATAGAGTCTTGTAAAGACTCACCATCAGTGAATTTGAAGTCATTTGAGTAGTCTTGGTAGATGAACTGAACAGATGGTTCCATGGTTTTAATAAAGCAAATGCAAGTAAATACAGAGGAAAGAAAATGGGGTTTACATTGAAGTCCAGCACAAGTGGAACTACTGGATTATCTGTTGTAGCTACATCACAGAAACTATATGAAGAATAGTTTGAGGACTGGAATATTATATGCATTAGAAGACCATAAAATTTAAACATATGAAAAAAGTAACTGTCTGGGAGCATTTTGGTGATCCCCCCCGCCCCCCCCCCCCCCCCCCCCCTTCTTTTCTTCAATCTAGTTTCTCTGAGATCGAATAAAGATTCAGAGACCTTGATTTGTATGCAAGGAGTTGATTTATAATGTCTGCTCAGTCAGAGAAGGTCAGTTACAAAACGTAATGTGATCCCTTGCTCAGCTACAAAAATTCAGATGTGTGTATGGGGAGACATCTTCTATGCGAGGGTCAGCTGCAGTTTCCTGAGAGCTGTGGGAGTTTTGCTATTACTGAAAATCTTCCAAACAGTATATTCCAGGTGAAGCACAGGTGGCTGGAGGCTGGTGTGGGAGGTGTTGAACCACCTTCTCTAGCCTGCCTTAAATGAGGAGCCGGATGGTGTAAGGGGCTCATACCCTACACGTCTTCCATGTTAGCCCTGTAGGGACTGCTTGCGACTATGCCACAGACAGATAGAGATGAAAGTTTGGAATTAGAAAAGGACATTCTTTTCTGCTTGTCTTTTTGCAACACCTTTCTTTTAGAACTGTTGTGACAGCAGAGCGGGTGCGTTGCTCCTTGTGCTCCCTGCTAGCCGTGTTAGCGGCTTTTTAAATCCAAGTTGCAGTGGTTATTCTCTGTGTTACTTTCCAGTGGTTATACATGAAGAAGAAAAGCGTCTAGACTGTTAACTACCTTATAGATGAGGGCTTTAGAAACAGTGAATTATGTACTCTGTAAGGAGATTTAAAAGTCTCATTTCCTCTATGAGTTTTCAGCGTCTGCCATTAAAGAACTGAGTGGTAACTATTACAAAAGGGTTAGGCAGGTGTTGCTGCCCTTCTTACAGTGAAAACAGAGTACAAAAATGGCTTTGTAAGCAAGCAAGAAGACTAAAAAAGGAAAAGCAACTTGCTAGGAAAACACTAGAAAAGGTAATGGATTTATTTTCAAAGGTTTTCAAGGGCTTCTTAGTAAGTTGGCTTATGATATATACCTTTACTTACCTTTACTTGCAAACAGAATCAAGTCAGAAAAGTAATATTGGCTTCCTGCTGACTGCTTAAGTATCCAAGCTGTTTAATTGATATCTATCATCTTTATCTTTTATTTACTTTAGTGGTAGTATATTTAGGATAACCAGAACAATGGTGGTTAGACTGACAGAAAAGTTACTGAAAGTGATATAATTTCTTTCCTCTAAGCTTCTAACTAATTTTTACTTAATTAACTGAAGTTGGAAGACATATTTTTTCCCAGTGAAAAAGCTACTGCCCTTGTATATAATAAATACATGCTTAAAAACACGCACAATTTTCTTACCAGATTTGTTTTGGCACTGTAGGCTAAATCGATTTTATAGAATGAGTTTCTGATAAACAAGCTTTGTCAGCTTCTTACTTATTTAGAGTAAGCGACTTTATCCTATTTGTGTCGGGTTTGATTTTTCATGTTAGTTTCAATTGCTTAGATTTTTTTATTTTTCTTGAGAACAAGGCAGCGTGTGTTTAAATAAGGTATTTTAATTTTTTGCTCTGTTGCTTTTTTGCAGCAGGCTAACGAATGCATGTGGGTTTTTAATGTGTCTGTTGTTCTGACTAGAGAAATACTTTGCTTGTTGTGACATTTGAATTTCCTCTGAGAAAGTGACTGTAAAGACTGCGTATGACTTCCCCCCACCCTTTCCCCACCTCCCTATTCTACTTTCAGCATTAGTTTGAGGGAATCTAATTTAATTTCAGTTATTTTACCAGAAATATTCTCACTGTTTGTACCTGGGGATTTTAGCTGGCGTGACTGTTGAAATTAAAGGTCCAAGTTACAGTAAGATCCTAGTAAAGAAGGAAATCTTTATTGATGTGTGTGTTTGAGAGTTTTTGAGTATTTAGTTTCCATTATTCTGGTTCAAGAAAGCAAAATACAGTACAGTACTATGGTACTTACTGTAAGGCTATTTAAAAAGTTCTTGGAAAAATTAGATCTTTCTGTACACTCACAAAGTTTAATGTATGTTTGCTTTTTTTAAAATGTTGTTAAAATTATTTGGATTTAAATAATCAGATATGGATCAATGTAAATAATACCATGTTTATAATCGGCTAATTCTGATGGCCTTTGTCTAACACAAAGAATTTAGAAAAATCTTAATCATATATGCTTTCTAAAAAGTACTGGTTTAATACCAAATTTAGGTAAAATCTATCGATTTGAGGTGCTTATACATTTACACATTATTCCATGTATGAAAATGTTAATATTGATAATGATTTTTCTCTTTTTCTAACAGTAATCCAATTTTTACCTTGATGAAGTACGCTTGTTTTATGTACTCAGCTGTGTTTTCAAGTGATAGGCTCTGTCACCCTGATTCAAACACCTTATTTGTTTTCAGTGCCATAGCTTAATACTTGCAGTGGAAGTTTCCATTTCTGATATCAAAGGTACCAAAAGATATCCTCTTGACAATCAGCACTTTCTTTATAAAGATGATGAGCCCTGCTTGTGCTGAGATTCCTTTTAATAATCAGAAAACTCTGAAGTCAAGAGTATTTTTAACTGAATGCAAGTGAGAAATGTTTCATTTATCTTTGTTTCTCTGCAATATTTGGTTAACGTTTACTTGCTGGAATGCCTTTAATTTCAGAGTCATAAAAGAAACCCATTTTTTATGTGTCTATCATTCAGTACCTGGGTATGTTAGAACCAAAATGTGCCTGCAACCTCACAGCTTTCTTCATGGTAACATAACACATCTGAAAGATGCCTGCTGCTCATTTATGTTCAAATACTTTGTTCAGTTTCTTCTTATTGCTTAATGAACACTTGTCTGTGTTATTAGACAGTGTTGATTATTCACTGACTGGTGCTGTCAGCAGTGTCAAAAGTAAATTTGCTAGCAAACAGTATAAAATGGCCCAGTATGCAGGATTTTGCAACAGGTGCCACAAATTTACACCCTTTTTTTATTTTTTTTGTTGTGAGTAACAAAGTTCTCTACTTTCTCCTTCATGTCACCTCATCATGGATAAATGAATATTCTTTATAATGCAGTTACCTTAACTTGCCTATGAAAGCCAAGAGCTTATTATGACTTCTCTGCTCTTGCAGGTTCCAGACAAGAAGGTTTTTTTGTTCAGGAAAGCACATACTGCTTGACTTGATGTCCAGAGGACTAAGCATTTATTTGGGAGTTTTTTGCACTTAAATATTGAAATGGCCTTCTCCATTAGAAACTGGGACTGAACACATCCTTGTGGGAATGCCACCTTCTGCCTTTGCACACAGCCTGTGAACCATCCACTTCCCCTTACCCAAAACAGATTCCCCAGTGAAGTGAGTAGAAAGTTCTTAAGACAAATAACAGTATCTAAATGGACTGCTGGTACACAGGCTAGATATCTCAGTGAGACTGAATGTCACAAAGAGCTGGAAAGCCAGTTTTAGAGCTTCTGTTTATTGTTTCTCTTTCTTTTCTGGCATTTTTAGCATTTTCTTCCCAGTTCATCCTGTTTCTCATTTACTTTTTCCTTCTGTGTTTTATTGCTTTTGAGAACTCCCAGCTGATCCTCCTGTGCTTTCAATTCCACTTCCTCTCACAACTGCTTTCCAAAACAGGATCATTGAACACTTAATGCTGGCACTTAAAATGAGTGAACAGCCCAGTTAGATTAACAGAGGATAGGGAAATTCACGTCTCGGGCTTTTATTTTCTGGCAACTCAGGAAGACAAAAGAACATCAAACAGCTCCCGAGTTCTGCCAGGCGTAGCGGTGCAATGTATAATTGGGACCATAATGTCCGTGCTGGTGCTGGTGTCACCGTTTCCTGCCTTTAGAGGATAAGGACATTTGCTGGGGTAAAATTAAATAGAAGAAATGGGAGAATTTCACAGGTCCGACCTTTTAGATTTTGTGTGCGAACAAATAAAGGTAACTATGTAAGCCTTCCTGGGAGTAAAAGACAGTAACCAGCACTTCTGATCTGATTTGTGGACGTTCACCAATGCATCCATACCTATGACTGGCTTCCTATGGATCAAGAATTTGCTGTTTTGCTCCTGAGTAGCACAGGGCATTGGAGGGAGCAGAGTCATGGTGCCTGGTCTCAAAGATAATAAAACATCACTAAAATGCTTTTCCTGTTATTTAGCTAATATGGCTGATACAGAAGGAAGGTGACTTTTCCAGCCAAGAACTGTGGGGTTTCTTCCCCCACACACTTTCTTCCCACCCCGCCCCCTGATCCAGCTTCCTATATTTCTGAATGATTTTGCAGTTCTAGTGCTTATGCTTAAAATTGGGGAGTTTTTAAAAAAATCTCGAAGACAAAGTAATTATTGAAGCGTTGGTAAAATACTTTTAAATATATATTTACTTCTATATTTATATAAAAATAAATAAAATACCCCTCCTCCTCAGGAAAAATGCTGTCAGGACTAGGATTTAAAAGGTGTGTTTTTCAGAAATGAGTCCCACTGCTACAGAACAAAGGTCAATACCATTACTTTTACCAGCTGGCATGTTCATAACTTAGTTTCAGGTCCTCTCCTTCCCCTGCCAAGTGACGATAGTTTTCAGTGCTAGCCAACACATGGACATAGACTAGTCTTCCAGAGGTTTCACGCTGAGTGTGATTTGCTCTTTCCATTGCTTCTCATTGGCAGAATAGAGATAAATTGCCCCGTTGAACTTCTGAGATGAATTTGTACATTGGACTATTTACTGTTCTCTGTATCTTACCCTTGCCTTTCATAACCTTCCTTTAGTCCCTCCCTCAGTGAAGGAGATGGCACAAGTTATTTCTGCCTACAGCAGTCCCTCAAAAATGCAAAGTCAGTTTATTGCTTGTTTTTTATTTAGACATCCTTTATCTGTGCAGCAAGGCAGAAGAAGTTCAGAGATAGTGAGGATATACAACCATAGCACAGGGGGCTATTTCAGCAAGTTGCTAAACACTGTTTGATGTCTAACATTGTCTCTCATTTGCTCAGGCCGGTTTGTAAATAATCTCCTCTAGGTTTAACTCTGGTTTTGAGTCAAGAAGCTAGTTAGATTTCCACTTAAATGTATTCTGTCTCACTGTAATCTGCATAAATTTCAGAATCAGTGGTCCTGAAAAAGTGTTTCCCATTTGAATTTTTCAGACTTCATACATGTATGCACACACACACTTTTCTAATTATTTTTTTTCTATACTGGGATGGTATGCGAGTCATTTAAAATTTCCCTTTCTACACCCTCTTAATTTAATTTTTGAAAGGTGCCATTGAAATTTATTTGCAATAATAATTTCATACTGGCATAGTATTTAATTCTTAGGGGTACTTCTGCAAGTTTGCATCACTTTATAAAGCCTAAACAGACCTTAACAGACCTTTGCACTAGAATTCCTATAAAGTGATTTCTAATGGCTAGTTTGTTTAGCCTTCAATAAATCTAAAATTATAAATATTTTTCAAACATAAAGACAAATTTCTAGTATTAGTTTCTCAGCAAGAATATAGTTTCACTTTGCTTTAGTCACTGTTTAATAAAACATGTCACCTGGCTAATCATCATGAAAGAAGCCTTCCAACCTGCTGCTGCTGTCGCATTAACAGATATCCTGGTTTCTTTGTTAAACTCAAAACATTTTAGTAGAGCTTTATACCTGGGACAGTATCTAATTCCTCAAAGTAATTGCCCTTGCCCAGCTTTCCACACACCAGTTCAGCATGGAATGAGGTTATTAACAAAGGGATGCTGCTAATTTCTAATCCTTCTAATTTTTTTTTTCTGTAGTCAATGCAGAAAGAGAGGGCAAGAGACTGCCCTCTAGAGAACAAGATCAGCTCCAGAGTGAGCCATTGCCTTCAAGAAGAGTTTCTCCATCGACTCCAGAAGGCTAGAGAAACTAAAATAGCTTGTGTAACTAGCCTGGATTTCTAACTCATTAGGAAGGCTTAATTATATCAACATGTTGGAGATTTTTCTGTGATATAAATTCACCTTCCATCTGCACAACCTTTTCATCCTTATTTTTTAGCTTTTTAGCTTCTAGTCAAAATATCTTCTCCATGAGTGTCTCAATTAATGTGGGAACATCACTGAAAACTGTTTCCAGATTTGTTTTTGAAAAACTTAGAGTTCATTTGCATGGGAAGCAGTAAAACACTACATAGCCTCTTACTGCATGTTGTTCATTTCAAAAGGAATTTGCAAGGAGCTTGGCACTCCTTTTAGCTTGCACACCCAGTTGATAGTATTTAATTTAAAACAGCCTCTGAAAGTACCACTTAAAATGAAAGCTGTTTGACTCACATGCAGAACACCTACCTGTAGACCCATATTCACTATTATTTGGTAAAGATCAGCACATAAACCCCGAATTTTCTACAGTAAGCTAGGTATGATGTATTCTTAATACAACTAACTAGATTTCGCATACTTGGTTTCACTTGTTCTGTAGAAACATGTATTTGTTCACATATGTAGAAATATGTGTAGTTCTTCGCAAGTTTTAGCTTTCAATCATGGATTTTTTTTTTCTCCTGATTCACTTAAAATGAGATGTCTTTACAAATACACCCTGCACAGTTTTATTCTGTGTACCATGAAGTTTTGTTAAAAGTTTTCCCATACTGAAATGAGTATGCTATGGTGTGTATTTTTAATGGCTGCTCTGTTTCCCATATCAGAAACTACTCTTAAAAAACCTATTAACTTTATATTATTTTTTGTTGAAGAACCCAGGGAAATAAGTCTCTGTACTTTCAGCATGAGTCTTTTTTGTCATCTTTGTGCTGACTCTCTGTTTCTAGCTTGGAGTTGGAAAAGGCTGGAATTTCTGGTTGAACATGTGATTTTGCAGAACTGCTGTTTGTTTTGCTTATCTGCAATTAGTAGTTTTTGTTTGCTTATGATTACTTTTTTGTTTATTCTCTGTCATGCTGCACTTTTACCTATGGAGTTTCCATTCTTCTCCTACAGTTAACAGTTTTGTTTTCATGTACATTTTAAGCCTACTCTTTTCCTGCCAACTAAAGTTTATTTCCCAAAGTAACCTTGCTATATTCAGATTCAATTTTGTCATAAATAAATTTCCAGCTAATACACTTCGATACGATTTAGCTGCATTACTCAGTTGCCTACCATAACTCAGGGGCCTTGTGGTGCAGATGATTTTGCATAAATAAATAAAAGTGGGTTGTTTCCTGCCTATGAACTTCCAAATACCATTGAGTGAGTCACTCAGAAATTTCAAAAAGGCCATCGGTTTTTGGAGAGCAGATCAGAGAAACTTATACTGTTGCAGCAAGGAGTTGTGCTGAAATTAAATGGTTTATGAAGCTGCAGAATGTTACAGGTGTTTTTCCTGTGAGGTTTGTCTGATACGGGGTATTTCTTTTAGAAAGACTGGCAATATAATTTCAGGGAGATCAGAATGGATGGGTGAAAATTAGAAATTTAAACATTTTATAAATAAGAAATTTCACTGTTATTCTGAAACTTTTTTTGTTTCCATTCTTCTGTTGTATGGCAATGAAATATAAAAATTGGACACTAAAATAAGAATTTTAAGCTTATTGGACACTAAAATAAGAATTAGCCCAAAATAAGATTTTGTACAGAATTACAAATTTTGTTACTTTGCAGTTATTCAGAATAAGCTCAACTCTTATAATTCATCCTCCAAATTCTGTCACTCCATATAGTTGTTGTTTTCTGTCAATTTACTGTTCCTACTGGTATTAAATGGAGACCTGTCATGTTTCTTGGGAGCATGGGTAAGAGGATATAACCTCAACTATGCTGGAAAAGAATTGGAAGGTAGAAAATAGTGCCTTTTGGGTTGAAAGATGCAAATAGATGTATTCTGTCTTGAAGTGCTCTATTTCTGTCATCATGTAATTAACAAATGAATATGGTTAAATATGGACTCTGTGTCTTGTCGCTAATCACAGTGCAGTCAGACTGACAAGCAACATCACTTTGGTCACCTGCTGGGCAGATATTCACTGACCTTAGTGACTGCAATGAGCAAAACTGATTCTATTTTAAGACCTAGACTGTAGTTTATGAAAGTGAAATAATTTTACTTTCAAACTCTTAGTTCAGTAAAGTGTATTGTTATAGGTATTCTCTTTGGATTTTTTTTTTTTTTTCATTTTAGGGGATATCAGAATTGGGAACTGTCATGGTTAGATGGAACTATTAGCCTCTCTGATGTACTTCATGAATCTAGAGAAAGGTCTTGTTAGATTCGCGTAATTCATAAAAGTCACTGAATCTGAAGATTGTTGCCCAGTGTTGCATTGCAGGAGTTGAGGCAAGACTTTATATTTCATTTAGATGTATCCAAAAGTGGCTGCACATTTCTCCAGTTTACTGTTACTTTACTGAAGTATCTACAGAATGCTGTGCTGCATGTTTTCAGCTACTTACATGTATTTCCATTTTAATCTCTAAAGTCTTGATGTGGATCATAGATCTACGAAAATCTACTTCCATTCCTGAGTTTCATAGCGGTGGCATAATGAAATCTTTTCCTCTGCTTTTAACTTGTCTGTAAACAAAATGGAGATATGCATCAATGTTCTTTATTATCCATTTTTATAATCTTATTTTCTTACGAATTTTTGGCTCTAGTTCCTCAGGTTGTCCATCGTACATTGTGTCACTTCCTTTTCTCATGAGTGGTTGAAATTCCCCTTGCTCCCTCAAGAATTTTCAGGTGTCTGCCTTTCCCCTTTGCTGGGCAGGGAATTTATCCTAGTGTCATTGATACTATGACCTGCTTTTGCCTGGATGGTTATGTTGATCTTTTTCCATTTGCAAATCTTTCTGCAGCAGATTTTGTTGGGGTTTTGCATATCTTTAGTTCTAATCTGGCTACATCTGGATCAGTTCAACTTTTTTTTGAAACTACACCTCAGTGGAACTTAACTAAGCCCCATAGGATAAGAATAATTTCAGTCAGTATGTACTGTCATGCATACTACTTGCATCAGCAGTTTAATTTTGATATTTTATAGATGCTGAGGTTTAATTTTACGATCTCTTTTAGAATGTAATATGTAATTCCAGTTTCCATTTTTGAATGAAATGCAAACAGAGAAAAAATTCACCAAAAAATCCTTAAGAGAACTACTTCAGGTTATCTGGGATAGGTTAGAAAATCTTGGATCAAACTTTAGAAATCCATCATTAAAATGATGAAGTTATGAAATGTGTTACTAAATTGTAACCTTCTGTATGGTCCAGGCACTTCTACTGAAGTACACGGTGAGGAGACGTGGTCAGACCTCTATGGAAGACGAGTCTAATACATATTTTTTTTTTGTGCTTATTTTTTCAGTGATTTAATTTTAGAGTGAGTAGGCATGCAGAGGTAGAGGGTGTTTAGACTATACATTTGGTCAGATGAAGATTATTTCTTTCATGTTAGAGGTATCCTTTTATGTGTCACAGGATAAGATACAGCAAACAGAAGAAAATATATTATGAGATACAAGAACAACATTCCAGACATTTATGTTATCTATAGATAATGAATAAAAAATGTTGACACCACTTGCATTTTCTATTTCAGCTGGTTTTAAGGGTTCATTTATAAGGAGCTTTCTGTCCTGTTTGGCTGACAAATACTGACGTCTGAATCTTGATGCAATCGACATCTTCTCTTACTAAATCATTCATGAATGTTGCACTACTTTTAGTCTCTTTATTCTGTCAGTGACTTTGTGGTAAAAATAGAAATAGAGCCTTTTGATTTCAGTGATTGGTGCATTTGTAGTTGATGCAGATCATTAGCTTTTTAAAATGCGTAAGTCATGGACCCTGACTTTACAGTCTTCAGGCTTTTATTCTTTTGGTATGTTTGTGGTCTTATTTTAAAGGAATAAATTCTTTATTGTACTGAATGGAATCAATATTTCTACAGTAGATACATATCTGCAGAACAGGAGTAGTTAAAATGGAGAGGATCTCCAAAAAGAAAAAGGAAAGATTATTAGCCAAACCCATAAGCAATTAAAAAATCTAATGTTATTCAACTTATAGAGGGGAAAAAAAGAGTAATATATGATAACGTTAAGCACTATGGGGAGCTAAGGAAGATAAGAACTGTCTCCCAACTCCTTGTGTGACCTTCAATTAAAATAAATTTGTGTTTATAACTAGCAGTAAGAACTTAGACAGCACGTATCTTGAAGCATTAAGAACTACAGAGATAAAAGTTGGGAAGAATGTTAACCAGAAGAAAATCTGTTGCTGCAAGTAAGCCTATTGTGGTGCATAAATGTTTCTGCAGAACTAGCTAATGCCAGAAAAACAGAGGGACTATGGTAGGGCATGCATGTTTATTTAAAAAAAAAAAAAAATCGTTATAAAGAGAAGAGTTTGTAGTGGGAACAATGAATCTATGAACTTTCCTAACTTGAATCAGGCCGAGCAGTTGAAGAAAAAAATACCTCATTTATATCAAATATTTCTGACATTCAAGAAACCCTTTTGGGCCCTGAAAAGCTCCATGAAAAATATGACACATCTACTGCCTTGGTTTTTTTAGAGAGGTTTGCACTTTTCTGCATTACAGGAGCTTTAGAAATAAAGCAAGCTGCAATACTGAGGCTTTGTATTCAATCTGTGCAAGAATTGCACTACTCATAAAAATTTGCTTTGGGATACCTTAGCAGGGATTGCCTTAAAGTTACTTGATAAAAATAAGGATATATAAGTAAAAGATAAAGCAACAGATAAATATTTACCAAAACGCATCAGGGTATGACAATACATAAAGTTTAGTTTAAGATCAGTTAGATTTATAGATATTGAAAGTATTTTGTCCTTTTCCATTGTTAAACCACTTACCATGATGGCTTCTGTGGAAAATTGAATGTCTTTGGTTTCTTTTTTGAATGTATGTTTATTGCTAAATGAGTTTAAAATGCAAGTCAAGAAATGAGAATGCTTACGTAGCAAGAAAAATAGAATTTAGATTAGGTTGCAGGTTTTTGCTCTTGAAGAACAGGCAGCTGCTCCTTAGTGATTTTTCTTTTTATAGAATTGAAAGAGAAGAAATGAGCAAACTCCAATGGAAAAACCTTAATTTGAATGGTATGAGAGTGTCTTTCACAGCAGAGGAAGCAATTTCTTACGTGAACTGTGTTTATTTTACTCAACGGTTCATTGATGAGAATTTGCCCTTCACTTGAAATTCTGTAAAATATCAATGCAACAACTTATCTCCTACAGAAAAGGCTGTAAAAAGTGACAGTTGTTACATATTTCTTTGTTCAAAGGATTTTCTCTTAGGGCAATGGAAAGGCTCTTCTTGGCTTTGGATTAGGCCTTTGCACAAGGAGTGGGACACCCATGTTATAGAGCACTTCTACAATGAACTTGGATAACCAAGCATGTAGCTGAAAGAGCACACTTGTCTTCTAGAAACTTCTGTCTCCAGTTTTCTCTCCTCTATCTTGAGGAGCTGTGGCTCACCACTATAGTGATATCTTAGGCTGTCAGATGATGTACTGAAAAAAACAACAATGTAGTGCAGTGGAATTTCACATCTGCCAGGATTTTACTTCAACTGTTTGGTGCTGGACTATGATTTATCTTTTCTTAACACCCCCCCCCACCCCCGTGGAAGTGTAAAAGCATGGGAGAAGGGGCACATAAGCAATGGCCTGTTTTGTTTTGTTTCTCTTTGTTTTTCTTCTTAGCTTTCACATTTGAAAGATTAGGTCTCTGAATATAAACTGGAAGTGCTGATCTGGAGAATCTAGAAAACCATTGTCCTTTTCTCACTTTACCTGTTTGTTTAGTTTTTTTCTAATTTTCTTACCATCTTCACAATTATTTATGTTTTCGTATCTCCACTGCAAACTCATTTGCATCTCTCACTGGTTTCCTTGGTGTCACCTTGTAGGAATCATCCCATGATTTTGATCATTTCTGGCATACTTTTGCTGTACCTACTTTGTTCCTGCTGTCTCAGTTTTTAAGTGGAGTATGCAAAAGAGAACTGGAAACATTCAGTATTCTAGGCAAGGTGACATCATGGACATAAATACAGTGTCATAAGGATGTCCTCTGTTTTGTGCTATGACCTTTTTCTAGAAATCCTTAGTATTCTGTTGAAATGTTTTGCTACTATTGAACGTTAGTGTGATGTCTGCAGAGGCCTACCTGTCATAACCACACGTTGATTGGTGTTTTAATGCTCAACTTTGTATACACTTCATTAGAGCTGCAGGTTTTGTTTGGTTTTACTACATGGATATGGCTTCCCGTGTACAAATACTATTGAGGTACAGATGTGCCTCACTTAACATGTCCACCTTGAGTTTGCTCATCTGCCGGTAGAACATGAAAATATGGCACAATTTGATGTCTTATGTGGACAGAGAAATCTGCAGGGATTATTTGCCATTTTCATAAATTCTTGAGACCTCAAAACACTGACATAAAAGCATTTTCAATGTAGTTTATGATATTATATGAAATGCTGCATTTTTAATTTGTTAGCAATTAAGGTAGCAAAAACCCTCAAATCTGATGTAGATCTCTGCAGCTAGAAGACAGTTACTAGCACAGATGTTCTCACCTGCTGCAGTCTTAAGTCTGAGGTTGACAACTGAACACTATGTGTAACTTTGAATGCAAGTGTTAATAACAACTGAGACAGTAAAATGTAATTATTGCATGTTATTATACTATCACCTGTGCAGCTGTGAGGCGTAGACTGACTACTTTGCCACATTCAATTAGAAGAAGATAAAAGTAGCATTGTAGTACCGAGTCAGTTAAATGAGAATTTAAATCACTGCAACTGAAGTAGCAGTTGTAAAGTCATCCCACATACTAGCCAACAAGACATATTTCAGGACTATCAAAGCATGGTTTTTCTGGACTTAGATCATCAAAGCTGGTAGTTTAGATGATACCTTATGGGAGTGTTTGGCCTGTCAGGCATGTGTGTTTCCTTAATGCTCCTTGAGAAGTGGTAGTCGGAAGAAATGTATTGTCCTGGCAAGTGGAACAGAAAACCATCTTCCCACCTTGTTACCAACACTGTCCTTTTGCACTCGTTGTAGTACTTGTCATACTCTTCATTTTCTTATCCAGTCATTAACCAGTACTCCAAACCAGCATGGAGAAGTGTATCCACCTACTACTCAGTTTGATACATTTTTCATTGCAAATGGTTCTTGTGGGGCTGCAGCACCTTCTGTTTAAAGATGTAAGCCATAAAGTAGTGACATTGTCAACTGGCTTCTGTTCTAGAAAAGAAGTAAGTCACAATGGATCACACTTTTTTGGTCAGAATTTATTTTATACCAATGTTAAGACTTTTAACATTACCTTATAAAGATATGCTGTAGTCTTACGGTTGTTGTTTTTGGGTCGAGCAAATGCTGGAGTTAGAGGCGATTGAGGTGTAAAAGCTCAAAAGAGAATTTAAATGTTGCTAAGATCTCAAAAATTTTAGTCATGTGTCAGATGACATCTTCTGTATGACCTATCTTTGACTAAATTGATTTCTGATAAAATAGAGATTCGGTTGGAGTAAATCAACTTAAAACACCACCTAGAAGGTCTTTATGGGCAAAGAAATCCATGCATTTCTACTGTCAACACTTAGACTTACCTCTGTGTAACTGTTGTGGTTTAACCCCAAGCTGGCAACTAAGCACCACACAGCCACTTGCTCACTCCCCTGCACCCAGTAGGATGGAGGAGAGAATCAGAGGAATAAAAGTGAGAAAATTCGTAGGTTGAGATAAATATAGTTTAATAGGACAGAAAGGCAATATAATAATACTGATGATGTTAAAAGCATTATACAAAACAAGTGATGCACAATGCAATTGCTCATCATTCACCAACCGGTGCTCAGCCAGTTCCTGAGCAGCAGCCTTTGGCCAGTTTATCCCCCAGTTTCCATACCATATGATGTCATTCTCAGTATATAATATCCCTTTGGCCAACTCAGGTCAGCTGTACTGGCTCTGTCCCCTCCCAGCTTCTTGTGCTTCTCCTCACTGGCACATCAGCAGCTGAAAAGCCTTGATTTAGTATAAACAGTACTTAGCAACAATATGTGTTGTCAACATTATTCTCATACTAAATCCAAAATACAGCACTAGACCAGCTACTCAGAAGAAAATTAAATCTATCCCAGCCAAAACAGGACAGTAACACAAGCTGTTTAATCCAGTAATCCTCATAACACCTCTATAGCTTCTGTTTTAAGAATGTATGTACTTCCCCACCTGCTGATTTATAAATTGAGACCAATTAACTAATTAGCCTTCTTTTTTGTATGGATTGGTAAGTTTCTGACATGTTGCTCCAGGGTTCGCATCTAAGAGCTGCAGTCACTTCTGCAGGATTCACAGAGTAGTTGAGGCTGGAAGGCACCTCTGTAGATTGTCTGGTTGTCCTGGTTTCAGGAGCAGTTGTAGTGTCTCCAGCCTTGGAGACACTCAAAAGCTGTGCTAGTGCTTGGTCACCCTTATAGTAAAAAAAGTGTTTCCTGATGTTCAGATGGCACCTCCTGTGTTTCTGTTTGTGTGGATTGCTCCTTGCCCTGTCACTGGGCACCCGGAACAGTCTGGCTCCCTCTTCTTCATTGCTTTCCATCAGGTATTTATACACATTGGGAAGTTCTTCCTTGAGCCTTCTCTTCTCCAGGTTGAACAGTCACAGCTCTCAGCCTTTCCTCATAGGAGAGGTGCTCTAGTCCCCTAAATGTCTTTCTTGCCTTTTGCTGGATGCATTCCCCAAAGTCCGTATCTTGCAACCCAGTTTCTTCAGAAATGTTAATTTATTTTCAGTCTCTTATTTGATATTTACATGGCGTATTCTAGTGAGTTCTCTTTCAGATTTCCATGTCCTTATTGCAAACACAATTCTAAAATCTGTACTAGTTTGATACTGACTGATGCATAAAGTTGGGATCTCTTTTCCATAATTCTCCAAGTACACATCAAGTAAAATGGAAAATTACTGATCTTAAAATCGGGGCTTCATGTCAACCAAGCCACAACCATCCAGACTTGAAACTCAGAGTGTGTTTTCTTTGCTGTAAACAAAGAAATTGGACAGCTCCACCCAATTAATGTCAACTGAAAGAAAATAGCACTGTCCTATATAAGACTAGGCAGGAGTGCTTTATTTTATCAGAGTACAGCTTCTTTTACCTAAAGAAATTCTTTCTGAATCCTTCCCAGTCTTTAAACTGTGACCCAGAAAACAGTACCCATACCCCCCTACCAACAGCACCCTTCCACGGCTGCCCCCCCCCCCCCCCCCCCCCGATTCCCACTATTAGTGCTTATTTATATTACATAGCTGGGTTTGCTGCCTGGGTCCAATGCACCCCCCTTCAGCTTTAGGTTTTTCTTCTGTGTTTAACACTCAATAGAATGTATTGATTCAGAATACAAATAAAAGCAATAACTTAATAGATTTTTTCCCCCCTATTGTTTATTTGAAACATGGGTACAATTTTACGTGCTTCAGAGAAGAATAAAGGTAAACCCTAAATATAAGTGATTCTAAGCCCTAAATTCATAAATATATGTCACTGGCTGGGCTGATTTAAAAAAAAAATTAAAATAAGCTTCATGTATCCCCTGGTTTTGAGTTTCTTCTGTTGTCTTCTGATGATCCAATACCGGCCTTTTTCAGGCGGCAGAATAGATTTAATTTCTCTGATTCTTTAATTCTGTTTTGCCTTTTTTAATTTACTTGTCTTACATACTGTTCTAGTTGAACATAAAGTGAATTCTGAAAGGAAAATCATATTTAGGAAATTTGTCTTGTTCTCAGGTGGAATAACACATTTAATATAGAAATGTTGTTAATTCGGGGGTAGTTTTTGAACACATAGTAGCAGTGCTAAGACTTAAAATGCATCAATATTTATCTCATGCAATATCCTCACTTTAGAAATAAAATAAAATCCTAATTTTGACCTTCGGGACAGAGTAGTCCAGGTATAGCAGATGGAACTCTGAAGTACAATTTGCAGTGAATTTCCCCTTATCAGGGTGGAAAAACTTGAAAGATGCTCTCTTTAAACACTAGTTTGTTATTGTCTCTTTCTGAAACTTCCTTCTTTCAGTTAATAGAGCTAAGCTGTCACTTTGTTAATATGTCTAGTGTTTTCTTTTTATTTACAACCTTGGTAACAGTGTCCTAGAGAGTGATTTATTCTGATCAGCTGTCAACAGGATGAAACTGTAAGTTGTGATGTGAAACAAAATAGAAACAGGTTTCAGATGCTGTATCAGCTTAAGAAATGTAGGTGCACAGTATTCTCTTTTGTTTCTACAAAGTAATGGCTAGTCTTTAACTTCTGCAAGTCTTCCAGTCATCCAGCCCAACCTATTCAGCCTGGTCCTTCCAGAACAGTGGAAACCACTGAGAGGGCTTGGACTCAGAAATCTACTGGAGTGGAAAGTGATTCTACAACAAAGTTATCTTCCCAGAAAATGCCATAACTTTTCTGAGCATCCCTGCAACCTATATGATATATCTGGAATAGGTGTCTGGTGGAGATGTGTTAAACTACTTGAGGGTTTGTATCTCAAACCTCCATGGATCTGTAATCCATTACTGAAAGCAGAAGGACTAAAAATGTTGTAATACTGATAATAGGGGTTGAATTGTTTAAGTCTCTGTAATAACTAAGCGACCTCATTCTACATCA
This sequence comes from Falco naumanni, assembly GCF_017639655.2. NCBI lineage: Eukaryota > Metazoa > Chordata > Aves > Falconiformes > Falconidae > Falco > Falco naumanni. The sequence continues at coordinate 49,249,670 of NC_054056.1, forward strand.
ATCGCCAGATTTGATGACTCTGGGTTTTACAAAAATGTTTCAGTTCAGAGAAAGACCGACAAAGGTAACAGCAGCATGATTACAGCCAGAGGGAGAGATCAAAGTGCTTTCAACGTCAGCTACTCTTAAGAACAAATGGCTAAAGAAAAAGAAATAAATCTGAATTTACCTAAATGTAGTATTAAAGACAGAAGTAAAATCAATGAATAAAATTGGCTTAATAGTAAATTCACCAGTAGAGTTGAGGAATATTTTATAACTGCTGTTTTTGTCCCCTGAGATGTGAGAGACAATCCATCTAGAAGACTGTAACTCTGTGTTGCATAAAGTTCCCTGCAGATGTTCCCCTGGAGACCTGCCTGCCACTTTTTCTTCCAACGCTGTCCTTTCTCCACACCAGCTGTGTGCTGGCAGCTCATCTTTCTGGTCAATGAGATTTCCCCAGTCGTGGATTCCAATGAGTCACAGTCTCTGCTCTCTTGCTGTTTGTTGGGTGTTTTTTTTGTTTGTTTGTTTTGTTTTGGGTTGTTTTTTGGTTTTGGTTTTGTTTTTTTTTCTTATAAGATTGACTGTCCTTCTGTTCCTCCTTAGTGCAGGACTAAGAGAGGATACAAAACTTAATGACTTCCCTCTATATCTTTCTTATAGTTCACATTTTTTAAAACACTTTGACCTTGCCATGTTGGAGGTCCAGAATTCCTAGGAATACTGTGACAAAGCTAGTTTTGGAGCATGGAATGGCAGAGCTAGTCAGTGGCTCTAAGTGTCAGCATGTAGCTTTCACCATAAATTTTTTTCCTGTTGTGAAGCAGGCTAAATTAGCTCAGCGTTGCGCCGGCTTGATTTTAGTGTGCTGGGGACCTGAGCTAGAACTGCTGCCTGGTACTCCACTTCGCCTGTTCAAAATTCTTAGTTCTGTGCTCTTGTGTATGTTGTCCACACTTAGGGCAATGAGGTCTGTCAGGTTATACCTTGTTTTGTGCATCTGAGAGTAGCTGTTTTCCACACAAACATGCACATGAGTCAGATTTAAATGTGTTAACAACAGATTTGTGGCATGCAGTATAAATCAGAGTCCTTGCTCAGGGGTGTCTCTCTCTCTATTTTTTTTTTTTTAATCCAATCACATAATAGTCCGCTATCATTTTTCACAGTTAAAGCTTCTTCTAGCATCACAGCAATTCCATATTGGTGTCTTTTTTGAAATTGAAATATACACATTTCAAAGTTGCTAAAATAATACTACAGTGCAAAGGTTACAGTAAAACTTCTGTATTTTTTGTATCACTTAATTGCTCTAACAGCAAGGACGGAACTTCATGGAAACTGCAGATTTTTCAATATAAGCTTAAAAAGAATCTGTTTAGACAGAAAAGAGGTTTGGCAACCTTTGCAATTACCAGTTTTAGGAGACTTTTGAGTATCTGCAGTTCAACATAGAATAAGACACTTATGCCATTCATTAGCATTTGTATCTTTGTATCTGATAATGTCTGATAATCATACCATTATATATATGTATATATCTAAAACCTTCAAAACAAATACTGGGCAAATATGAGTCCTTTCAGTTGCATAAAGGTAGCTAATGCAATATTTTGCCTTTTCTCTTATTTTGGTAGAATATATCTCCACATGGGCCGGAATATAACTGTTCATCTCCCTCACCTCATCTCCCAAAATCTTCCAGTAATGAGCCTAGTTTCTCAGAGCAGTGGCTTCTTATAAATAACATTTTCACTACAGTGAAGGAAAAGCAAGTAGCAGTTTTTTCCTGGCTAGTCTTGCCTTGAAACTCAAAGAGTGTCTATCACATAGCACTTGATTTGAAGAAAGTACAGAGTATGCTTTAGGGAAAGTATGTTCTTTAAAATCTCAGAATTTTGTTTGAGTGGTTTTTGGAAAGCTCTTGTCATTGCACCCAGTAGTAACCAGATATTTCTGAGTCCTTGTGAATCAAAACCAGAGTTTTGTCACATCCTAGAGAAACTCCAGTGTTCACCAGAACTGTTCTTTTTGCTGCATGTTTATAATATTTTTCCCCCTAAATCCCCCAAATAACTTAAATTCAGAATCAGGATACTCCTAATATTCTTGTCTAAACTTATCAGCTGATTTTATTTTTGAGACTATACATGTTATAATAGTGTTCAATTCTTCATAAAAGGAGACTGCATAAGAAATTTTCTTTCATGCTGAGTGAATTATTTTTAAGAATTGCTATTCTTTAAGCTGGTTCAGAAAACAACTCAACTGAAACTGAAACTAATTTGATTTTTGAAGCTGAAAGTTCTCCTGGTCCTCTACTCAGTGTCATTATGTCCAAGAATGTCATGTCTTCCCTAAATCAGTTTAAAAATCCTGTGCATTTTTCCTGTGGTCTCAGGTATGAGTACAGTGCTGTAAAGTATAGTATAATATTTGCTTAATCAATGTGCCTATTAAGAGATAACTCACGTGTGGCCTTGGAAGTACATACAAAGAAAGATGTTAAGTAAGGCCCTCTAAACTATCGTGAAAAATGTACTCAGTGTCTAGAAAGTAAAATTAGCAAATTAAGAACTATATACAAATGCTTAAAAGAAACCATAATCAGGCACTGGAGCAGAGTGATGGTTTCAACTCAGCTGCACTTGGATTATTTAATCAAGACTCCTCCAGCTCCATTAGAAATAGGATAAAATCTAATGTTATTCAGAAGTTCTGATGAATTCATGCTATTTTTTTGCTTTAAAATTCCAGTAGTCCATCAGCCACTTTATAAATGTGATGCACATTGTTCTATGTTACAAAAAAATGCAGAAATTGAAGACAGTCTTCTACATGGTCCTTTTTTGCTCTCAGCTCTTATTTTGCTTGGAAACCTTGGTAACAGTGAAAAAAATGACAAATACATTAGGAGATGGAGGACAGTTGTTCAAAAAATCTGAAAGTAAACAAGATACAATTCAGTAAAGTTGTAACAGATTGTTCAAATGCTGATATGAATTAACTGTGCTTCTTCCTGACATAACAGAACATAAACACACACTTTGAGATCATTAACAAAAATGTTGTTTTTCTTGAAAGTGTATGTGTCCTAAATGAAAGTTACTGAGACTCCATTTTTTTTTTTTTACAGTAGATCTCATTATGTTATATACTTCAACGTCATTAAAGTACATAACCAATAGAAAACATATGTAAGCACAGAGTCACAGGATAGTTGAGGTTGGAAGGGACCTCTGGAGGTCATCTGGTTCAAACCACTTGCTCAAAGAAGGGCCACCTAGAGTCATTTGCCCGGGACCATGTCCAGAGAGCTGAATACCTCCAAGGATGGAGACTTCACAACCTCTCTGGGTAGCGCATGTCAGTCCTCAGTCACCCTCAAAGCAGAAAGTATCCCCTGATGTTCAGACAGAAGTGCCTTTATTTTAGTTTGTGCCTATTGCCTCTGGTCTTGTTACTGGGCGCCACTAAAAAGAGGCTGGCTCCATCGTCTTTGCTTCCTCCCTTTGGGTATTTATATATATATCAATGAAATTCTCCTTGAGCCTTCTCTTCTCCAGGCCAGACTGCTCTCTCTGCCTGACATGCTCCTGTCCTTAATCACCTTCATGGCCCTTTGTTTGACTCTCTCCAGTATGCCTATGTTACTCTTGTACTGGGAAGTCCAGAACTGGATCCAGCACTCCAGGTGTGGAATGACCAGTGCTGTGTAGATGGGAAGGATCACCTCCCTTGACCTGCTGGCAACACTTCTCATGCAGCCCATGATATGATCAGTTGTCTTTGTTGCAAGGGCATGTTGTTGGTTCGTGCTCCCTTTGTCTTCAGTGAACAGGGAACTACTGCATAGCTGGTTTGAAATCTTTAGTTATTTATTCCTAAAAATCTAGGTATTTTCTGCTGAGACTGAAGTATAGATGCCATCAAAATGGAAAGGCTGCAAGTTGAACCATGATTAGTTAAGTTTGTAGGAAATATTTATGATGATGTAATAGTAAAATATTGTTTGAGCATGTAAGCATTTGACAGCATCTGCTGAAATATAGCATCTCCCCAGAAGGAAATTCAGGTAAGCGAAAATGTTTAATCTTTGTTTTCTAGTTATGCAGTCTTGGTTCAGTTGTAATAAAGATTCTGAATTAATCAGTAAGATCATCTTAGGAACAGTGATTTTTAAAGTCCTTATCATGATAGATAAGTTTGGGCATTACAAAAATAACATTTGTATAGCAACAGTGCATGGCAATGCCCTCATCGGTTTTCTGTTGACATATCAAAATCTGTGGCAGTGAGCAAAACCTGATCGTGGATGCCCTTGGAAAACAAGGAGGGGGTATTGTAAAGAAACAGTTTGGGTGGGGGAAGGAAAAGGGGAAAATAAACTCAAACCAGTTCCTTAACACAAGCGACAAACAGGTTGTCATTAAATGACAAGCATAAGGACCTTTTTCAACTTCTGTTTATTAGCTTCCAGACACTTTTCAATCTATCAGTTACCATTACAAATTAAAGGCATAATTAATTATACTGTTCTGCTTAAACTTTGTGCCCAGAAAAGAGATTTCAAGTTGGGTTTGTTTGGGATTTTTTTTGGTGGGTATAAAACACCATTCCTGTGATACAAATCGCAAAAGTGGACTCTGAGTTAAAGCTGTACTATAAGAATGAGACATATCCTTTGCCAAGCATAATATTTATAATTAAAAAGGAGTCTAAAATCATTCTTGCATAATTAACCAGTATTCGAAAGTCTTCTAGGAAAGAAGAAAAACTACATATTGAGGTAGGATAATCTTGGGAAAAAAATTATTCAGAAAAGGAATAAATAAATCACCAAACCCTCTTTTTGTTGTTGTTTGTTTTGTTTCAATGAGTCTAAATTTCAGAGCTCCTAATGACATTCTAAGGCATAATTTGAATTTACAGCACCATAGGTGACTAGCAACTGGCTGTGCCATAATGTGCATTAAGTGGGATGAGGTGTGCACCAGCAGCCTGCCTAATGCAACTGTTAGTTGCTTGTTGATACGGGTTCTTAATTTCTGCATAGACTGAGCACCCAAAACTGCTTAGCGTGTCTGCTCCTCTTCTCCGTGTAAAAAGAAAAGAGTTGGTCCATAATTTTTCCCTTGTCAGACATTAACAATACAGAGGGCACCGACGCTAGTACATTTCACATGTGCAAGTGACTGTAATCTGGGTAGTTTGGTATGTTAATAAAACCCATTGCAGCCCTGTGCATTAATCTTTTCAGGGACATATAAATCCTACATTAAAAGGGATAAAATGCAAGTGGGATTATTTTTTTTTTAAAAACCCTGTAATTTAGCACTTCTATTAAACATGAAAATATGGCTTGAATATTAAAGTGTAGATAAAATCATCGTATTTTGAAAAGGTTGACTGGGATGCATTCTCACAGAAAATGGAAAAAAGAGCAACCACAACCAAAATTTTAGTAAGGTAAAGGTGTTGTTTGAAGTACTGTTTGAAATATATTAGTTTAAGTTTACACTCACACGCTTATGGGTTGGGGCAATCCCAAGCACAAGTGCAGGCTGGCCAGAGACTAGATTGAGAGCAGCCCTAAGAAGGACTTGGGGGTGTTGGCAGATAAGAAGCTCAGCAGGACCCAGCAATGTGCACTTGCAGCTCAGAAAGTCAGCCCCAGCTGAGTCCTGGCTGCACCAAAAGAAGCATGGCCAGCAGGTCAAGGGAGTTGATTCTGCCTGTCTGCTCCGCTCTCATGAGACCCCACCTGGAGTGCTGCCTCCAGCTCTGGGGTCCCCAACATGAGAAGGACATGGACCTGTTGGAGCGAGTCCAGAGGAGGGCCAGAAAGATGATCAGAGGGCTGGAGCACCTCTGCCATGAAGACAGGCTGAGACAGTTGGGTTCTTCAGCCTCGAGAAGAGAAGGCTCTGGGCAGACCCTATAGCAGCCTTCCAGTACCTAAAGCGGGCCTACAAGACAGCTGGAGATGGACTTTTTGCAAGGACATGTAGGGATAGGACAAAGGGTAATGGTTTTAAACTGAAAGGATAGGTTTAGATTAGATATTAGGAAGAAATTATTTACTGTGAGGGTGGTGAGACACTGGACCATGTTGCCCAGAGAAACTGAGGGTGCCCCATCCCTGGAAGTGTTCAAGACCAAATTGGATGTGGCTTTAAACAAGCTGGTCTAGTGGAAGGTGTCCCTGCCCATGGCAGGGGGGTTGGAACTAGATGATCTTTTAGGTCCCTTCCAACACAAAAACGTTCCATGATTCTATGCCTTTCAAATTACTGCTCTACACCCAGTTAATAAGATAGTAATTAAACATTGAACAGAATATTACTTGAGGGCTTGAGCTGTTGCAGTAACAGCTCACCTTTTTCCTGTACCTTCCCAGCCTCTGAGGAGTATCACATGTAGGTTTTGTTGCTCCTTTCTTACTAAAAGCATTTACTCTAAGGGGAGGCGATGCAGATCTGTCCAGCAGTATGTTAGAGGCAGCAGCACTATGTTAGAGGCAGTATGCCCTATGCTTGTCACACCGTGGGAGGAGGTCTACCTTCTGCTTGTGCTACCTGGGGGGAGAACTGTTCTCTAGATACCACATCCAGCAGCTCCTTGCTTGGCTGGGAAGGAGGAGGAGTGTTGTGGCTGGCTCTGATGAAATAATTGTTTCTTTATCAAAGGTGGCAATGTATACAGCTACAGGGGTGCATTTCTTGTGGAAACCACAACTTAATGGTTTTCTAATCTGTTTTGTTCTCACCATGGAAGCAGAAGGCAGCAGAAGAAAGATGCTCTGTTAGTTGTGACTTATTAATCATCAGTCAAGGTCTCTCTGTCTTTCTGAAGTTGTCTTGAAATCCATTGCAGCAAAAAGGAAAGATTCCTGGGGACAGATACCTTCCCTAAGTCCATACATTACATATTTAAATTTTGCCATCTTGTGTGAAGTTGTGTGAAGAAGTTTGTCTGCCATGAATGATTGTTTGTAAATGTAATTTCAATAGAAATCCATTAGTACTTTAATCCTGTAGATGTAATTTCATTATTTTACTGTGAAATTAAGTTTTCGAGATCACATTTTGTCCACTTTTTTCTTGAAGTCATCAGTAATGCCCTTGCTCGCATCATGAAGGATGAACGATATGACTAGAGATTTATAGGAAAACAAGTACACACCCATTTTTTTCTGCAGTCTTTGCAGGGATGGATGTCACAGGCAGCATAGACTCCATCAGTGCACTGAGTGCTCAGTCATGATGTAGCACAAAGTACAGCGTATTCAGTGCTTAGTGTTGCTGCACTTTAATGATCAGGGATTGGTGTTTATAAAGTGTTTGCAGTGTCAGGCTCTGTGTGTGTGTTATGTGTATGTATCTATACATAATTTCTGCAGACATTTATTTTGCTTCACCAGTAGCTAATGACAACACACAGAAGGATCTATCTTTGACAAATATCAAAAGCAATATGTGCCCCATATGCATCAAACTTGCAGGCTAAAGCAAAGCCTTTAGCATGACTTTGGCAGTCAGTTTTGGCAGAAAAAAATCCCAAATCCTGAGATGTCTGAAAGTTAAATATACTGATCTTGTTAGAGAGTTTTATGCCAAAGAATATGAGATCTTGGGAGATATGGCATGTTGTGAAGTAATATATTTTTCTGTTACTTGTTGACAATATTAAGTACATTGCAGGCATTAGGGAAATAGAATCACAAAAGGCTTCACCCTATGACTAAATGGAGCTGGGGCTTGCGGACAGTGTACTTCCTCAGCCTTAACTGGTAGGCAACATTACTTTTGTCCACTAGCTTTATTAAGAATTTATTTAATAAGCAAACAGGAACAAAAAGGTGGATAGGGAATATGAAAAGACCTATGCTACCCCCTGTAGAAACACCAAAAAAGCCCTGACTGTACTTCAGTGGATTATTTCTTTGTATGTGTTTATTAATTTGTATACATTTATACAAGCATCATCCTTGGTTTTGCTGTTTTTAATTAAAATCTGGTTGCGTTTACTATTGGCCTGATGTGACATAACATCCTATGCAGTCCTGATGGCAACTCAGTAGGCTACCACACAAACTGCGGTAGAGCTAATGCCAACTCACGCCTGCAGGCAGATGGGAAAGTAAAACATGCGTGTTATTTCCAAAACACTTAAAAAAATAACTTCTCTTACACCATCAGACAAAAACATGTTAAAGAAAATCAGTCTTTTTACACATTTAGATAAATATGTTCTGTGAGACCAATTATATTGGGTAATGTATTTGAACAAATAGGCAGCAATTAGGGTATTTTTTTTTGTATCTGCCATGACTACCAATCATATTAAAGTCATGTCAGTAGCAATCTTCCTCATTCTTTTTCTTGCTTAAGAAGAAATTCAGATTTTAAAAAAGCTGGAAGCTGAAGTAAATATTTGATACAATCTTTCTTTAACCTATTATATACATTCAGTTAAAGACTAACCAGTTACTGCTCACTAAGTACTTTAAAACTGTTGGCAGTTAGCATCTGCTCTTAGTATGGTCCTTGTGCCATGTTTCAGTTGGAATAGACTGACTTTTTCAACACCATAAAACCAAAACAAACAAGTGGAAAAAAAATCCCAAACCTGCTGTTTTGCTTCTGACCAAGTGGTGAAAATATAAATCTTCATACATCTGTCACTTAAACTTTAAGATATATTATTTGACTGGCTCTCTGTGTACAATTTATATTACAAGCAAAATTACAGATATGTAGGTTAAACAATACATGCAAGTGGAAAAGTAGGAAATTGAGGGGGTTTTTTGTACTCTCTACGTTACATTGGGTGTAGAGTGGAATCAGTTAAAATAATTTCTCATTCAGCTTTCTATTCATAGTTAGTATGTTTGTTGCTATTCATTTAACAGTTTCTCTTTTTATTTTATTTTTTTAAAATTTCTAAAGATAGCACAAAGTTTGCATCCCAGCTCAAAAAATGGGCTTATGGAAGTCTGTATGAGGCATTAATTAGGCCATAAGGATAAAACAAAATTTTCATACCAGGTTAGTGATCATCCTGAACTTGCAGGCATAGGCCTGAAAGATAGAGCTGGTCACAGGATTCACGTGGTCATAAAAATCCAGTATTTTTCTGGTGTTTGGGCACTTTATTTTCTGATTTGTTTTGCAAGCCACTGGGACTATATATACTGTGGAATATTCAACGTTTACTAAAATTTTATTTTATTTCTATGTTTAACCTAATAATCACAATAGAGAAAAATACTCAATAATCATTATCTCATCACTGTGGCAATCCCTGTTGGAAAAAACTTGGAGTTAAAGAAATTATGTCGGTATCATTACTGGCAAAGTTCTTTTACTAATCTGGTTTTAAAGCTTTTCAAAATAGTGATTGTGCAACCTGCCTTCTCCAGTGCTTGGCTAGCAGATTTTTATTCATCAGGTCTAGCCAGAATCTCCCTTGCTGAAATCTGAACTCATAATTTCTTATTAAAAACAGAGTACAGATTCTTCTTGATGCCTTTATTGAAGAAGCCTTTTATATTCTTAAACGCTCCTATTAGATCCACTGTCTCTTTCCTACAAAGTTAAAGCTCAATTTTTTGGTGTTTTCTGTACCTCTGGTCATTCCTGATGCTTGTCTTCGGGCACCATCTCTTTGGTCCACAGACTTTTTGACGTGTTATTCCCTAAACTGGGCCAATGTCCTTTTCTGAAAAGCCACTTATTTCCCATTTTATTTTTGTGCAGGTGATTATTTCTGCCTGCAGATGTGATACCTTGCCCATATTTCTATTGAATTCCTGATCTATTTTCAATTTATTTCTTCAGAGTGTTGAGATTGTGTTTATTAATTGTAATGTTGACCTTTAATTTGCTCACAGCCCACCTTTACCTAGTGCTATCTGATGATTTAATAAGTATGCTCTGTGTTCAAAGGCTATTGAATAGTGAAAGCAATAATCCCGTAGTCAGACCGAGATAGCAGTGGAGTAGCAGTGACATAAAAAAAAAAAAAAGAAATAGAAATCTCCAGAAGAATCTCCATCTCCTGATACCTCATGACTGTGCTCAGAAATAACTGTAGCATCACTGTCCCTCTGAGTTAGTTTTGCTTGCTGATGAGTGGCCACTGGGAGGTTTCCCCTATTTTGCTGATTTCTCTGACAGGAAATGCAATTTTGGAATTCGAAGCATTTAAAAATGGGAACAAAAATGTGAACAAACAGCAAGAAACACCCTGGCTTTTGAAGAAAAGTGGAAGAATGTCCTTGAGAAGCCCAGAAACTAACAAGCTCCTGAGCTTTTTCAGCTCTGCTGTTCTGTATTCAGCTAGTTAGTACAGCTTGAACCACCAAGGGCTATTTGAATTTTGACGCTGTCTTTACCGCCCTAAAGGAAACAACATAATAAAGCCCAAATTAGCGCAGCTCACTGACCAATGGGAGAGTGCGAGGGGAAAGATGATAATGGGATAAGTGCTCAGACCCGATGAAGCCTGTGTTCGTGTCTGAGCAAAACACTTGAAGGTTACATGGAGAGCAATGAGAATAATTGTTAGACCAAAAAACTTGACCTGAAAAAGAAAGGCCAGAAGAACCGGAGTTACTCAAGGAGGAGTGGGAAGGAAGAATGGAGGCAAGCTTCAAGCATGAAGAAGGTGACTGCCAGGAGGAAAGCAGAGGCAGGATCTTTCCTTCGCTTCAGTGGCAAAGATGCAGCTTAGACTTTAGGAACAACTTTCAAACTTTATTAGGTGTTTGTCAGATTATCTAAGGCAATGGAGCAGTCTGTCTGCCAGAAGAAGCTTAGGTTCCTTCCAGCCCACTGTAGGATCCTCTGGCTTGGCTCCTGTTGCAATATCCTCCTGTACCTGACTTCATGCCCTGTTGTTTCGGCTGTTGCATGTTTAAAGGCTCTTCCTCAGCTTCTTTTTCTTCTGTAGGTGCATATGCATAATGATTGTATTTTTTTATCATGAAAAATAATTTTTAAACCTCTAACCTCATTTAACAGGAAGTCTACGATCACTGATCAATATTTTTCAGAAAGTAATTTTTCTGATTGTTTCCCAAGCAAGTTTCTGCTTTATGTGCTATACCAAGTTCCTATTCACAGCGAGGAAATACAAACAAATCCCTTTTGGCAAAACAACAGGTTCTTTACCCTTTCACAGCATTTATAAAACAAATCAGTATTCTACTATCCAGGTTCTTGGATTATCATTTTCTTCCTTCTGTGTCTCATTTAGTGGGTATAGTCCTCTTCCCCCAATGAGTGGAGAGTCTTGTCTTCTTGCTAGAGATATTTTCCAGGTAATGTTATCTTTAGCTTTTATACTGACAGTCAGCACATACGCACCTCTATATGGATCTGTTTTAAGTCTATTAAGTCAAAATCTCTGTGGGTCTTTCTAGTAGCACCTGAGACATAAAATGGACAAAAATAAGCTTAAATTCATTTTAGTGATATTAGATGTGTCAGCTAACTTTTTTTTTCAAGGAGATGTTTTATTCTGTGTTCCTTCCAAATGTCTCTTAGGCACAGAAGAGCATTGCAGTGGCAAAGACTGAAATCCTCCAGTGGAAGATGTATTAGCGTACATTCTTCTGAATATTTATAAAGTTACCATTTCCCCTAGTCTGCTTCAATCGCCACATGAATTCATGCTTCTAGTTTTAAGATCACAATCAGCTGCTGTCACAAATCAAATTGAGAGTTTGTGGCCAAACCTCTCTCTGCTCTCAACATAACTGGTTAACTGATAAACTCTCCCAAGACAATAGAAACCCACTTACGGAACAACTTGTTACAATAATTTTGTGGGATAATTTGAACATGGGATAGCGTGTGTATCTAATGTTGGTTGTAGGAAGGCTCTGAACACCTACAACAAAAGCTGCAGAAGCTGAATTTTCACGGGGACTCTATGTACACTTTGTTGGCATGTCCCAACTTAGCTTAGAGTTCTGCCAGCACCAACACTACTGCTGGTACATTGTAGAGGAATGAAGGCCGTGGGTTGATCAGTGTTGATAATGTGCAGCTGTGGCCTTGCCTCAGAGGCAGTGGGTTGATTGACATGGATGATGTGCAGCTGCAGCTTGTTCCCACTAAGTAGTTAAATAGCCCTGAGGAGTGTGGGAGAGGGGGTCAGATGGAGGAGGAGTAGTGTGGTCTGACCTCTGGAGGAAGGAGAAACAGCATGGACAGTAGAATCTGACCAACGGTAAAGCCTTGTTGAAGTCTACTAGTCTGGTTGTGCTGCAACAAGTGGTGCCCTGTGTGAGGCCGACTGAGTTGGACTCTGACTACAACAACTGGTGCCCAACGTAGCTGAGACAAGTGGGGGAACCTGTGACCCATAACAGACACCGTGAGAGGTGAGCTGTTGCAACTAATCGATACGGGTATATTGCAATATTTGTTGTCCGTTTTGACTCAAATTGCAACTTTTGGTACCCAACATAGATGGGGACTAATTGAGATGGGTACAGAAGAAGAAGAAAATTCCACTTTAACAATGCTTATAGATATATTTGAAAAAGAAGTGTAAAGTATAACAAGAGGGCAATAAGAACTTTGCTAGGATGGTGCAAAGTAAATGATGTGCTAGTTACGCTGAAAAATGTCTCCAGTGTTCAGACATGGCAAAATGCTGGAAAATTGCTTTTTGAGGCTGCCTCGAGGGGCGATAAAATTGCAACAACCTTGCTAATAACATGGAGATTAGTCTTAGACCTACTAGAACAATTAAATGTGGACAGGGAGACAAATTCTATATTTGCAATACTTATGGATACATTTGAAAAAAGGTGTAAAATATGACAAATCAGCAATAAGAATTCTGCTAGTATGGTGTAAAAAGCATGATTTGCCAGTTGCAGTGAAAAAGGTTTTCAGCATTCAGACATGGCAAAGTGTTGGAAAGGTACTTTTTGAGGCTGCCTCAAGGGGAGACAAAATTGCCACAGCCTTGTTAACAACATGGAGATTGATCATGGGTTCACTAGAACAATCAGTTGTGGACAGAGAAATAAACCCTATATTAACAATGATAATCAACCCACTGCCTTCATTCCTCTACAGTACATGTGCCTGAGCTGCTGCCATCTGAGTGGTGTCATACCTGGCTCCTGCTTAAACCTGTTTTTTTTGCATAAATATCCTGACAGCAGTGACCAGAGGTCATGCTGTGACAATGTCTGTGCCCTATCAGTGTGGTTAGGCCTACTAGGAAATGCAATGGCTTCTGCAATTTCTTCCAAGATGTGACAAGAGGAGATTGGGCCAAGAAAGGAAGGTATGAATGCCTTGCACGGCTTGTGGTGGCCTTTTGCTGTGCGGTGCAAGTAGCGTGCCCTTCCTTGGTGTAGCTGTGGGCTTGTGACTGTGGTGATATCCTGTGTGGTGGGAGAGGAAGATGTGAACACCTGGAATTAAAGAGGGGCGTACATCCTGGAAATCCTGCCTGCTAGGCTTTTTGTGCAGAGGACAGACATAATCTTGGCAGAAAGGGAGTTTCAAATCTGCATTCCTGCTTGCCGTTTCCCTCTGGGTACTGACATAGCTGAATGCTCTGGGGTGTCTGACTCTTCTCATGTGTTGCCTGCCGAAAGCCAAGGGCCATACACAGGTTTTGCGCCATATACCTGTACAACAGGATTAGGAACTGCTGGTCTGAAGGCATCTGTGTCTGTTACTCCTGTGTCTCCCAACTCATGGTAACACTTCTGAGGACACTGCAAAGGAGGAGAAGCTGTGAATAGTTCTGGATTGAGGGTCTTCCATTTTGCTGTGATTTCCAGATACTTTCCAGTGATTTCCAGCAGACTCTTGAGGACTGTTAGAATTACTTTGAAATGACAATAATTTGTTGTTGAATCTGAAAGAACCACTGACACATGCAGGATTTGGGGGTGTGAAAAAAGCAGACTTTTTTCATCTGCCAGCCCTGCAGGATTCAACCTGCAGGTTCAGTGAGCTCACAAATAGGTTAACCATCCATGGATGGACATTTTCATTAATTTAATTAAGATACTTCCCTGATATTTAGGTAAGTGATTTAAGAAGGTAAGGGTTAACTTGCAATGGAATTTTATTATTTAGCCAAGGCATAAACCCCCATGTTTTAAAGATCTTATTATTATTCAAACATGGATATCAGGTTTCTAATTTGGTGATTTCTGGAAAACCATAAATCCACATTCACACTACCTTGTTAATTAGGGCCTTGTTGTTAGTAAGAGATTAACAAACTCAATTGTGTCATCACCCACAAGGTAGTCAGTAGGTACATATCATCAGATCCTTGTTTGTGCACAAACTACCTCATTTTCAGTCCCAGCTTATCAACTGCCACTGGCTGTGGAAGCATCGACTGAATAGAGCTGTCAGCCCTTAGGATCCAATAGCAACACTTGTGATGTTTGGTGTTTTACTTAATGCCTCGGTTCCTGCATTGCTGCTGTTATGCAAGAATCTCTGTCCTCCCTGCAAAAACAATTTCTTTTCTTTTTTTTTTTCCCCCTAAATGAGTAGGTCAAGCTTGAATTATGAACCTTACAGAACGGGGGTGTGGGGGGCGGGCAGGGGAAGAAAATGCTACTGTGATTTCTTTTTAATTGTATTTTCATTGGGGAAGGAAACAAGTTGGGGGGGGGGGGGGGTGTTTATGCTTGATGTTGGTAGTACTGTAAAAATTACTGAGAGTTTATTTTCCTGATCTGTTTATCTCCATCAGCAGTGGTAAACAAATTGTAATAGGTTAACTGTTAAAAATGGCTTATTTATGTTAATACATCTGTTAATGATAAATGCCTGTTTTTTTCAGTGCCAATCAAGATTCATCCCAGGTAAACCACTAGGAAGAAGCATTTTTCTGTATCTGTAGGGCAGTTGTGATCTGTCTTCAGTAGACAGTTTCTCTTTGTTTAAAAGACCTTCTGAATTGTAGTTGAAAACGCTTCAGTGGCATTATGCTGTGTCAGTGCTGTGCCCCATCCATCCATTTGGTGATGGGGGATTAACTCTGTGATAAACTTCATCGGTCATTTCTGTTGTCATAGCTTGGCATTTCAGGACTATCCATATACAAAGTGGCTTGCCAGATCCTGGTGTATCTTAGTGATTTTTCTCCTGTTGTAATGTAAAAAAGATACATTGTCTCTTCTGAGGCTACCTGGCTCTTGAAGGAGTGCTTTTAAAAAATTTCCATCACTGTAATAGGACGTAAAGTCAAAGTCATAATGCATGCTTTTTGTTTAGCAGGGCCACTGTCAATATGGTCAGTTGTTTCTTCAACTAATGGGACCTCAGGAAAGTATTGACAGCCTTTAAGTTATGTGAACTCACAGGACAGTAGCCCTCCGGTTCTTAAACTATGATGTAATATAAAATTCTCAAAAGCATATTTTACACACGCAATATTATCTGTGGGATGTTTCTACTAACCTTTAAACCTTAAGCTGTTCAGCTATTATGTTTTTATAACGTGTAGGTCTAGGGTGGCTGTCGTTATCCTGAAATGTAACACAAACCAGTTCTCTCACTGTACTATTCGTATTTCCATTCTGGTGTGTCTGAATGTCTGCATCATCATACTACCCGAGTGCATTTTTCATACTTAAAAATAGACTCAATAACCATCTTCCTTCTCTGCCTTTCATTTTACAACTGCAGTAGCAGCTACATTTCCTGTCTCAATAGCACTTACGAAGCAATTAGGCAAATTTGGGACAGATCTTGCTACTGAATGCTAGACAGATTTCTCTTTATACTCACTAGGACTTGTGCGTGTGAAAGCTAACAGATTATACCCTAATGGCCTGGTTCTTTTCCTGCCCCTGCAAGAAGTGCTCTTCTCATTTTACACATGGGCCATTTGATTTGGTGCCACAAAATGAAATTAATGGATCCTCTAATTGGTCATTTGTAATTAATTAGTATCAAAAATTATTCATCTTTGTTGTACCTTGTGTTGTCTTCAGTGACTACTGCTCATAAATATACTGGTGAAGGAAATTATAGTGCGCAAATTGGAAAGATTTATGGAAAGTAAAAAAAAAAAAAAAAAGATTAAAAAACCCAAGCCAACAACTACCTCCAACAGTAAAATTTTTCTGTATATCTGTAAAATCTCAATGTTTCAGCTAAATTGAGGAAGAAAATAAATATTTTTTTACCAGGTAAAATTAATGAATTTTACCTAGCACCATGATTATGTACATATTAACAAAGCTAAATATCTGTAAATTTCCTTATAAAAGGGCACAGAAATCACACCGATCAATTTCTGTATTTATGCCCTGTAGTAAATAACAAAATCTAATAAATCAAATAACCTCCAAAACTGAGCATTATTTAGACCATCCCAATAAATTACACTTCTTCCACAACAGCCTAAGCTTTTCCAGCATGTCTCAGCACTTGCTGTTATTCCTCCTCCCCTCTGCTCATGCGCAGACACACATCTCCTTTAAAACTGTTGTGAATCATAAGCGTGCTATATGCAGATTTACTGCCCTCTTCCTTCTGAAGGATTTCAAACCCATATTCATCACCTTCTCACAAAGACCCCCTAAACTGTTTGTCTGTTGGCTGTTCAACAGTTTGTGGGAAGTTGCATATCCTCTTGTCAAAGCCTTCGTGTTTTGTGTTAATGAGGAGAACTTCGTTGCTGAATTCTGAAGGAAAGACATACACTTTTGAAAGGAGCAGTAGAAATTATAAGGAAGGGTCATTGTGCAAAATCATGCATTTCAAAATTAATAACAAACATTTCTGCTGCAGGCATTGGACTTGAGCCACCTGTGACTGTAAACCACCGGTGTGATATGTATACAAAAGATAATTCAGTTTTGTCATGGCAAGGGGTTCTTGATAGGAACAGGAAACAACTAGCATCATAGTACGCAACACTGGTAATACTTCATTAAATCATTAGAATATTCAGCAAAAAATTGGCCAAAATGTTCACAGAATTTAAACTGGAACAGCCCAAAAGAGGTGAATTAGAGAATGGAAGATGAATCTTGGAGGAAGAGATTGAAAATGTCGTAACTTGTTTACTGAAATGATGATGAGAGTGTATGTGAATGTTTTCCAGCTAGCTTTGAGGATAGTTATCAAGGAGGAAGAATAATTCTGCTGAAAGAGCAAATGCATGTAGGGTGGCCATAAGTATTTAGGTTAGAAGGGTTTTTTAAAGTTTCTAAAAGTTTCCCAGAGAGTGAAGCTCTGGGACAGCCTGCATCAAAGGAGGTGGGGGGCAGAGAGAGAGCATGTTTAATGGATGTCTGTAGGCTGTGTTACTGTGTTTATATAGGGAAGGGATGAGAAACTGTAGACAGTTTGTGGTGAAAGAGCTAGGCTTAGAATGTGTCATTGTCTGACTGGTAAACCAGTTAAGAGGTTTAGAGCTCTGTTGGTAGTGGTAATTTGGACAATTATTATATGAATATCACATTAATAATGATATTGCTTAAGGTTTTCTGCTAGGTACCCTCAAGAACAAGGAAGGATTTCAAGCTCTAAGTTTAATAACTTTGGGGTTTTCTGCTTGATCATTTATTTGTTTATTGCCTTACTTTTCAGCTTTGGAAACCGGCTACAGAAAGAGACAGCGAGTAGGATAAGGCGTAATGGTATTCCTATTAGTAGGAAGTTCTTTTATTTGGTTTGTCCTGCTTGAGTGCAGGTGGCTGCCTGGGTTGAGATCAGGATTGTGGCTCTTGCCACCTCAGGCTAGTGGTGACTCCTTCCCCTTCCTCGCCTCTGCCAGGTGAGGCACAGCCAACTTCTTCAGGTTGTTACAGTATGAGGTAAAAGGTTAATCTCCATGAGCACAAAGGAGCAGAGGGACAATGGCAGGTGGAGGAACCCCAGAAGTTCCTTTGGGAAACAGAACACCCTCACCCAGCTGCTCACGGGTCTGCTGCAAGAGAGTGGTGGGCCCTGTTGTCCAGGTGTGAGACCCATCAAGATCAGTCAATGGGAGACGGCCTTGGGACCACCTTTGAAAAGAGGAAGGTTACTACCTATAGGGTGTGGGAATCATTGTAGCATGTAGAGGAAGAGTGTCAGCATTGTGCAAGACTTATTATGGAATGTTTAGAGGAGGTACCACAAGTGATCAAGGCAAACTGGGGAGGAACAAGCATGGGAAATAGCATGGGCAAGGGGTTAAAAGAGGCTGGTTGTCTGTAAACAGGTTGCCGGTCAGTACACTTGTATGGCCATGCTCCATGCCTGACCACCATTATTTGTTCCACCTTCTCATTAAACTTCATTTTTAATGAGTTTTCTGGCCGAGGGCGCTCTATTCTGTGCACATGTGTGCTTAAGGAGGTCTAAGTGCCAGCATCTGGAGTGAGGAACATGACTCCTGGGGCCCATGTGTCTGCAGAAGCTGGAGCAAGTGAGGGTATGTTTGCAGTGTGCAATCATCAAGCTAGATTAGCTGTTGAGCAGGTTAAGAGTCCTGGAAGCCAGGTACTGAAGCAGCCAAAAGTCTAGGCCAGATAGCGGAGAGACCAGAGGGTCTGAGAGCTGGCTTCTGGAGGGACCAGGAAGCCAAAACGACTACAAAAGAGGCCGTGGGGCCAGGGGGACAGCTGAGAGACACCTATATATGTGTATGTGTACGTGCCTGTGGCAACTGGAGACCAGAGCGCCCAAGGGAAAGTTATTGGATAGGCGGAGGGTCTAAGGCCACTGGCTGGAGGGACCTGTGGTTTGCATCTGTGTGCCTGAGCACCAGCAGCTGGGGAGGGGCTGTGGGCCTCAGGGGCTTGTGTGTTCAGGTACCAGCAACTAGGGAGACCTGGGTGTTCAGGGACAGCTGCTGGACGGATGAGTGTCCTAAGCCTGGCTACTTGAGGGGTCCACACTGTGTATATGTATATATTTTTTTCACTAAAGCACTTTCATCCTGACCAGCCAGAAGGGGAACAGGATGAGGCCACTGCTGCTGTCTGTGTTTTTGCCAGTATTTGTGTTCATCTGTGTGGCTGGACATACGTATATGTGTGTGTGTATATATATATATATATCTATGTAGGGAATAATCCGCTCAGCCTTGCTACTGGCTAGACCTGGGGGCACAGAGCTGTAGCAGCCTTGCCTCTGTTGGGCCACTAGATTCAGCAACTCTAACAAAGGTCATTAGGAGTTTTACAGAATAAATTGCCTGTTTCTATGTAGGTCAAGGGCATTGGCAGTGTTTCTCATCTTTCTATGCTCTCGTTTTGTGGCACATCATTGCTGTCTCGATGGGGGTTTTACTACAAGTTTTCAGTTTAATAAAGTGTGTAGGGAATATTCTGTGGCTTTGGGTTACTGGAGCATGTATTCTCTAGGTTCTTCTTACTACATGGTATCCTGCAGGTGCTGAACAGGGATTTAATGGTCAAGGTCTAGTTTTATATTGCAGTAGGCAGATTATACTGACTTTATGCCACCAACTAAAAATGGTTGCTTTTTAAGAAGTTGCATCACTTGGAGCTTCTGAGTTGATAGTGTGCATAACCTCTGGAAAGAAGTAGAAAAGAAATGGTTGACCTCTCCTCCTTTTGGTACTCCTAACAATCAAATGTTCTTACACTTAGCTGCTGTATTGACATCTATCAGCAGTGGATGACAAACTCCACTCCCGCTGTAGTACAGATAACACTGCTGTTCATACACAACAGCATGCCCTTCTTCCTGCAGGACGGCATTGTCGATTCACATTTAACCTTGTGAACTATTATATGCTAAGATCTTTTTTTTCCCCATGCAAGACTAACAAGTTGGGGTTTAGACTGGTTTGGGTTTTGTTTTGTTTTTTTTATTTGGTGGGTTTCATTGTTCCTAAATGTGTCTGTTTCTAATTTCTTCCTACTGAATTTCATCTAAGTTTTCCAGAGTGTTTCTCTCATTTACCATTGTTCTCAATTCTACACCTGCATTTCTGTATCTTGGATCCCCTCTGGACTGTTATCTGCAAGTTTAATAGTTTACGTGTTATTTCATCATTTGGTCCCATAAGGTAGCAAACAGGAAAAGACTGTACATCCTATGAAATTTCCGTAGCTGATTTTCTTTTGTAGTTTTCTAGCTAGTTATATACCCACTGAATAGTATGTTCAGTTCATATATAGCAGTTCAGTCTGCTTAGAAAATACCACATGATAGTGTCAAAAGACTTGTTAAAAACAAGATGTGTGCCTTCCCTTGTTTCTTCTTCAGGTACAAAGTTTGTTCTCTGCTGAAAAAGGTGATGTGACTGGTTGAGGATGATTTGCCCTATGTTTGTGAAGGAATCAGCAGTTAAAAAGAAACTGGAAAACAGAGTCAGTTATGCAGTAAAATTGTGTACTTTCAACAATCAAAATTATCTTTAGGCATGGGGTTTATATCTTACTGCATCTGAAAGCATTAATGTTAATATCACATATTTAGCTGTATAGTACATAAAAATGCAAACCAAGCTGAACCGAATAATTGTAGGATAAAATGTTTAAACATTTTAAAAATGAAATTAATGGTAATTCACTTTTTCTATAAAGAAAACTTGAAATGAATGACTTCACAGGTATTCTTTAATTTTGAGAGTTTGTTTTCTACCAATAAAAAAAAATAATTTTCAAAAACTTCCCTGTGAAATTTGCAGATATAGTGAATCTTGAAGTTAAGGATTTGGCAAGGGTTTTCCTGCTCTGTAGTAAAGTAATGTTAAAATACACCTTCATATTACAGGATTCAGGGATTGGATTACAGTATAGCTTTCATAATACGTTGATTTTGAGAATTATTTCACTCTAATATTTTCTTGAACATCTCTGTATTAAGACATGATGCAGCAAATCCACAACTTGTTTAAAAGACATTGAGCATTTTCCTTTTTATTTTTAATTCAGATTTAAAAAGAAACAAATCTACAGACATCTTCATGAACAATGACAGTGATGTCTGAATTAAAATTTTCTGCTCAGACTCTCGGCTGTGATAAACACTTTTTAGTATTCAGAAGCAGAGCCTCTTTCTGTGTTCACAGCATCTTGTGTTTTTGGCGGTGTAGTTTTCACTATTTTCACATTGCTCAAAATCTGTGTGACTTTATTTGCACAGTGCTGAGCCTGAGCTATGTACCCTGCTGAGTGAGGGATTTAGCTGCGGCACAGAGCTCTGGCAGAATATCTTCTGATATTGTCAGAATTACTTGTTAAACTCTATACATGTTGTTGACATAGCAGCAGTGTTTTGAAGCACTGACTAATGCTTCCACAGTTGTAGGTAGTATCAGGCACTTGCTTATTATTAGGAAAGTTGCCAACATATTAGCAATGTTTGTATGCACAGTTACTATAGCCAAAGGTACTCCTTGTTGTTGGCCACCAGTGTTAGAAAGGTTCTTAAAATGTCTTAAATCTCCCATTACTGTAGCCCCAGCTGACTGTGGAAGCTAATAGCATTAGCAAAAAGCTCCTTAGAAATTATAAGCAACACCCATACGCCAGCATTTGTTGCTAAGTGAAATAAATTGTTATTAGCCGTGCCAGGTTGCTGGAACTATTTGTAATGGCTGTGAACTCCAAAGTAGGTGATCAACGTTGGTTTGAAGCGTTGCCGGCTGCCTGACAGAGTTTGTAACACCCAGGAGCTCTGAACTCCACGACTTCTGACAGCTGCAAGCGTTGCTGGCTTCCTAGCAATACATGTAAGAGCCACAAACCCTGAAATACAGGATTCACAGCATCTTCTCTTTTGTCCATCTTTGCTTGGCTCTAGTGAAATCTAATTACCAAGATAAAACCTGAAGAACTTTAGAATGTCCATGTAGTTATTTTTGCTAGTAAATCAGCTGATAAGCTTCATTACGTGACAGTATTAAATTTGTATTTTGTGATTTACAGCTGTCCTTGCATTTTCAAGAAGGAAGGGGGCTGGATTCTCAGTGTGACTGTACCCTCTATTTATTGCCAGCGGGTGAGGATGGGCTTTTACGGAACCACTTATAAAATTCTTATCCTGGGAGCAGTTCCATGCTATTTCCTATCTTGGTATAATTGAAAGCAGCCTGAGGATTAGAGATTTAGCTTCCAGCTAAGAATTGCCAGAGTTCCAGCGCTGTGCCAGCAGCTTCCCACCCTCTGTTTGTTGTCTGTGTGGGATGCTGCAGTAAGTATAGGAAGACTTAGTAATAAAACATAAACCTTTAAAGAAGTCAATCTGTATGCATACAAAAGGTCCATGTATAAGCCAATTGTCCTACAGTTTCTAATGTCATGTTGCTACACGGGATTTCTAAAGCATGCAAATAATGATAACGTTTCTAACATTACCAATGGGATACACAAAGTTACTGATTAATTTAGGATTGTAATAGAACAAGCCCCAGTATTTACCCGTGAACATCTACTTTTTTGTTAGTAGAAGGAATAGTTCCATTGTCTCTGCCAAAAGTGTGTTTACTACTCCTTGGACTGTTAAGCAACTGTACTTGGATCTTGAAATCCTGACTTTCTTATTAAATGCAAATATTGTTTAGTATGATAATGAGCACACTGTATTGCTCAGGTAATTAAAACAGTGTTGGTCATGAGTTCTTGTGAACTTTTACTAAGCCAGTAGTTTAGTCACCCTCTTTTCTAAGCAAGAACTATTCAGTATAAAATGAAACATGAAAGAAACAGGTTCAGACCAAAGTAAAAAAGATGGTTCCTCAAGTAAAGTATGGTTAAACTGTGCATTATTATGGAGGCCAAAAATTACAACTTCAAAAAGTAGCTGAGCTAGATAAATTCATGGAACAACAACAACAACAAAAAAAAAAAAGGCATGAGGAATATTAAATGCAAAGACATCAGAAAGATCCAAAGAAATCTGTGAGCCACATATTACTGGAGGTTGAAAGATTCCTTTGGGAATGTCTCTTAACAGTGCTGAGAGCAGATGTCTAGGAAAGAGCAGGTGCAGAGGTGAAGGAAACAGCGATGTGTATCTTTGCTTTGACCTGGTGTGGCCATTGCCCTGATATGTTCTTTGGCTTTTTTGAATCAGAGCATGTAGCCTGGGCACAGTGGACCCCTGCGCAGGTGCTTGCCTGCCTTTGCAAAAAACTTGATTGAATAACTTTGAATGAATAAATTTGAAAGTTGTGTGGATTTTTCCCATTCATCTCAAGAAACTGTCAACTCTCAAGCTTCATGAAGAGAAGTGAAGCAATAACAAATGTGTGGCTGATTATCTTAGGTGAAATCTAAAGCTACCCTCTTATCTGCAGTTCTTAGATGGATGGCAGTTTCTGAGTGCAGAAGCAGTGAGGTAACTGCATTTGTGGGATTCGTGAATTTGCATTTGTGAAATCATGTACTGGAATTATGTGACTCAAATAGCACTGATTTTTCAGTGACAGCCATCTAAATAATGAAGGCAGCTGGCGATCTGAACCTGAAATACAGCACAGTAACTGCATATACAGAAACAATACAAAGGATTGAGGTTGAACAATGTTAGTTTGGATTTAATAAAGATGTTTTCTGTATAACTGTGTATGAATAATAGGGCTAGGGGGCATAATTCATGTGGAATAATGTGCTTGCTTTACTATCAGTTTGTTGGCAAAGAGGAAAATAGAGGGGTATACCATACATATTATTCTGCTCTAGAGCTTTAACTTGCAACTGCACCTTAGTGATTTTTAAGTCATCTTTATTACTGTTCTCTTTCACTGGTTTTCTTTTTCTGTTTTACTTTTATCAAGAATAGTTTGAGAAGATGACAAGCATGGAATGCAAGTGTGCATGTAAGCATTTAAAAATATATTATTTAGTATTTAGACTATAGGGATTAATACTAGGGCCAACAGTGTTTTAACATCTTTAGTAAAGGAAGGAAAGCAACTTCACAGTAAAGGCCCTGGGGCTGCTGGTGGACACCAAGTGGAACATGAGCTGGCAATGTGCCCTTGCAGCATGGGTGGCTAGCAGACCTAGTTTGTACTAGGGAGAGTGTTACCCCCCCCTAGGTCAAGGGAGGTGGGTGAGTCTTCTCCTCATCTCAGCCCTGACTAAAGTACATCTGGAGTGGTGTTCCTCAGAACTAGAGGGATGTGGACATACTGGAGCAAGTTCAGCAAAGGGCCGCTGCAAGGATGAAGGGATTTTGGCATCTATCATATGAGGGGAGCCTGGGAGAGTTGGGATCATTTATCCTGGAGAAGAGAAGGCTCAGGGGAGATCTTATATATGTATAAATATATGCATCTTACACTGTATAAAATCCTTGGGATTTTTTTCTTTTTTTTGTAATACTTCAATCTTATAAGAGTGAAGACAGTGTTTGGCATTACTAAAACAGCTACTGCATTTCCAAGAATCTACAACAGGCATAACTCACACACTTGCAACAGGCTGTAGTTATGAGTCCCAGTTGTGCTTGACAGCAGCAGGTTGTGTGCGCTGCTAGTGCTGGGTTTGTGTGGAAGCTGCGAGGGGCAGAGGTGCTGTGGGGGCTGCCTGTCTTGCCTCTGTGCCAGGACATGCGGGCAGGTTGCCCTCTGGTATCTGCACCTTCCCTGACTAGCGGTCTTCAGCAGCTGTGGGGAAGGGGCTAGAGAGAGGGATCACTGCAGAGGGAAGAGGCAGATCAGTCTGGGCATGCACTACTTCTTCCAGCCCTTTGATTTGTTTGGCTGCTTGTTCTACACTCACCTTTCTGCTTCACCTTCCCTGGGAACAGCTTCTGGCTCTTGCCTCAAGAGGAGGTGAGTTGAGGTTATGCCATGGCTGGAAGGATGGCTGTATTGTGCCTTTGTGTTGTGGGCCTCAAGAAGGAGGCAAATGTCATGTGCTGCAGGAGAAAGGTAGGAAGGTGTATGGGGGAGAGCGGGGGCATGTGTCTGTTCCCAGCCCCACCCTGCAAAAATTGGAGTGTCCTCTCACTCTTTGAAAGCTGTTGTGAGACATTGCTGTACCTTCCTGAAACAAGCATGCAGAAACCCAGAAATACCCAGAAGGTGTAATATTCCTTTTGGAGTCGTTGCCCTCCCCTGCCACATCCTGACCAGCTCCCTTCCAGCCTGAATTGAGTCCTGCAGGCTCAGAACTTGAATAAATGTGTGGTTTTACTGGCAATGAGAGAGATAGAGGCTGTCAATATAGGAAAATTATATGTATTGATCTTTATGTGTAGCTTATGAGTTCTCAATAACATCAATAAGTAATAGCATGAAAATTTCTGAACTATTGTTATGCTCTCTATGTGAATACAGAAAACCTCCTTTCTATCAGCAATGGGGCCATTCCATTTTCTTTTGATCAATAACTTGAAAATAGACATCACTTTAACACAAAAGGGCTTGAAACAACTGTAATTTGAATGACATCCTGACACCATCAGCATATTTTACAGCCAACGTAGGGAAGGAGACTGTAATACTTCCATATATTTTTCTTTTTTTTCTGGCTCCACTAACTGAAAATATTTCCAGACCATATGTTTTTGAGGCATTACTCTATTTTGCTTTTTTGGTTGTGGCTCCGACTACCTCCATGGAAACTTATTATCTGCGGTGCACTGTTTTGTGCAAAGAATAGTGAGAAAGCCTTCTACCCATCTGCCTCTCTTCCATATTTTTAGCTGGCTGTCATAGGAGGATAATTGTGCCTGACTCCTCAAACCAAAAATGGATTGGATTTGGCTGTGGTATCAGTCCAGTGTCCTCTTTCCCTCAAGTCTGCCACAGCGCTTCTGCAAAGCCGTGCAGTTTAGCGTAGAAAGGGGTGGGTTAAAGTTGTAGTCCCTTCTCTTTGATTTAGTCATTTTAAAGTACACCTCCTGCTCTTTCAGCTGTGTTGCATTTGTCTTTTGGTAAAGCAGAGCATGTAGAAAACTGACAACAGAGAGTGAGTGCTTAGCTCCGTGACAGTGAGAGCTCAAGTGTCACGCAGCAGTTGGGATATAGCGGAGGTGTGTAGCATTGGCTTAATCCAACAACAAGTGGTGTCAGTGGAGGCTCAACAGCAGACTTTCGTTGGGCTTGTATGTACCACAGGTCTGCCTGCAGCCTTAGCCGTGTGTATATACATACAAAAGCTTTAAAGGAGCAGATGTAAGTGTTGTAAGTGTATGGGCATTGTTTTGTTTGGCTGTTGCTTGAAGTTTAAGGTAAATAGCTTGCTGGTGATAGAGGGATGTTATATGGACGTGACATATGATGACACTAAATGCTTAATGACGCTACAAAAAAATCACTGGCTCAAATGGCAACGGTTATTCAACAAAGTAGACAGCTGGCCCATAAGTTTCTTTGGGCTGTTTATGTAGAAGTGGAAGTATTACGACATAATGGAAGATGTAAGGATTAAGACTATTTTGATGCACCTGACTTGAATCTCCAGGTATTTTTAAGATTGAGAGCAATTACAGTGAAAATTCACTTACCTTGATCCTTAGCACTATGGTAAGAATTTTTCCAGACAGTGAAGATGTGGATTTACTTGAACATTTAGTGACATCTGTGTTTGCCTTTTAGTATGATTTTTGAAGAATTAAGGCACCATCAGCTTTACTAACCATTTAGTTTAAACTTTTGAAGACATCAAATAGCTAAAAATCCTTAGGGGTTAAGAGGCAAAAGTGTCTTCTAAGTGCCTTACTGCTTCTTCACATGCTTAAATATCTATATAGATCTGATAATTTGTATGGGATTCATTTGTCCAAGTGCAGTGTAGGTGGCTGCATCTGATACAGTCACTTTAGTCTCCTATTAGTGCCTACAGTATTGAGAAGCAGATGCTTCTAGGGAGTGATTCATCTCACCTTACGGCTTATCCCAGCAAGTCAATACAAGTGATGATGTACTAATATAAATCACATCAAACTTGAAGGTTTACACTGCTGTAAAAAATACACTGGGAGGTAAAATTCTTCATGTAGACTTAAGAAAGGTCTTAGAAACATATGCTGTCCTCTACTTACTGTTCTCTCAGGTCCAAGTGACTGTAGACCTCCGTAGTTCCTTCATTGAACATGTGGACATATAATTGCTCAGCTGGTTAGATGCCTGTGTTTGTGAAGTACTTGGGCTGATAAATGCAAAGCCAGGCTTTCAGCAGATTATAAATAATGCCAAGATTCCTCCTGTTCACTGCATCTGTCCATGGTGTCTGTCCATGTTTTGTTTTGGTCTGTTCATTGCTTTTTTTTTCTTGTAGAGTGTCTGTCTTTTTCTGTACTCTGAACAGCACCTCTTCTGTTCTCTGTTGTCATTTGTCCATCTATCTCACGGTCCCTTATCCATTTCTTGTGCTGTTGCTTATTTCCTGACAGGGTTTCCTCCTTGCTTTTTATCTTCAGAGCCTTGTTTTGGAATGGGTCAAGAAGTTATATTCAAGCTGGCCTTCCTCTGATTGCTCCTTATCTGTACTGTGGGAAGTGATTTTCTACTCAGAGTAATGTGAATCTCTCTACTCTCAGGAGTCCAAGAAGATGGAGAATAAACAATTACTGTGATAGAAATGAAAGCTGGCAATTCCAGTAACTTATGGCTAGTAAACTGGATTAATCTGATAATCAAATTAAGAAAAGAATGCCCTATTAATTTCTAGGACCTTCTGTGAATTTGCTGCGAAGATACTGTATGCACATTAGGAAAAAGTACTTTCATTTTCACTACTGCTCAGTGAAACAGAGAGGTGGCCTTGCACTTGTGGTTTACCTTCTCTTTTCTTACTGGATAAGTGATCATATATACCAGGAATCTCAATTCTCAAAGACACAGTTCTCTTTGAAACATAAGTTTAAAGGGGGAAAGTTTTTTTTACAATTGCTGTTTAACAAACTTAGCTGTCTAACTTCAGAGAATTTCTGAATAACCTGCTTGTAAAAAAGACAGTGAATATATTTAATCTTATCTAGTTTTTCACCCAGTTGCACAGTGTATTAATATAGGTTGTTAGTGCAGCTCTTGATATGTGCTCTTGATAAAGCTGATGTTATTTTCACTGTGTGAGGTACTTCAAAATTCATAGTGAAAGTATGTTAGCGTGGAGTAAAGTGTAATTCCCCAGAAAAAGCCATCAAATCACCAATTTAATTTCTGAAACCTGTAGCTGAATATTAATGGTTTATATTTTCTGATCTGGAATTGCACTGGTTATCTTTGTGAAAGATGCTTTCCATTTGCCCTGCTGTTTATTCCATCAAGTGTTTGTCCCATGTAGAGGGGCAGTAAAAATAGTAGAGATGTTCACATTTGGCAGAAATACGTCCAAGAGCAGTGTTTGAAAAAGTCTGAAAGAACTCAACAGTACCCAAAGTAACAGAAGCCAAAGTCAGTAAACTTTGTTAGTTTAAACAAAGTTAAGTTGGTTAAAGTTACGACTGAGTAGACAAAGCCATAAGATATGTGGTTGAAAAAAAAAAAAAAGGCAAGCCCTCCAAACAAAAGCACAAATATGATAACAATTTGGTCAAAAATGTTGTATAAAAATAAATGGCAATTCAAAAAACACTGGATCGCAAATGAGAAAGTTGAGAAGAAGCGACTTAAAAAATTACAGCTTAATCACTGTACATGAGAAGTGAGTAATAAATAATGAATTACATGAGATTGAATTAGCAAAGATGGTATTTAAACCAGCCTTCCAAAACTAATAAGCATTACTGAACTCTAATGCATGTACTGAGTTTTCATACGAGTTCCATCTCTCAAATCAATACAACTCTTGAAATATTTAAAATTAAACTGTATTCTTAAGCACTTTCCTGGCCCTGTGACAAAGGTCAAGCACAAAGATATTCCTTGCATGTGAAAACATAAGGCTGCATTGGGTTTAATTCTACATACGGATGTGGAGTGTTTCGGTTCAGTTTTTATCTCACCTGGATGTATGTATGTTATGGAAAATATTGTAAGAAGAGTGAATTGATAAGGACTATTTTCAGGAATAGATGGGATTGTTGTGAATAGTTTTGTGGAATAAGTGACAAAAGAGATAACAAGGTCTAGAAAAAACATTCAGCTTTCAGCCTGCAGGAACTAGGATGATGGCAGCATCTAAGGAAGAATGGTTGAGAGATCTAATTGAAGTGTGCGTAATCTTAAACGGTGTAGATAATGTTAAGGCTTTCTACCCAGCATGCATTCTAAGACCAGGGGCAAGTACTGTACTTAAAATCAAATGCAGACATAAAGAAACGCTTATTAAATTTATAGTAGCTGCTGAAGTGACCTGCAAGGCATAGGTATTGAGAAAAACATATTGAGGGTTACTCAGGCAACAATTAGCTGATGTCCTGGGGGCACTGGCACTGGGAGGAAATGCTCATGCTTTCCTCCACTTCCTCAGTCACATTTGAGAGGAGATTTTTGTTTTGCAACTGTGCTTGGACCAAGACTGTTTGCCTTTTTTTATGTTATAAAAATAGCTTATAATGCCTCATAAGATTTTTTTTTTTTTACAACCACTCATAGTTATAGATTAGAAACCACAGAATACAGCTTTAAGTTGATAAATAGTTTTGTGATTTAGGTTGTCTCAGTATATCTGCATGAACATTCCCTAGTTGCATATGTTACTGAAAGGTTTTGTGTAAGAGCGTGTTGTTAAAGTCTGTATTGGCTGCAGATAACCAAGATCACACATACTTTATGGTTTTCTTTATTTCTTAGAGGAGGATCAATGACATGTTTGACATTTAATGCCAAATGTATTATAATCATAATTGTGATTGTCATTTCTTCTGAAGATTTTTAGTGGTAATGTAACCCAAGTTGCCCTTGCTGCTGGGCAAGCAGTACGTATTTTGCTGGCAATGTCTGTTAGCAAAGAAAGTTCCCTGATTTTTTTTATCAGTTTTTATTTTGTCATCCCCCCTCCAGCAAGCCCTTGATTTCTGTAGCATAACCCCTCTTTATCCATTATTAGAGAAGGTACAATTCCAAGTGACTGATGTCGGACTACCCTCTAAACACTCCTGGTGGTTTGTGACTGCAGCATGTAGCATTGAGATATCAGAAAATTTACAGAGCTGAAAGAAAAGGCAAATTAGTCCAAGCAGAGTGCAGAATTAGTGCTGAAGTATTGCTCCCAGGACCTGATAAGGCAACTCTGAGCTGTGCTGCTCATTGAAACAGCTTCTTTATGTGTTACTACTTTGCATATTAAGGATGTAACCTGCTTTGGCTTGAAAAATCTGGGATTTCTTGCTCAGGTTTGAAACCAGAGAATGAAAAAATAAACCACTAATTAATGACTTAGGACTGTGGAAAAAATATTTTAGTAAGGATTTCAGTAAATTGTGAGTTAATATGGTGTGCTTTGTTTCTTCAGATGCTATTTTTCCAGTAAAAGAAACAAAAGATGGAAAGGACAGATTTGGGACTATATTGGGGTGTCCACTCCACAGAAGAACTGGGGAATTCTTATCTTAAATCTCAGCAATGGTCCTTCTCCCCATTTCCAGTAGAGTGCAGGGTTTATTTGCTCACAAGAGCAAGCACCCCTGTATTGTACAATTAAGGTGTCTTTCTGTTGGGATGTTTTTCCCTCCTTCTCAGCATTTAGAGGGGGAAAAATAATAAAACAGTTATCTTATTTAAAATCAAAATGTAGACAGAACAGCTGTAGTTTTAACATGTGTTAGCTGAATGAAATGTGACAAACAAACAATACTAATAGAATGATAATAGTTTTGGGCAGCGAGCCAGGAACATGCTGTTGTGAATAGGTCTGGAAATAATTTATTTTTTTTAATGGATTATGGCAATATAGCCTGTTTTATCAAAGGTGAAATATTTTACAGAGTTGATGGTTTTCACTAAATTTTGAGGATAATCTGTTGTAGACAAAAGGCAAGCAAGCTGGGTAGCCAGAGTATGAGTGTAGGAGACTGCTTGATTTGGGTTAAACAATAATGCTGTGACTGAAGCAGAGCAGGGATTTGAAGCTGAATTCTGGTATAATCCAGGCCAGTAGCCAAATGCTAAGCAACTGAGTGTGACAAAGATATGCAACCCTCTTTTGCAATGCAGTTCCATTTAGGAAAATGCTCAAAAGATTTTGGTTTTTTATTCAGTTTAGAAATTAAACCAAAATTTGCAGCAACTTCTGTAGATCTGCCATTTAATTTCAATGCTCTGGTCAACCTCTAGCAGTAAGCAGAACACCTGGGTTAGGTGTAAATTATTTATTATAGATCTGAAAATACTTTCTGGAGAGTAGGAAAAGCACTAAAGGATTGCCAGATTTATTTCCTTAGTACCTTCAGACTGTGATACACCTTTTCAAATTAATGATCAAAAGAACTGTGCTATGAAAAAGGGATAGCAGTTGTTTATTTTCCATTAATAGTGAAAGAATAAAGTTAAGCCTAGTGCTGAATTTTGACTTTTGGGTGGGGTAATCTGTTTGAGATGATTCTGCCTCATGTTCAGCTGGCTGCCTACTGGAACTATAAACCTTAAAGTCTCTACCAACTTTACGGGCTGCACTGTTAGCCATTGAATTGAAGGAAAGTCTCCATAACTCCATGACGTACTTCCTTGGTATGTCTCAGAAGTAAGGTGAATGCGTTAGGTTTGTTAGGCAGTATTTATTAAAACTTGCAATGGATCCCAGTACTTGGTCTTGGATTTGATCTGTAACTTTATTCTGCCCTGAACACTAATAACTGTTCTCCATTCACCTGGAACGTTGTGCTAGGAATTCCTTTAACACATTATTTTCTACAAAGTTATTAACTATAGGCTTTGGCTAGTGTGGACAGATGGGTGGACTTTTTAACCTTTCAGCCCAAGAAGCAGGTGAAGCAATAATGCTAATGTCTAGGTAGGGGGTTTTTTTGGGTTGGTTTTTTTTTTTTTTTTTTTTTCCCCCAGCAAATCTGCTACAATTTTCAGCTAGTGTTTTTTCTCTTGATTACTTGAAGACAAAAAGCCCTTCAGCTGAGGGATCAGTTCAGTTACTCTTCTTCAACATAACCCATAGACGTTATAGGAGTCCAAAATTTTAACACCAAAAGGCCGAACTTTATCGTCTGGTCTGACTTTCTGCATTCAGACATCTGCAGTTCCTACCAGATTGTCTTGGGAGTAGGTCAGGCTACCCAAGCAGGAAGCAAACAGGACTGTGTGCTCCTGTCACGTTAATCCATAGGCACACATCTTTTAGCTGAACTACTTCTCATATGGATTTCATTTTATCAAAACCAGTTTCTAGCCTCAAAAATATTGATTCATTCAGGAGCCAGAATTGCTTCCTGAAATGTCTCCAGAGCTGCATGCAGCTGAATATCAGTCTTATTGTGATTGGATTAATTCACTGGAATACCATCAGTGTGGAGGCGGGTGCCTTCCAACCTTGAGACCAGCTGGAAGTGCTTTTTCTGGAAACTCCCAGGTGCCAAAAGGCAGTCAGTGGAAGCAATTTCAGACACAGAATTAATGAAGGTAACAGCAGATGATATTGGGCAGGAGTATTTGGCAAAAAATCTGATTTTAAAAGGAACAGTAGTTCTAATCAGATGGGTAATATATTATGGATGATGAAAGGGATGTTCGTCTGTGAGATCCATTCTTCTCCAGTATGTTTAATACAATGTGTATTTTTATGTCCTCATTTGGATGAGGCATCCTGCCCATGTACCAGCTAGTGAGCCATCATAGATATTCTCCCAGACTTTTATTTTGCTCTTGCAACTGTAATAATGAAATCCCATACAGAGTTAACAGAACATTTTAAAAATTATCATTAGTTTTATTTCTTAAAGCACTGAAGTTTGTCCAATCCCATAAAATCTCCTGAATGTAAGTATGATGGAGTCTCAAGAGCTTTCATTCAAGTGAATATTGAAGAGTATTTATGACAGGTAAAAATGTAGCTGGCTTACCAGTGCTGGAAAAGCATAATTTCTTGTTAATATTTTCTTCTTTACTCCCCCTTCTTTCTTCTTTCAACTTACGTTAGTGCATCACCTGTGTCATTTGGGTGTCGGGATTAGAGTATAGCTAGTAGGGAAGGTTGCCACTTTTATTCCTAGGTCTGGTTCAGAACCATCTCCTTTACTGTCCATATACAGACATTTATCACCAGCAGCTGTGCAGGCAAATTGTCAAGAAACATCTTTGTTTCTTGATCTGTATTACTGTGTGTTGCTTTCACCTGCTTTGAAGATCTATGCAGTGCCTTTGTCAATGAAATTGCTGCACTTAGCTTCTTATTATGTTGAAATATTTTCCAAATATATAGGTGTTTGTGACCATCTTTTCAATTTTATTTCTACATACCTTTTCTCTAAATCATCCATCAAAGCTGCTTAGATGATACATTTTGTGCATTGGGGTGGAAGGAGCAGTCTAATATATCACTTTTTTTACTTTACATGCTATCATGTATTTCTTAAGGTTCTCTTTAATAATCTTCTTGATTATATATATCACTATTTTCTTTGTCTAAAGCACTGTTATATTAAAATTTATTTATAACTTGACTAGTGGCAAAATCAAATTCAGTGGTATTTAGACCATACATCTGGGCAAACTGGCTTGTGCAGTAAGGTTACTGTTCATCTTTAAGTAGTGAATTAACATTTAACCTAAATATTTGTATTTTATGTCTTTTAACGTTTCTTACAAAACGTCAATTACCATTCAATTAAAAATGCAATTTAACTGTTACACTTCAATCTATTCTCTCTCTCTGGGTTCAGAGTATAATGTTTCTCTCATTACATGACATCATCTAACGCTGTCTCAAGGATTGCAGCAGGTGAATCTTTTAACTCTTCATTATTCATTAGCTTCCATTCTGGTCCTCCTAGCTTCAGGGACCATCAAGTCGTCACATGCCCACACTTGAGTATTGTTATTATTGGCACGGGCTT
The DNA here is from genome assembly GCF_017639655.2 of Falco naumanni. NCBI lineage: Eukaryota > Metazoa > Chordata > Aves > Falconiformes > Falconidae > Falco > Falco naumanni. Next base: position 49,283,536 of record NC_054056.1, read on the forward strand.
GTCAAAGCATTAGAGCTCCTGGCAAGGCACACAAAGGAAGGGTTTGTGGTGTTGCAAGTACATATTGCTGCAAATTATCATCTTCCTGAGTTTCACCCTGGCTATTTTCCTATGATAAGATTCTGCATGCGCAACCCTGTACCATTGTAAGTGTATTTTCTGTGGAGCTCTCTGACATTCTGCCTTCTTTTTGGAAACAATTATTTGCATTTTCCTTTTTTTTTTTCTTTTGCAGAAAATAATTTCTTCTTATCGAAGCATACATGACATGCAATCTTTTGTTATGATAATAATAAATTATATCACAATCGATTGAATCAGCAGTGTATATCCTGTCTAGCAATGTTGATTTATCAGCATAATTTCACTTTCTAGAAAAGGTACAGGAAATACAGGTGATATCTGCCATATATAAAAAGCTCTCTACATCCAGACTAGTTTTGCAGCAACAGAGGCAGATTTAGATTTCTAGGAATCATTAATAAAACACAGTACAGCCTAGGAAAATTGAGCTAGTCTCTCTGGTGCTCAATAAGCTAATTTTCCCCATTTGCAAGCACAAATCTGTTGTCTTAGCATATGATATTTTATTAAAGGGAGATTACTCTGTTACCTGAGGCATATTTTTTTTTCCTTTCCCCCCTTCGATTTATAATACTCTAAGCACACAGCATGTAGCTTTCTTTCACAGCCTTTTCCTTTGCAGAGGCAAGTAGCAAGAGCAACACCTCGTTCTCCATTTGGGATTGACAAAGCTGGATGATACGGCACCTCCTGCCAGATGTCAGGGGCCTCCTTTGAGCCACTGGGGAGCTTGTGGTGGGAGATGCTTCCGATCCTCTGGCCACTCCGCTCCACGGGCCACTCTGCTTTGAAGGGAGTGCGGTTTCCTGCCCTATGGGCTTTATGGAGCTACAATAACTTTGCTAAGGGTTTCTGTTATTGGTTTACTTTAGCTAATACAGTCCTTTTAAATAAATGTGACTCCAGAACAGACCTGTTGCCTGAGATGAGGGTTACTGTTTACCCAAGGGATAGTTCTGCTCTTTTATTTTTCCCAGACTTCTGTAAGTTACAACAGTGACAAAATTTAAACATAAATGCTTCCTAGACATAATAAAACAACTGAACACCAGAAAACTACTTGCCATTTCTGGTGGCTTTCCTTCCCTCTGCTGTTCCTGGGACAGCAGAGTGGTGCCTTCCAGCTTCCAGCCTCTTGACTTCTATATGGAATAATACACTCTGTGTATGGTGTTTTTTAATTTTGTTTCAGGTTTCTAATATCCATCCTCTCTTACATAACTCCAAATCTTTCCCATTGACTTCATTAGTGTTCCATCCTATTTTCTTAAACAAATGCTAGAGCTTATCACCTTGCCATTCCAGCTTCTGTACTGACTTTCTTTAAGGGAATGCACTCTTACTTCCTTAAATGGCAGCACTCTTGCTTTACCTTGAAAGCACTTTAGATTGATGTCCTTGGTTTAAACTACCACACCTCATTTCAGCTTAATATAGGGTTATAGAGCAAGCTTTTACTCCCTTTCTGCAGAACTGTTACATTCTACACTTTAACGTTTTTATTTTAATCTTATTCTGTCTAGCGTTGATTACAACCCTTCCATGAAGCTGTATGGATTTTCAACAAAATTAATGTTTTCCTGTTTCCTTAAGTATCATCATTCTGGAGAAAGTTTAATTTGTCAAAACATGTGCCTGACCCCCAAACCTCCTTAATAAAATCCTTCTATATGTTTTTCAGCAAAGTCTACCAGTGCAAATTCCTTAACCTGGCCATCTGTCATATTAGGCTGAAGCATTTCCCATAATAGTTCTATAACATTGTCTCCACTTCTGACCTCTCCATTATCAAATTCTACTTTCACTCTCAGTGTGAAGCCAAAGAAATTTCCTTGACTTCTGCAGAATAATGCTTGGTTGGGTGTTTTTTTAATTCTGAAAGTAAAATCTGTCTCAGTGGCTTTTTCAGAATCGGGTATTTTCCAAGACTCTTTTTTTTGAAGTACAAAACCGTCCTACATTGTGTGGTCTCACAACTCTTTACCATAAGACACTCTTTCAAGCACGTAATACTACCAGGTCCTTTCTATATAATTTTTAATATTTTGTTGTTTTTCTGTTTCACACCATTTCCTGAATTATACTGCTTCAGACTCATTCTGGAACAGTTATTCATTGCTTCCTTTCTGTTCACAGGGTAAGATAAAGTCATTAGCTGTGTTTCTGCTCTGCTTCTCCATTGCTAGCAATGAAGTACAACTGCTTGGCTCACTCTTGAGCCAGGTCTGTGTCTTTCAAACAGGAGAATCTGCACAATATACAGATATGAGTCTAGGCATAATACAAAATGTCAGGATAACCTACAGAGTTACAGTTATACTGGTGCAGGTAAATCTCACTAATTAGATCTGATTTCCAGGTGCTGAAATCAAAGGCTTGAAATCTGGGCTCTAAGGAAGTTGGTGGAAGTTTTGGCACTGACTTTAGCGGGGTTGGGACTTTCATCTGAAATACTGGCTTGCAGCCACCCTATATGGACCTCTCCATTCACACGTGCTTTTGCTGCCATATGGCCCGAATGGAATATCACAGGGAGAACACGGTAGTAAGTTAAACATTGTATATGTAAATGAGCTTCAGGTGACATACTTAAAAGTCCTTTTGTACTGATTCCTTTCATACTGCCTGTATGTATTAACATTATTGATTTTTTTTTTTTCTTTAACGTGTGGAGACAAAATGCATTCTGATGAAACTTATGCTGACTGGAATCCACTTATATAGTGATGACACAAGCAATAGAAATAATTTTAGGTGCATTTTAGGTATTAAAGTTGTTCATTTTAAAATTTGAGCAGACTTAATTATGATATCAATGGCAGCAGAACTTTTACTAAATTATGGTTTTTATGAAGAAATATTTGTTTTTCAATACCTTGGTCTGTTTGGTTCTCATTTTGTACTATAGTTAATATTCTTATTTAAATGGTAAATGTTCTTATTTTCTATTTAAAAGTTGTAAACTTCATCTCTGAAATCTCCATCTGAGTCATAGCTGATGTATGTTTCCCTGCATACACTCATTTTAAGTTCAGAGGAAGTTGCTCACAATTTGTATCAAATTATAAGCAGATACTCTAAAGAAAGTTTTCTCAGGGATAACCTGAGAAGTAGCTTCAGTTTTTCTTACTGTATTCGAACTGATTATATATATATAGTGTATATGCATATATAAATGGTTGTGTTTTTTTTTAGATCTACATATGCATATACACACACAGAGCCTGTTTGCATATGCACACACACAACCACCACACACACAATTATGAGATATTACGTGGTATACATCCACTGTGCCCTCCATTATAAAGCAATTTGAAAAAAAAAAAAAAAATCTTGTCTTTCATCCCTTCTTGAAGTTTGACTTTTGGCAGTCACCTTTAGTAGTTATATAAAATAATTTTCTTTGAAAGAATGGCATCCTACACCCCACAGGAATTTATTGCTGAGTTATAATCTCGCTTAAACTTGTTTATCTTACACTCTTTCTGTATGCAGCAAGGCAGCAATGTGACATGTGTAACAAAATGTTTTTAGCAATGCATTAATATGTATGCTCTGTAAATACAGTAATGTGAAAAATAGTGCTTGTGGTTTGCAAAGAGTTATTTGAGCAGTAGGATTGCTATTTTTCCAGATTTTTGACTAAATAACTAAAAGTTATAAAAAGAAATTCCTGTAACAAACCCCAGAACTAGATCTCTATGCCTTTCAGTACTGTAGAATAAGGCAAAGAAACTATGAAAAGTTTGCTATTCGGTAGGTTCAAGTTTCAAATTACTCATGAGTAAACAACTATAGCTCTAAAATACAGAGGTTTTATCTTCAGTTAAGAAGGACTGTACCATCTCAATGCATATGTGGGTGTACTGTGTTGTGGTCTTGTTTCACCACATAGATTAAAGTTTCTGTTATGAATGTTTTACTGAGATTTCTGTACAGCTGTGCTATATCACATACTTTTCCAGTAAACCTACATTGTGTCAATTTATTAACATGATATTTTATTACCACTTTTTAAAACCTAATGAGTTTTTCTTTTTCCTTTTCCCTCTTTGTGCCTCTCAAATCAATCTTGACTGCCAGTGATTATTGGGTTAAGTTCACTGCGTGCCCCCAGACCCTCATAGGGACGGTTTTGTGAAAAGTTAAATATTTTAAATGACTTAACATCTATGAGAAAGAAGAAGAAGGAAAAAAATTAAAAATGGCTGCCGTAACTATTTCAGGTTATTCATCTATCTCTTGTGAGTGTCTTATTCTGCATCGCTTTGCCATTTTAATGAGACCAGCCATGGCATGTGTGATGCTTGAAAGAAAGTCCTCTGAACATATCCCACATGCTAAGAATTGTTTGAGCATGAAACTTTCCCATTTTATATTTTAATAAAACCTTTCTTCAAAAAGTAAATGAAGAAGAATGTTCTCTTGTAATTCAGATGTCATTAGTATTACATGAGCCTGGAGTCATCTTGTCTCATTTTACATGGCTGAGAAATCTGTTATGAGTAGTTTTCATCTTTCTTTAAACAATGAAGACAGGTAAGGTTTTGCTTCATTGTTTCCCAAGAAAATCTGGGCACTTTAGGATACTAATTTAGGCACTTTTAAAAAGTCACTAAAATGTCGAAGGACACATCTGAATTGCCTTGCTTATATCACAGATCTATGTCCTAAAGCCAGCTCACAGCTATAGAGATGCTCCTCGTTACTAAGGCTTTTTGTAGTTCTGATCAGAAAACTTTACCATTCAATCTGTGAATCTGAGTTAGTTGAACCTTGCAGATTTTGCTTGTCACTACTGTTATTTCAGTGCTGCTATTAAGGATCAATCAAAATACATTTGATCCAAAACCATAATAACTTGAAAAGCGAGTCCTTTGCAGTCACCATGCTGCAAGCAGCCAGGCTGCTGAGAGGCATTCCTCTTCATGCTGGATTTCACAAGTTGAATTTTCTCTTTTTCAGTCAGATACACAGGTCCATCCACTTTCGTTGTGCATTGGATGCATGATGTTCAGTGTTACAAGGCTAGACAAAAAAGCTGGGTAGGTCTGCCTGGCAGATCTTTATTCTTTTTTCCCTTGAAATCAACTCTTCACAAGCTCCTTTCTGGTTACTAAATGCTATGAAGTTCTAGGTGAGCCAACCAATATAGTTGTAGAAAATCCAGATGACAATATTACAATGCTTCATACTGTAGTTTCTTCATAAAATCTAATAAAATCCCAGTTGCTATAATAAAATTTTTAATTAATAAATAATAATTAGAAAATTATTCATTTGTATCAATATACATTAATACATAAATTTTAATAAAAATAATCAAAATATTTTAAAAGAATTACATGGCAATAGAAGGTCTTAAAAAAAATTCTCTAGCTTCTGACTGATGAAGAGACAGGTAAACTGTACATAACTGGACAGCTTACACTATAAATTGTTTGGGTTTCAGGGGTTTTAATTAGGAAAAAAAAGCCCTATATTCAGGCAGTTGTAGCAATGCAGTATGTTCTTTGTGAGTCTAAAATCAGAGAATGAGTTCTGTCACTGTCAAGCTAAATCTAGATTTCATAGACATGAAGAAAAAGTTAGAACTGTTATTTCAGATTAAACTTGCCTATTCTGAAATTCAGAAAAGGCTATCTAGCCCAAATATACTGAATGCTTGATTGAATAAAGTGTAAATTTAATACTATGGTTGGATGTACTTATATAGGCTTGAATTCACCTACATTTTCTAACTCTTTATTGAGTTTGAAAGACTTAACTGTATTAGGGAGCATATTTTTTGATACTCAAATGAATTTGCGTTAAAACAGTGCTTTAAAAAAGAACCCTCAGCTGCTATGCATGGCTGAAAAAAAAATGCTTGAGAAACACATTCCTAGAAACCTAAAAAATACTGGAGGGAATGACCACAAGTATCTTTGGAATAGGAGAATTTTCAAAACCTGAATTTGCAGGGGTCTCTTCATAACATTGCCTGAAAATCATTCACAAAAATATGCTGCCTTTAACTTGAGCAGAAGAATTCAGGGTAGTTTTGTGTGTGTGTGTGTTAAAAGGTTTCCTCTTTTTCGTTATAAGCACTCTCAAACTCTGTACAAATTCTGGTGTTTTCAGATGTGTAGAATTAGCCACTGAGTCCCCTTTGATAACAGAAATCACACAGGGCTGCTTCAGTGGAGAAAACTGGGAGCCAGGCAAACTTCTGAGCTGTAGCCTTGGATGCCATAATTATTTTCTTTTTCTCTGCTACCTAAAACTGTTTTATTACCTGAAAATAGGAAGAAGTGCTACTAGAGGTTCACCTTCTAATTTAAAGACATACGAGTTTGAGAATATCCCCTTGGAGCTATTCTCAACTTTTATGAAGAGAACAGAAGGAAGTTGATGGGGACTTCATCAAGGAGATTTACTTCCTTAGAGCTCTCCTTCTGTGCAATGTGTAAAATGCATAATCTCAGAGGATTTTGCACCACTGACTTTGAAAATTCCCTAGTTTAATTTGTAGCAGGCAGTTTGTAGAGCTAAGGTATTTCAAAAAGGCCTTTAAAAATAAAGGGGTAAATGATGCTAGTAGGACTCCCAAGCTGTATGATAATTAAAATTCTAATGACTTCAATGCATGGATTATGTCTTGTTGCACTGAGAAGAGCAAAATTTCTGTTCTGGCTGCCTGATGACTTATGGTGACTTTCATTTTTTTTGTTGTTTGATTTTTTTTTTTTCCAGCTTTCATTTGCAGCAACAACCCCAGAGTTGGCTGATAAGAAAAAATATCCTTATTTCTTCCGGACAGTGCCATCTGATAATGCAGTGAATCCAGCAATTTTGAAGTTACTCAAATATTATCAGTGGAAGAGAGTAGGAACTTTGACCCAGGATGTACAAAGGTTCTCTGAGGTAAGATTTACCTAATTTCCAGTACACAGAGAGTGCTACTAATCTCATGCTTCCAAGGAGCTAGTTCTTCTGTTAGTAGCAATTAAGTAAAAAAAACCCAACAGACCTACTGTTTCAGTCTTGTTTGGCTTTGTCTCACTAGGTCACATTTGCTGTACTGAATAAACTTAATTCCTTTTTGGGGTTTATTTGACTGTCTATAGTAAAAACTACACATGCTTTCCCTTGTCTGTTTTTCATACTCAAGATCATTGCACCCAAGTGCAAAAAAAAAACAGTTTGGGGGTTTTTGTAGCAAAGTTTCCTTCATGCTCTTTGACTTGCCAAAATGTATGATTTTGAAGAAGGTTTGTATCCTGACATTGGTTCCCTTTAAAGAGAGAATAAATCTCATTTTATTGTGTTCCTTTTACGCTCTGATGTATCAGTCTGAACATTGAGTGACAAAATGTGGTAGGTCTATGGCTGAAAACAGTGGAAGAACTTACTGAGAGAAATGACTGAAGTCCCCAGTGTTGATAAGATCACATACGATGCATCCTCCAGATCCTCTGAGCTTCACTATGAGCAACATTTTGGTCATAGAAATTGCAATAATATATAGACCAAGTGCCTTAAGCACAGTTTTAACAATAGATTATTTAAAAGAAAGTGTCCTGTAAGTAATTAATCAGAGCAAGACACGGGAAAGAATTGGCCTGTTAATTGATGAGAGGCAAAACTAATAGAAGCATGCCAGTTTTGTGGTTTGTTTTTTTTTTCCCTTCCTCAGCATTCATTAAAAGAAAAAGGCTGACTGTGTTATGAAGACTAGCATAATTAAAACTAATGAAGAGGGATAAGAACAGGTTACAGTCTGCTTAGATGAGTCAGATATTTTCAAATTGTCTGGCACAATTAATTCACTACAGACTACTTAAGAAATCTTAGAGTCTTCCCTTATAAGGGCTTTGAGAATTACAGGATAAAAAGTAAGTGAATTGTAGGGGGAGGGAAGAAACCTTTGTGTCTGTCTTTCCAAAAAACCACAAAGACCCAGGGAATTACAGATCAGTCAGGCTAAATTTAATTCCTGGAAATACACTTGAGCAGATAATCTGTTTGGAATCACTCAGAAGATAAAAAGATGCTAAACAATGGCCAAAATGGATTTGTCAAGAATAAATCATGTAAAGCAATCTAATTTCCCTCTATGACAGGATAATAGGTCTCAAGGAGATGGGATAGATAAGTGTGATGTTTTATGACTTACAAAAATGTTAAAGGTGTTCCTAAAGAAAAGCAGGGAAACTTGGTCTTGAGGAAGATGCAGTCTCTAAGCAATATTCCTGCCACCAAGGTTAATTGACATTGTATCAATTGAATATTTGTTTTTAAAACAAATGCTGAAGAAAAAAGTCACCAAAAAGTATGATATGATTTATCCTTGTTTGGCCTGGAATTATAATTTCAAAAAGTAGCTATCAGTGGTTAACTGTCACACAAGAAGGATGGGATTCTGTCAAATGGTTTTCTCTAGAAAGCGATAAGGTTTTCTCTAGATAGTGGAATAGAGAAAATGTTTATTAAATCTGCAGCTGAGACCTACTTGGGAAAAGCTGCAAGCACTTTGCAGAGGACAGGATTAGATTTCAGAAAGATCTTGACAAGTAGAGAAAGGTTTTAATATAAATAATATTTAGGTGAAAAAGTGCTAAATGGCTATCTAGGCAGCCAATCTCCAGAGAAGGATAAATGCTGTAATGAACCACAAACTGGATAAGGGTCGAGAAGGTCAAACTGCTTGACCTACTGTAAAAAGCAGAAAGGAAGAAAACTGCTCTCATTTCTCCACCCCCAATGTAAGGCAGTGTTGACACATAAGACACCCAGAGTAAACTTCAAGTTCTCATTAGGTGCAAGTTGGAGCATCAGGTCTAGTATTGTCCAAGAAGGAAGTAGATCAGAGATGTCTATAAGAAAGTTCAGTAATTTGGAAACATGTTTTACAAGAAAGATTAGAAATGGAAAACAGTGGAATAGTCTGGGTATGTTGTAGGTAGGTACCTTCATCATATAGGGTTTGTTAAGACAAAGACTAAACAAACGTGACATAGGGCTTCTTGTTATTCCTTTGGGACAGAGGGATGGATTTCATGTCTGTCAGGGTCGCTTAAGAAATGTTAAAACTGCAGCTTTCAAGGACTTTTTAGAGTGCTGCACTTGAGTTCAAAGTATTTCTATTTCTCCTGAAAGGTAGAGCAACAACCCTCTGTGTCAGACTGCAAACTCAATTTAGTGTGATTCATTAAAACTTTCTGGTAATGCAAGGTACAGTTAAAATTCCTTGAATTCAGGTGATTTTTATAGAGCATGTTGAGCCCAGAGTCTTTGACATTTTTAGAGCTCCATCCTTCCTTTTTCAGCTCCATGCAGTTTCTCCCTTCCCTGTGCAGACAGTGAAAGCACAGAAAAAACTGGAGAAAATAACTAGTTGGCTGTACAGGAGCAATGAGTGATGGGAGCCACCAGCAGCAGAGGGGGAAGAATATGCAATGGCCAGGCAGAGCCCAGCCCCGCTGCAAGGGAGGAGGACCAGCCCAGAGAACAAGCCCGGGTTCAGCCAAGTGTGCAGACCATCAGGCAAGGAAGCCCATGGCCGCGAGACAGGTCCAAGGCCAAGCTGGGAAATCAATCCCCAGGTCACAGTCATGTCTAGTGATTGTTGGGTGGGTCGATGGCAGAGACTGAAGACATAGGACTAAAGGTGTGGGTGGAAGTTCTAGAGGAGGAACCACTAGGGCCTGTTATTGACTTCCAGGTGCTGGTATAAATCTGTACATTGACTGAAACCGTAATTTTCCCTCTAAAGGAACATAAGCCAAAACTATCCTTCTAACATTTTTTGAAAGTGACAAAATTGTTGAAAAGCATCTAAAACTTATCTCTTTGTTGTAAAATTCCACTAAGCTTAGGATGTGATTCTTCTTTTCTATACTCAAAATGCATTACAAACCAGTAGACCAGAAGTAACTGTCATCTCTGTTTACTCTCATATAAAGTGAAATAAGCAGAAATAAATGGGTCTTCAGAGAAGCCTGTGTAGTAACTCAGGTGGTTTTACTTTTAGCAACAAGACAGAGCAATTTTCTCTTTTATTTTTCCATCTCCCAGGAAGACTGTATCAGTTTGACAGACCTCTTTAAAAAAAAAAATAATAACAACAATTTGCATACCTATCTTAATTTCTTCCAATTGTCATTCCACCTAAAAATACGTGGCAATAGATATTGCCTTCTTGTTCATGTTATATAGAGAAGACTTAATACAGCTATAATTTAGTCAACAGGAACTCAGATGGCAGCTGAAGAGATGCAATTAAACTTCTTTTTCGGGGGGCTGATCACTTTTTCTTTAGCTGGATGACTGTCTCCTGTTTCTCTGCAATTTGCACTATTATCTTATGTCCAGATAATTAAAGGTCATCTAACTTATGTGCAAGTTATCTGTCCCTGGAAGTCATAAAGCTGTTGCTTTGGTTTACCTTGTCTTGTAATGAGACAGTTGTCTCAATTGCTTAGTTTATCAGTCTTACTCCGGTTTACCTCTGGAGGCCAGAATTACAGAGGATCTCTTGCTTCTCAGCCATTTTCCTTGGGAAACCTTCCTATGGAGACTGCGTTATCACACATTTCCTTTCACTTGGTGGAAAACCTCTTTCATATAAATAAATGTTACATCTTCCTCATTCTTCAGGTCACACAGAGAGGCAAAAGCTAGGAAGAGAGAACAGAGATGTTTATGCCAGCATGCTTTCAGTTCTTAAAACATATGGAAAATATCTGTATATCTGATAGTGCTAGCATGGCTTGAGGCTTCCTTTCTTGGTGTTGCTCGGATCTCAAGGATTATGACTTTTTAAATGACCAGAAGTCTATGGTTGCCAATAGCACAGCTCACTGTTAGCATTCTGTATGAGTTATTCAGGTCTGTTTGTACAACCAGAAATGTCTCTTCCATTAGTTTAATGTTTGAAGTCTATAAGTTGTCTTGGTATAAGGGTAACATACAAATGTTTTCAGTTCAGTTACTTAACTAGGACAAGTTCATACCTCTTGTGCTCTGTGTCCTAGATTTTGTGGATTGCCGCCCTGTTCTCATCCTCTGGGAGAAGCCTCAGTTTCAAAAGTTAACAATTCTGTGGCAAAGGTTTATAAATGAGGTTACAAAATATTTTCAGGGTTTTCAGTTTTAAGTATTTGCTATGGTATATAATCATAGGGTAATTTAGGTTGGAAGAGACCTCATGAGATCGTACGGTCCAGCAGACTGCTGAAAGCAAGGCTAGCTTTAATGTTTATCACCCCTGAAGACTGTTGCACACAGTTCTCAGTAAAGTCCTGACCATGCCTGTTTCCAGTTCCCAGGTGAGCTTTCAGTAGTTCAGAAATTATGCAGCAGTTGGTGCCTTCAATTTTGTGGCTGTCTAGCCGTAGCTGTTTGGGATTGTATTTTGAGTTGGGCAAACCAAGCAATATTCCTGTGGTCTGTGTTTGCTATGTTCCATGTTTTGGTGGGCAGAATCATGGAAATGAAATCATACTTAACTATCAATAACTCAAAACATTTGGGAGCCACCAGTATTGTAGAAGATGTAAAGGCTTCATAATGTGACTGTGAAATGGAAGAATGTGTAATCCTGTACTGGTTTTCAGGTAACGTTGTATTTGTTAATCAGTAATTCTAGCTTACCTTACTTGAGAAATATGCAGGAAGGAACAGTAAAATACTAATTTTATTTGTACACACTTCTTGGTTCATAATATGTTTCAAACTGAAAGTTGGCCCTTGATTACTGATACACCAGGAGGGATTCTGGCTTCCTTGTTTTGTGATAGGACACTTCCCTTAGACTGGCTTTGGTCATTTTCTTTTGCTCCTGTAATGTTAATTTTAATTCAGTGGAACTGCACTTTAACTTCACATTTGGTGGCATATTCATTATATTTCTAGATTTAAAATATATATATATATTTCCCTCCCACTGAGTATCTTGTCTGGAATTGTTTTTAAAACAAGTTAAATTCTGATCATCTCAAGTGACTCTTTGTTTTCCTCTGCTTCTTAATAGTCATCCTTTTATGTGATTTCTGTGCTTCTTCCTGGAAATATTGAGAACTCCTAATGCAATTTTATCAGTGTAGGTGGCATTTCAAAAAGACAGAAAAAATGAGAAGTGTGCAGTAAGCTAATGAAATATATTAACAATATGAAAAATAAAAGATGAAGCATTCTCTCTTGTGACTCTGTCACAATCTTCATTGAGTTTAATAGCCTAAAAATACCTTGGTGACAAAAAATAAAGAGGAAAAAATCCTTGTAAGTGGACAAAATAGTACTTTTTCTGGCTGGCATGATTAACACACTTAGGATTTCTTAAGGTTGTACTGCATTTTGTACACTGACATCTACTTCAAAAATCAGCTGGTTGTCAGGGTCCATTTTACCTAACTTGAAAGCATTAGCATCTATAAATTCCAGTTCTCATCCCAGAAAATGTAATACTGGAGAAAGAAGCCAACAGTATATGTCTATTCCTGTAGAGAAAGCAAGGTAGAAGTATTATTACTCTAGAAGTTTATTTACCGTAGCCTTGCACTCTCACTGTGGAGTCTGCAAACTAGGATCCGAGTTAGTGGTCAGTTCTGATGAAAATTCGTTGGGTAAGCAGATGCAATGAGACAGTTACTGAGGGGCTGAGATGTATTAGGCAGGGAAAAGAAATACCTGGTGACCTTTCAAATTTCAGCCAAAAAGCAAGCTTGAGACACCAGTTTTTGATGGCTGTAAGTATACACTATGCAGACTTCAAGATGTGATTACGCTCTGCCTTCTCAGGCTTGGCTTCTGAGGAAAGACAGAAGAGCAGAGACTTCTATCCTCCATCAAAGTTTCCAACAGGTTTTAGGGCAGCAAGAAAAATACTAATTTTTCTCTAAGAATGATCTTGGAAGCATCAAATTCTCCAGGTAACATCAGTGTTTAAACTGGAAGTTCTGAATAGCACCTAGTGATTTCATCCTAGAAGGTGCCCTGTACCATCAACTTTGAGAGCAGAAAAGTGGGAGAGGCAGAAGATAAGACACAGCAGGCAGTAAAAGAAAAAGAGTAAAAAAAGTAAGCAGGAAAACTGAGACATTACAAATGTCACTGTTTAACTGTAGAACTTTTGCAAACTGTCTCTTCTGATTTTTCTTATTTTTTTAAGGTGTCCTGTCTTCCTCCTGTATTCTATCTATCTTTTTGTCTGTTTTCTGTGTAATTTCATTCTTTCCACAAAGCCTTTCAGATTCTTTCTACTGGTTCATATTTCCTTTTTCTCTAAAGGAAATGAAAAGATCTCTGTGATGTCTTTCCTTTGCTGGTTCCACCCAGGAATTTCTCCCATCTCCCTGTGCTTAGCTGCTTTTGAGGAAGGAGCAGTCTTCTCTTGACATAGGTTGCTATAGTCAGGACAAAATAAACAGATAACTTCTGTGCAGTGTTCACTAATATTTATAAAGCTGACTGGTAATAAAATAAATTGTTAGATGTTATTTAAAATACTAATATGAAGGTTTTGAGGCAAAAGTTTTGGTCACTGTTACTGGACAGTTATTGACATGGTCTGTTCTTCCTGAGTTTGGAGGATGCTTGAGATGCCTTAATATGGCCTTAAATATTCTTTAAGGATTTGTTGAAATATATACACTATCAAAGAGGGGTTTTATTTGTCTTCATTGGTTTAAAAGAAAAACAAAAGCAAATTTTCACCAAGTGTGGATGTATACTTTGATAGCTGTGAACTACTGATGTAAAAATCATAGCAAAAGAGTCTATATTTAAACAAACTTCACTTGTTATGAAGAAATCACTTGTTTGCTTGTTTTTTTTCATGATCTCAAGAAGCCCCAATCTTCTTTTACCAGAGAGATTTCTAGTGAATTCAATAAGCAGAAATATGGAGACTCTGTCCTACTTGTGGTTTCTAAGTTCTCCTGTAAAGCAAAAGCACAGGCATAGATGTGCCAGAGATCTTCATATTGCCCTATTGCCAGTTCTTGCCTGAATTCTGCAGCAAATTCTTAGGAACAACTTCAAGTTCTCTTCATCTTACGAATATGAATGAATTCCCCTGTTCTGTCTTACAATTCCGTTTTCCTAGAATTCAAGTCGATACATTTAAGATCATGACAGAAAGGCAGTCTCTGAAAATGACTTCAACTAGTATCACAAAATACTATTCATATAAATGGGAAACTGTATCTTCGGTAGTGTTTGTAAGTGGTTTAAGGAGGAAGGATCACTGCAGCAATTTAAAATGGAAGAGACTGAGGCATTTCTTTCAGTAAGAAATTTCAGAATCTGAAAAGAAGATGTTCAGGCATATAAAATATAGGTGGTCACTTGCTGGAATTTTCCGAAAGGCATGCATAAGTGTCTTTTTGGCCTGTTGCGCAAATGTCATCCATGCTAGGAAACTTTTTTTCTTATGGCAGTAATACATTGTTCAATATTTTTCACATTTGCTTCTGTTCCCTAATACATTTCTTACATTTTTTTAACTTAAAAAAAAAAAAGAGGCTAGAACATCACTTGGCAGAGAATTAGCTATGCGGTGGTATTATATTGTTGTGTCCTTGTTAAAATCAAAGTGTCTTCAACAAAACCAAATCAGATTTAAGAATTTTTTAGATAAGTGGTCGCCATTCTAGCATGTTTAAACCTTATATTGTGCATGTGTGATAGGCTGGTATTTGCAACACAAGATAAATGAGTGGAATCATCAGTACCTTCTATACATCTAATACCTCCTGGCTGACAAACTCCATATAGTTAAGAGTTCTCTAATGGATCTGATATAAAAATCATCCCTTTATCTGAAACAAAGACTGATCCAGACTCAAAGAAGAAAATTCCCATTTAGATTATATTGAAAATGTGTTCCAAGACAATGCTTGTTGTAACAGATGTTAGCATTGCACATTGAAATTTTATTGCTTATACCACAGCATTGTCCTAATTCTTCTTTGGGTTTTGCTGTGCTTTGGTGCTTGTTTTTTAGAAAATGAAAATAAAAGGATGAAATATGATTCTAAACAGTGATTTAACTTGCAAAAATTTCCGCCACGCAATAGTTTTGATTGAGTATCTAATTATCTTCCATTCATCAGGCAATTGCAGGATATTTTCAAATTAAAATCAGTGGTGCAGTGATGAAATTTAAAAGTGGGCACCATTGTGCACACGATGTAGATGAGTGCTAGGAAAATGTGATATTGTCCAAATCAGAAGAGAGTAAGCTCCCTTCACTGAAATAACCATTTCTGAAACAATTTATTAAAATTCAAGGTCTTAATTGCTAAGAGGTTAAAATAAAACCCTGGAAATGTCATAGAATGTCTTTTGAAATGATGAACCTTCCTGGAAGAGTATGCAAATTTAACAGAATCTATTCCCCGTGAAAGGTAATCTGCAAGCACTGGAGTCAAGAAGATAAAGCAGTTGTTAAACTGCTTGAAGTCAGCATGTGCAGGACTGGGGCCATTCCTTAAGTTTGATTTCAAAAATATGCCTGTCTCCTATCACTGTCATTATGAAAGATTAAAGCCTGAATTAGCTCAGGATGTGAGAGTAATTTTTAAGTGTTCCTGTGTGTTTTCCTCAGTGCTGCATGTTCATGGATACATTTATTTACTGGGATTTGTTTAAAAAACCTGATCTCTTCCCAAGAACTGTGTGTGTGTGTGGGTTCTGTATTATTCTGGTTGTGTCCACCAAAATCTATATTGTATTTTCTCTGTCTTCATTATTGCTTTTAGATTGTTTTGCGGTGATTCAGGATTCAGTTTCAACAGATCGCAGAACCTCTTGTGCCCTGTGAGGACAGTGGAACCTTTTTGGGGCTAGAGATAGCTTTTCCCTAAGAAAAGTGTTTAAGAAAAGACATCAGTCATCCCTCTTAGACTTCAAATCTAGAAATGTAGAACACACGTACTGTCATACAGTCAGAATTCTGCCTTCTTTACACATTATTAATTTACTGTGTAGGAAAAAAAAAGTCCAAGATGAGGATTAACACAACTCTTCTGAGACTTTTTCACATATTCTCAGTCATCCCCAAAACATGCATCTTCCCCATCATTAACACAATGCCATGCATCTTCTGATTATCTGTGCTGCCGTGTTGTACCGGGGATCTGAGTGAACTGGTGATGTAGACCACTCTGGAGCATATGGCTCAGGCAGGCAGTCGCCCAGAAAAGTAAGAATGTAAGCTGTTAACATCTGGCCAGTCTTTTGTTCATTTGTCTGGAGCAGCCAGATTGATCTCCACATAGTTTGGCTTCCAGTGCAGTTTCATGTTTTATTTACTCCCCCCCTTTAACTGCAGGCTGCTGATGAAAGTGGCAGTCCTCTCTTATCCCCCTGCCAAGTTTCTGCCTTCTCCATTGCACGTGATCTTTAGCAGTCATTCCACTGTCGTGGATCGGCTCGTCTGCCCAAAGCTAAGCTTCCATTTGCAGGGTGACTCAGGCTCTGTGGTTATAATTTTTCTGCAATTCTTATGTCATTTGGAAAAGTGGAAACTTAACTTTCATGGAGACTTACTGGACATCACTCAAAGTGCAGAGTGAAGATTTTGTGTGATGGGAGTCTGAAAGCCAGTGCGAAAACTTTTTCTGTGGTTTTGAGAAGATCGTTCACCTTCAACATGAGTGAGTGGGGCATGTAGCAGATCTAGGCGTATGCTTGCCAGGAGAGTTTTTCCATGCTCTATTTCCTTTGTTTGCAAAAATGATGATAATATGATGGAAATGAAACACAGAGAAGTTGTCAAAGTTACAGTGAGACTCCAGTGGTGTTCAAAACCTTTAGGAGTACTAAATTTAGCATGGTTCTTCTGGGTCCTGGTAAATATTTAGAGGCCATGGGATTATGGGAAAGTCATATGATTATGATATGGGAAATGGGGAGAAAGCAGAGAGAGAACCTTAGCTTAGGTTTGTTGCTTTTTATAGGAAATGGTCTGTGCACATTCAGCTACAGAGTAGAGGGTCATTCATAGGCAATAAGTGCCCTACATCGTTGAACAGAATGTCTTTTATCTGAGTGAGAAAGTGTCCTTGAGAGATGTGACCTGGTAAATTTAATAACATTCCTCATTACCACCCTTTTTCTTAAGAATTTTTATTTGCCACTGGCATATTCTGAGCCTGTTTGCTCCCAGTGACTGGCAGTAGGCTAACGGTGTACATGAAAATAACTTTCTAAACACTGTCATAGCTTGGAAAATAGTTCCAAATTGTGACTGACAGAAATCAACTTTGTTGCAGAGTAGTAAAATAGTTTGAGCTACTGACATGTATCAAAACTTCTAGATATGTAGGACACATCAACCAGACATTTCTTCTTTCCAAATCTTGTGCTTTAGGTCTTGCACTGAAAAGATTTCAAATCGACATCACAAGCCTAATGTCAAGTCCCAGAAAAACACTCTTTTTCAAGGCAGTTTAGACATAACTATGGATTATAGGAGCATTCTGAAACCTAAACTGTTACTCTAAAGTACAAGGTATGGCTTTAAATCTGTTAGCCGTATCTGAAGATGTCCATTATGCTGTCTGAGGTAACTATATGCAGGACATCAGTAATGTTTGTAGTGTTTTCGTTCAGAGAATTCCAGAATGGTTGAAGTTGGAAGAGACCTCTGGAGGTAATCTGGTCCAAACCCCCTGTTCAGACAGGGACACCTAAAGCCAGTTGCCAGGACCATGTCCAGACAGTGTTTTAGCATATCCACAGACTCCCTGGACAACCTGTGCCAGTGCCTCTTGACCATCAGAGTTAAAAAAATGTTTCCTATTGTTCAGATGAAATTTTCTATATCTCAGTTTGTGTCCGTTGCCTCTGATTTTGTCACTAGTGAAAGCAGCCTGGCTCCATCCTCTTTGTCCCTCCCTTCAGGGATTTATATACATCAATGAGATTTCCCCCATTCTGAGCCTTCTGTTCTCCAGGTTGAACAGTCCCAAATCACTCAGACTTTCCTCATGTTGAGATCCTCCAGTGCCTTAATCACCTTCATGGCACTTTGCTGGACACTATCCAGTGTGTCCATGTCTCTTGAATTAGGGTGCCCAGAACTGCACCTGGCCCACTATCTATGGGCTCACCAGTGCTGAATAGAGGGGAAGGATCACCTCCCTTGACCTGCTGTAGCAACACTCACCTCATGCAGCCCAGATACCATTATCCTTCTTTGCCACAAGGTCATGCTGCTGGCTTATGCTCAGCCTGGTGTCTGTCAAACTGCTTTCTGGCTGGTCAGCCCCTAGAACATACTGGTGTATGGTGGTGTTCTTCCCTAGCTCAGGACTTTGCAATTCCCCTTGTTGAACTGCATGAGGTTCCTGTCAGCCATTTCTCCAGCCTGTGTTGAGGTCCCTCTGGACGGCAGCACGACTCTATTGTGTATCAGCCACTCCTCCCAGTTTTGTGTCCCCAGCAAACCTGCTGAGCGCCCTTGCGGTGCACTGCTAGCTACTGGCCAGAGGGACCTGACCTCCATGTGATTGCCACACTCTGGGCCCAACCATTCAGCCAGTTTTCAGTCCACCTCGTTGTCTGCTTGTCCTGCTCATGCTCTATTTGCTTCTCTGTGAGAATCTTATGGGACAATGTCAAGAGCCGTGCTTAAGTCTAGGTAGATGATGTGCTTGTTGTGGTTTAACCCAGCCAGCAGCTAAAGTACCACACAGCTGCTTGCAGGGTCAGATGCTCCAAAGCTGCTGGGAAGCTACTCTGCGGAGTGTCATGGCCATACCCGGGACCATTTATGCTGGCTTGAACACAGTTGCCTCTCTCTTCCACCTCCCATTTCTTCTTATCTGCACCCTTCTGCATGAGCTGCTGTGCTGCTGCTTGTCTCTGGGAGCTGTGCTCTGGGCCTGGCCCTTCCATAGGCCTCTTCTGAGCTCAAGCTGAAAGGGTTCTTGACCTTCTATAATCAGAAGGTGGCTGCAACAAAGGCTCCAGGCATCTTGGGTCAAGGGCATGTGGTCATGCTCATTAGAAGTGGCTAGAGCTTCCTGGGGCCCACACAGTCATGGCTCCCCTTATCTCATCCTTGCCTGAAAGCAGCAAGCACCCTCATGTTTCTCAGAAGGTTCCTAGGAGTTCCATGATCATTCTGGACCTTGTCCCCAGAGGATCCCAATGCAAAGCCCAGAGTCTGCCGCACAGACTGCTGTGTCTGCATGGGATGCAGGAACAGCAAAGTCTTGAAGGGAAGAATAAAATGGTAGGCAGAGGGCAGGAAAAATAAATCACAACACAGTTTTATCAAAGGAAGGCCGTGTCAGAGGTGGTGAGCTAATGGATTTCTTAGAACTACTAGAGTGGATTTTAATGCTCAGCTGCAGTCTTAAGTTTGTTGGTACAGTGCCCTGTGGGAGCTGGGTGGAACAGCGATAGTAGGACAGGTGCTGGGGAGTTCTAAAACAGTTCAGGAGCACAGCCAGAGGGAAGACTGCAGCAAACAGGGTTATTCTCAGGATAGAGAAGTTAACAGTGATTTTTTTCTTTTTAAGGAATAGACCTGGACCAATTGCTTTCAATGTATTAATTCATTACTGTAGGGAGAACAATGTATAAACTTGTGAAAGTTGTATATGACACAGGGAATAAAGAAATTCCCACAACAAGAAGAAACAGATCATCACAAAGGATCTTGTTAACAGGAATCAGGAAATGAAGTGTAGAACTTCACAAGTGATAGGCTTTCCATGTGGTAAGCTCCCTAGAATTTCCAGGAATTTAATTTAACAGATCCCAGCTGTTGCAGGACCCTAAGACTTTGGTGAAACTTTGAAATTCTCTCCCTTTTAAACTCTCTTCCTTTGGTACATTGTAGCTGTAACCTTTAATGTTTTATTAGATATTTAAGGTTTGGTTCTGGAAAGTGTTTTACAGCTTACAGCATATGAAGAGCCTTCCCATGTGTGGATTTTTTTAATCTGTGTATCAACTGTTTGGTTGTCCTAGGCAGTCCCTTTCAGTGGTAAGTTCTTGTGGATTTTAGACATGCCCCATTCTTAACAGGAATCTTCTTTCCCTGTTCTTTCCTAGATCTAATCAAACAGAACTATAACCATGAGCTCCTTCTACAAGTAAAGATTTTCAATTTGTTTAATCAGTGTTCCATCATTTTGTGGAGGGCTTACTTAATAAAAATGTATTTTTTTCTCTTTGATAGAAAATACAGAATTAATTGAACTCTGACTATTGAAAATTTTACAATAATAATCATACTGTTATGATATTGAAGATACACTTGAATATGTTGTAAGTTCACGATAATAATCATATTGTTATGATATTGAAGATACACTTGAATATGTTGTAAGTTCATTATGAACAATTTTTGCCAAATGCCTTTTTTCTAGTCGAGATCAGACAAGCTACTAAGGCATTGTATTAGTATTCCCTGGCTGACTGAATGCATGAGTGCCTCCAGCACACATATTTCTAAGCTTTGACAGTAGTCAATACAGTTAAAGAGAACTTGAGGCAGCACTTTCTGTAAATGTCAAAGGCTAAATTGCATACATGTTAAATAGGAGTTAGATTTACTTAAAATGTTATTTCAGTGGCTCTCAGCATCACCTCTAGAGCTCTTTGCAATTGCCTTGAAGCTAGAGGAAGCTTTAAGGATGCTCATAAAGCTAGGTCTGTAAAAGCGTTTAGGCTCCCTTGTCTCTAGCTCCAAGACCTGTGGAGTTTAGTTGTTCTTCCTCCTTACACAACTGATGGATTAGTGGATAAATGATTTTTAGATTGATTCTCAAAATCAGAGATGACAGCATACAGACCAAGGAACTAGTAAAGGTAGTCAAGAGTCAGCACTAAGATTTCTGTGTATTGTAGATCCTGCCACTTTCCAGGAAGTTAAGTCCTTTCTCTGGGGCTCTAGAGATGTGCTTCTATACATGCAGGAGTCACATCTCTAAATCATTTTCTGGACCCCAGAATGCTACCGTCTGTACGTCAAAGGCTGAATGGAGGTCAGTCCTTTCTATTCAGAAAGCTGTGTCTGCAGATAATGATATTTTTGCCTTAGCCGTTCTTTCAAGAATACGCCAAGGAAGCGGAAATTCTCTTTTCTGTTCCCTTCTCTTTGAATCCTCTGAAAGGAATTCAAACTCACATCAGCCCACCACCAGGACGGAGCCCTAATCAGCAGTGGCAGACATCTGCATCCTTTTCTGGCAGTGACTTCAAGTACTTTCACTACTGTAATAAATGGGAATGCAGCCCATTCCAGAAGGGTACAGTGTAGGTGGAAAACAAGGAATGTATCCAGATACTCTTAAACAGATGCATAACAAGAAATGCTTGTATTTGCTCTGCACTGCTCTGAGGGAGGAAGGTGGGTGGTGAATTCCTGTACTTCGTTCTGCAAATTACACGTGTATGAAAGGGAGGAGGATTACAGAACAGAATTAGATAGTGTTGTAGAGAATGTTTCACTGACAAAACTTTTTTAAAGGTTCAACAGGACATTGAGCTGGCAGTTTGGATGATGAGAAATGAGCAGATACTGGTCTTTCTTCTGGCAGAGACTGTTCTAGTCATTCCTTGGATACACAGTTAGTGATGTGGTATGAGCAGGAGTGTCTTTACTCTGCCTTTGTTTGCAGTGTAGAGACATAGTGGAGATTTGTTCTGACACATTTTGCATCCCACATCTGAACAGGGGTTTCTAATAGAAACTAAAACTGCACCATGAGAGACAAGATGATATATGGCAATTTGCAGGTCCTAAGACAGGCCAAAACTGCCTTAATAATACTCTGTGATCAAGTGCGACTTGCCAGACAGGACAAACAGGTATCGGGGACTAGGGGAAGCAGTTAAGCATCTCGCCTGCATACTCCAGGATGTGATTGCCTTTCCTAAGAAGTAAATAAACAAGAGTATTTAGAAAAAATGTATTAGTCAAAGCATATGTGTGGGAGACGTGAGGCTGTGGCTTTGCAGTTATCAGGAGTGGTGCTTTGCATGGTGATTGCTGTAACCATGGCTTCCTACATAAGCAAGAATCTATCCATAAAACAAGCCTCCCATTCCATATAGAGCCGTTCTGCCCCATGGTTCCTCTTGTCTTCAAGCACAAGAAACGCCAAACTGCTTGTTTGCAGTCACTGAGAAGGAAGGAGGAATGGTCTTCCCAGACCTCAGCTGTCCCACTTTCCCCCCTTGCTTTGTGCTGAACTCCTCTGAATATTGTTATGCCTCCAGCCTGAAAACTTTCCTTCCATGATCCTTCTGCCTATTGAGGTCGCATGTAGTAGAGGTATGGTCTACTGTATCGTTCATCTATCTAAATTGACTCTGTATATGAGATACTAATTCTAAACAGAATGGGATTGCAGAATTGAGCTACAGCAACTTTATCAATGAAAAGTGCATCCTTTCATTTCCTCCAAGTCATTGTCAACATTTCTCAGCTTCATCAAGATGTCCACATGTCATTTCAGGATGTCTTCTCTCTCCAAGACTGTAAAATAGCACTTTATATTAGCATTAAAATCATTAGTTGGAAGATATAAGGGAGGAAAATCTGTTTCAAAATGCTTAGAAAAAAATATATAAATCTGCATTTTTCCTATAGGGTGTTGTATCCAGTCCTGACAATCACAGTGAAAAATCATGAGCCCAGAGACCCCTAAGCTAACACTGATCCAAATTGCTATACTCATGCAGTGTGCTGCAAAGTTCCCAGCTTTGATCTATTTCCAGCGTACTGAAAAGTTATACTCCTCATAGTACTGGCGGTCGTAGGGCTGTCTGCATCATATTAGAAATGGTATGCCCTGGAGAAGGAGAGGAGGGAAATATATGAATTATCTTTTGATTATGATACACTGCAGTGTAGCCTTCAGCTCTTATTTTGCTTTCCAGTCGTTTTCCTCACTTTAGCTTTATTTCTTTAATTTCAGCCAGTATGATGTTGTGGCGTACTAGCAAACTAATTTGCCTACAGCCTAGTAAAAATCTCATTTTTTGCCTCTGTCAGGTCTAATGATTGCAAAAGTGTTTGCTCTTGTGCTGGTGGAACAGACAAGTGCTCTGTGTTACCCTTGTCAGCCTTCTGCAATCAGTCCTGAGGTCTGCCCTCAGACCAGCATCACTTCGCTTGTCCAGCTTGCTGCAATGAAAAACCATGGTATTTGCTGTGAAGATTTCTGTGATGGATTCCATCACCCATGGTTTCACAGATGCTTTTGTTTATATGAATATCAGACACTTTAGGACAAATGCTTGTCCAAAGAAAAAGCAAGAACTTGTCAACACTCTCACCTGGAAACTAGTTGGTTTTGGCTTCTTTTTTCTCTTGGATTTCATTTTCCTTTGTGCAGCAATACAAATATAAACCTAAAGAAATCCCCCTGCCTTGACTCTCTTATTTAGCTTAAACTTTGTGTCCTTAAAATGCTTTGCATAACTTGCTAGTTTAGTTTTTAGAATTTTAGGGTTTTTGCAGTATCAATGTTTAATCTATCTTTTCCAGATGCTGGCCTCTTGGCACCTCCCTTAACCTCCCTTGTCTATTGTCCCATACTGAAAAATACAGTAGGACCTTGCTGTGTTGTGACATCTATTCTCATTGATCAGAGTATGGTGACAGTAATCAGAGTCAACAAATAAGGCAGTTCTGACTGAAATATGGAACATACTGGGGATCTGAATCCTGGATTAACATATTTGCATAAGAAGAAAATGATAAAAAGCAATTAAATGGATTAATTTTTATTTCTCTCATGGAAATATCACTTCTGCTGAAGGAATGTTTAGCAGTCTGTGGTAATTCGTGATGAAGTGATTCATGTTTACTAGAAATCCAAGTAACCTTAAACAAGGCTTCTAGATCCTTTGATACTAGAAATTCTATGTCAATTTCAAATAAAACTGCAGACTCATACTGAATGCACATTAATTTTCAATTATCAGTATGAAAGACCTCTTTCCTGTAAAATCTAATGTGAGAATGAAAGAAAGGCAAGGAAAAATAATGCAAGTATTTTCAAATGACACAGTATGAATGCATTTCAGTCAGCAATGCAAGGAAGGAAAACATTCCAGTTGTAGTTACGCCTGTCTGCAAAGTTTTACTGATGAAAAAAGAACGCTAAATACAATTACCTCATAAGCAAATAATAAACTCTATGGGACCTGAGATTCCAAGTGTGATCCTGAGAAAACATCTGCAATAAAATTGTAAGTTCTCACCCATTTCCAAGAGAGCAAGGACTTTCAAAAAGGATTTTGTTTATTAAGACTGAGATTCTGTCAACCTCCATTACATGGTTTTGATGCAGTACTTTCTGGCTAAAGCATTATGTCCTCTATTTTGCAGGAGTTTAGACTGAATGATTGATACGTTTGCTTCTGGCTTTAAAATCTTGGTATTTTTCTTTAAAAAACCTGTTACATACCAGTGGATCTTAGTACAGTGTTGTGTAGTATAATGTAAAAATATTTTCCTGAGCTTTTATTGCTGTCCATGATGTCATGGTAGGGAATATCCGTTTGGTCAGTTTGGGTCAGCTGTCCTAGCTGTGTCCCCTCCCAGTGTCTAGACTATTTCCAGTTCACTGACTTTTGGGAGCAGGGAGCAGAGGACAAGCCTTGACACTGTGCGAGCACTATTTAGCAATAACCAAAGCACTGGTAGGTTGTCGTTGTTTTAGCCACAAATGCAAAGCACAGCACCACGCAGGCTGCTGTGGAGAAATTTGACTTCATAACTTCATTCCAGCCAGACCCAATACATCACGTTACTGCATTGTGCTCAGGTTGCTGCCAGTAAAATGGAAGTCATCAGTGGTTTTCATCAGTGGATCTTAAATAGTTAAAAAGAAATTGATATTTTTATTATCTGCAGGTATTTATTCTCATTTTATCAACACTGACATTGAGGTGCAAATAAATGAAGGGTATCTTTTTGGAGTGGGGATTAGAGTAGATGCCAGTAAGAAGTTCAAAGTATGAAAGTTTGGTTATCTGTAGCATGGAATCATTGTTTCATAGTCAAAACCCAGATATTTTCTTGGTTTGCTAAAGAAAAATGCTACAGAATCTAATTCGTGTATGTATATTCCTGTTGTTTCCTATGTATTCATGCCCAAGAACACCAGGAGGGTGAGAAATTTACTATATTTTTTTATCACTGTCCTAATGACTAGCGATACACATTTAAAAATGTGCCTTATTTAATCTTTAACTTCCAGTCACCATATTTTATGTATTTTTGTCTGTTAGATTAAAGAGATTGGAGTTAGAAAATCTCCTTAAGTAGGTAATTTATCATGTACAGACTGTATCATCATGATTCAGTTTTGTCTTAATCCATCTTAGTGCTCATTTAGTCTCTTACTGTACAGTCTATTTCCAAATTGCAAATCAATCTTAACGGTTTTCCTCTGAATTTTGAGTTTTTTCATGGCATTGGTTTTAGTGGAAAGACTGGATAGAGTTGGCTATCTTCACTCTTGGGAGAGGAATGTATAGAGACTCTAGGTACTGTAAGCATATGTCTTTTTTATAGGCATATGTCTTGAAGTGTATGTCTTTTTGCAGGTGGGCACAGATTCCCTTCAATCCGTGCTGCAATCCAGATTGATGCTGGAAAACTCTGGACTGTGCCCAGCTAAAGCGAGTGGGGCTAAGGATCCCATAGAGCAGCAGTCTCTAAACAGAGGGTTGTGCACCCCTGAGGATGTGCAAGATGATCTGTTGGGGTGCAGGAAAAAGTAGTTGAACTTCTGTTTATAACTTTTTATCAAAAAAAAGAAAGAAATTAAGCTTTACCAATATTTAATATACAGATTGACACTGGTGCATTTAGTCGGTCTATATGTCAGATGGTCCTGTGGAGTTCATGAGGTGCCCTGAGGAAGGGGTGGGCACTTCGCAACATGGAGACGTTGACAGGGGCATCCTCACTCATTCATTCATGTTCAGCATATCGCCAGGTATTACGGTTTGTGTGTGCCCAGTTAAGTGGACTTAGGGATTATATTATATAGTTTTTACTAAACTACAGAATAGAAAAGTATCTTAAAAAGATTTCTGCAAAGAAACTGCAAATTGAAGATAATACCGATAATGCCAGTAGAAGCGATCAAGAGGAAAATGGGAGAGCTGATGCTTCTCCTGCCAGTACTATGAGCTGTTCATCAGCCACCTTATGGATAAAAACAATGGCAAACTAACCAGACCTGACAGGAAGATGGCCAAAAAGAAAGCAAAATTATCAAGAAGATTATTTGAAATACGGATTTATAGCTGCTGTTACTAATGATGAACCTCACCCTGTGCTGTATTGTGCCTGGAGACATTAGCTATTGATAATATATGAAAACCATTACAATTAAAAAGGCATTTAAAAGTTAAGAATCCAGAACTTGAAGACAAACTACAATTTCTTCAGTGATGTTTAAAGTCCTGTGATACTCAGTCCAGTACTTTACATAAGTAAACATAATGATAAATCTTTAAAAGCAAAATCTGAGGTTTCTTACTTAATAGCAAAAGACAAAAAGCCCCACGCTATTGAGGCAACACTTGTCCTTCCGGCTGCACTAAAAATGGCTGAAATAATGCATGGAAAACAATACAGTGACAAACTAAAGTCCATTCCTTTGTCAGCAAATACTGTTGGAAGATGAGCAGAACAGTTGAAGAGTTACTGAGGAGTTGAAGAGACAGATACTAGAACAAGTCACGCAGTGTAGGAGATTTGATGCAGCTGGGTGAAAGTACAGATGTTTCTAACGTCTCAGTTTATGGTATTTGCTGGATTCTGCTTCAATAATGAAACAGATAATGTAGTATTTTTTTGTGAGCCACTGAAGGAAAAATGTGCTGCAGAAGATACATTCTCAACAGTAAATGACTTCTTTAATAAGAGTAATGTTTTATGGAAAAACTGCCTGAGTGTGACCACTAATGGAGCAGCTGAAATAAAAAGAAATGTATTCCAGAATAAGATTACAGAGCTATCATCACATGTGAGATTCCTTTGCTGTGTCAGTCATAGGCAAGCTCTTGCAGTAAAGAAGCTGGAACCAAAAGTGCATGAAGATGCATGTGCTGCAGGGTGCTATCGATGTAGTTAATTTTATAAAAAATAATACCTTTAAATAGTAGAATATTTAAAATAGTCTTTAATGAGATGGGGAGTGACCACAAAAATCTTTTGTACCCCACAGAGTTTCACTGGTTTTCTTATATTGAAGTGCTTAAAGTTTCGAACTTGGAGATGTTAACTAATTTTTCTCTTACAAAAAGACCAATGTTCCAAACTTGCTGACCTTTTCTGTGATGACAAGAAGCTGTCCATAGCAGATATTTAAAAAAAAAAAAAAAAGCAAAACACCCACAATGTGTCCTTTCAATGTGAAGGTGACACTTTAACAATGAGTGAGAAAGTCACTGCTTTTTAGAGGAAACTTGCACTATAGAGAGAGCATTTTGGAAACAGATGTTTGGAAATGTTTTGATTGTTATGTGATTTTGTTGCTAAAACCGATGCAAGCCAATCACCTAATAAAAGCTGCAGTGTCTGTACATTTAACAAAGATGGAAACTGAATTTTCTATCCTGTTTAAAAATCTTCCAAACAAGAGTTTCAGTGAGTTTTGAACTCATTTTTTAAATATATGAATATACAACACTTTCTGATTAGTTTGCAAGAACAACTGATTGCCATCAGGGAGGATGGAAACTTAGTAGCCGAAATACAAGGAAAACCTTTGCATAATTGGTGGATTTGACTTAAAAATTAATATAATCATTTAGTAAGTGTAGCCAGTGATATGTATCCTCCATTTGGATCTGCATATCTTTGTGAAGCTAAAAGCCAGTAAAACTTAGCATACAGCAATTTGAAGGTCTGGTTCTATGTGTTAAACCGAGTGTTCAAAAAATAATTAAGTGTATTAAATCACATTGCTTTAGTGAGAGCAAGAAGGAGTTTTTATACCTCTAATAAATAAAATTTGCATGATCAAGAGAGTTTAGAGACCACTGCCATAAAGCCAGAGTTTGTTAGCTTAGTTCCCTGCTGCTGCTTATTGTGGTTTTATAGGTTGAAGTTCCTGCAGATTGCCTAAAAGAATGGGCAGAGCACATTGATACCTGCCTGAAAAATACCTTGGAAATGCTTACGGTAGACCAGAAACTCCAGCACTTTTTGTCTGTCATATATAATGAGGTTATTGCCACCTCTTTACACTATTAATACATCCAAGAAAGTCCATTAACCCTTTTTGCCAGAGCTGTAACATGAGAAATGATGTTTATGTGTGTCATGAATTTTACACAGGTTCACAGTATGTGACCCAAGTACCCCCTGAATCCAGCATAGCTTCTTTGGGGGAAGTTGCTCTGCTTCTGGATATCCTTGTTTTTGCTAGGATAAATAGCATTAGTAAAAAGTCCTGTTCAGTTCCTGTAGGTTCTTTTCACACTGCACGAAGACACTTGCATGTCACTTCCCCTTGTAAAGCTGCAAATTAATCTATTAAATTATGTTATGTAGCAGTTTGGAGAAATGATTGAAAATTAAGAGGTGCACTGCACCATAAGATATTTTGACTTCCTTCATTTCTTTTCTCCTTAAGGACCATGCTAGGAGTATCACATCATCTGGTGACCTAGGGAATTGAGTCAGGGAGAGGTGGGAGAGGAAGAGGGAGGATTCTCCTCTTCCTTTCTCTGTTACACATTTTAGACCCAAATGTCAGTAGTAACTTCTGTGTTCCCCTTAATTTGATGTGCTCATATAATGTGGAAGAGAATCTCGTTCCATGTCAATGGTTTGATATTTAAAACATTTATTCACACAAATTACTGGTGAATGGTCAGTACAAATGGTGAAATGTCCCCTGTAGAGATATCACAGTGGTTTCTTAAAAGCTGTCATACAACCTACACTGCTGACATTTTGGAGTGCCCTTAGATTTATAGAAACAAGCTTCTCCAGATATTATCCACAAAAGTCTTTAAGCACTAAAATTAATAAATAGATAAAAATTAAAGAATGATTCAGATTGTAGGATCAACAATTCTAAATTTAAATATGCTTGCAGAACTTTAACAGAAATGTTCTGTAAAAAATTAGTATCTAAATAAAATGAATGCTTTTCAACAGAATCCCAGCTGCTTCTTGCCAGAACAGATTTTGCTTGTATGAGCTACTGCGATTACTACCTGTACTTCTAGGTCTCCTCCTTGTTTAAAGGAGGGAGGCTAATGTTACAGGTTATTAATGTTACAGCTTTTTTTAAAAAAAAAAATGCTGACGAGCTATTATCATTCAGACCAATGAAAAAACATGTAATGAATAGCGTGGAATTTGTTTAAAACTAAAAAATAGTTAGAAGCTATTTTTAAGGACATTGTTCAGTTCTGGTGAAGTCAAATGCATAACCGTTAATGATGCTGTGTGTTTTCTTTCCTCCATAGGAGAGCTAAAATAGAGCATTACATATGCTTATGAAGGTACAGAACATTTTTTCATGCCAGATTGTTGTTAGTTCTTGTGGGGATACAGAATGGTAAAGTCTGATTCCAGGTGTTCTGTGAATTCCAGGTACAATCTGTAATGTGAAAATGAAAAGGGCAGCAACAGTAACATGTATTAGCACACATGGTCAAGAAGATGATCACCAGTCCATAATAAAGAGACATAATTTTCACTACTTGAAGTTGCTAACGAGTTGCCTAAAGACACAGAATGAAATTGCTTGCTTAATTTGTAGCGTAAAACACTTCAAGTAATTCTCAGGTAACCTAGAAGATTTTGTCTTCTGGTTTCCATATGGAATTAAGGACTTCATCTCAGACAGTGCTGATAAACTGCTTATATTTTGTCTCATTTTCCAGTCATGGATAAAATTGGCTTTCCTTTCTTAAACCAAATATCTTTTATTAATGTGACCCTGTGGGATTCCTCTGCAGGAAACAAGAATGTAAAGCCAATGAAATGAAAAGATGCTACCACAGTATTTTAACTACGTTGCTGTAAGAATGAGTGCAACCACAGTAAGGCTGCTTAAGACAATAGGCCAAGATGCAGCATAATGTCTATTCAGAATCCCATTCAGAATAACATAAAATAATGTGCAGAAATTGTTTATGAAGGACTTGGTAGAAGATACACCAAGAATTATTGTGATTTAAGAAGCTTCAGAAAAAGGTATTGCAAGGAAGAAATTTCAGAACATAGTAGTCTGCCAAAGGAGAAGAGCACAAGCAATTAACAAAGACATTAAAGGGTTCAAAAAGATATGTACGAGATCCAAGGGGAAATTTCTTTTCTAGAAGGACTTTTTACAGGTAACTGGAGTACAGCTTCAGCTGACAATTGAAATCTCAGTGGAGGAAGTATGTGAATCAAACTGAGACACTCAAGTACAGTAAATTATCACCACCATATGGCATCCTTCTGAGGATTCTGAAGTAAATAAGGTGTGAAATAACAATCATACACCATTGCGGGGAATGTTGCTGCAAGGTTTTCTTCAATATTCAAGAAAATGTTAATAAAGCTTCTGTATTTTTTTTATCTTGGAGGACAGAGGGATAATCAGCAAACTCTGAAATAATGTTTAATCATCTAGCAGTCCTAGAAAATAGGATGAACAGGCTTCCCTGAACAGAGCCACTAATTTGTCTTGTTTTACCTTGCTTTAACTTAGATTAAGAAGTGAATGTAATTTAAAGTTAGTATAGCATATATTAATTGGATTAATTTAACTACCATGAGTTAACTAAGCTATTAACTATCTTGCTTATCTAAATTCCTGGTTTCTAAAAATAATGTGATTGTGGCTTCTACATGTTTTTAAGTTGCCTGGGTATCTTAACGGAAGTGGTTACTTTCCAAAACCTTCAGCAGAGGACAGTCATGTCTCATGATGAAAGTGTGAGAATCAGCAATGTAATAAATAATAGTGCCATTATCAGTTCCTAGGAGGAAGGAGGGATAGAGAAAGAGAGAGTAGAGGCAAAAATAATAGTTTAGCCTGTAAATTGCTTCTCCTCAGGTGATAGGAAGTGGTGTAGCTCACCTTATGCCAGTGTGCTGTTTATAAACATCAACTTTTTTTGTTGTTGTTGCAGACTTTTAGCAACTTTCTCTCTCACTTCTTTTAACAGCCTTGAACTTGCCACTACATGTAAGGCAAAGGGGTACAACTTTGTGGGCTTCCACGAAAGTGTAATTTGATTTTGTATCAGTACATGGCACCTTTTCAAAACACATTTAAATAGTCTTTTATTAGTCTTGAGTTTGCCAGCTTTATTTTTATTTTTACTTTTTTCCTGAGGCAATGGGTGGCATTATCACACTAACTAAATGTTAGATATTAATTTTGCATCTGATCCACTTCCACTTCATGTGCCTTTCTGACATTTTCTAGGATCACCTCTCTACTTTTTTGGTTTGGAAACAGAACAGTAAAATCAAGACATTTCTTCAGGAAGCATTCAGTGGTAGGTAGACTCAAGTGAGGTTTCCTACAAAGATTAATAGTTGAGAGATTAACAGTAGGGCAGAAGGCCACTCCACTGCTGTGCTTATCTGGTAACAGCAGTAGTCAAAGATGGGTGCACAGCCACCATACAGCTCCTACATGGCTGCTGTTTCCTTCTACAGAGATTGCTTCCACAGAAGTCAGTGCTTGAGTGTCTTGAAGATTAATGTCTCTTCCTCAAAGAGGTGATTAACAACTCTTTATTGAGCGAGTCAGCAAACTCTTGATTTTAATTTGCAGGTGAGATGGAGGGAAAATTGTGTTGAAGGTACACCCTTAATTTATTTTAAACCGTAGTTCATATTGTTGGGTGCACTGATAGCTCACAAAAGAGAAGGACGTGGATCCTACTGGTTATTTTTACTATAGCCAGATCATCATGTAATCTGGATCTTCAGCTCTCGCTTAGGGCAAATCTTCTGTTGCAGTATGCTTCAAGCCTATATAAAGGGTACAGACCCTTTTAATTTCATTTTCTATACTTTTTTTTTTTCTGGTCTGTTTACTCTGGCATAGAAAAATCTTACGTTTGAAAATGCTTCTTTAAAAAACAGAAATTTGGAGCTGTT
Source organism: Falco naumanni (assembly GCF_017639655.2). Classification (NCBI taxonomy): domain Eukaryota; kingdom Metazoa; phylum Chordata; class Aves; order Falconiformes; family Falconidae; genus Falco; species Falco naumanni. Next base: position 49,315,724 of record NC_054056.1, read on the forward strand.
GAAAGTGGTAAAAAATCTATTGTCCTATTCTGTTTCTTTATTGAAAATAAAGATTGTGTATTACTTTCCTGCATATCCTTGTGCTGTCTTGAACAGAACTGTCTTTAGCCAGTAGAATCTGTTTCTTAACTCTCCAAATACTAGGGGTGGCCTGGTAAGCAGCTCCAATTTCTTAACACCTCCATGTTTTTATCTAAGACCTATCTTTAAGGAAGTGTAGTAGTTTCCAAGTGGTACAGCATACTCCATCATGTGTATGGTTGTTTGGTAGAATCAAGTATCAAGGACTTACTCTTAACACCTCCATGTTTTTATCTAAGACCCATCTTTAAGGAAGTGTAGTAGTTTCCAAGTGGTACAGCATACTCCATCATGTGTATGGTTGTTTGGTAGAATCAAGTATCAAGGACTTACTCTTAAAGCAGTGTTCTTCCTCAAAGCTGTCTATTCCACAACTGACAAAAATACTTTTAAGGGATTTTATTTTTCATACAGGTGAAGGCTGTACCAACTGCGTCCTACAGAAGTCTTAATTGTAGCATTAATTTCTCATTACAGGATGTATTCAAAGGGCACAGGGGACAGTTTTACTTGAATGAATACCATAGGAGGCTTTGTGAACATTCACAACACTACACCAAAATGACAGTTTGGCAGAGGTTACTGCACTGAATAATGCATTTCCCAAATAGAAAAACTGTTGTGTTTGGCTGTCAATCAACAGTTTTCTGCATCAATCAACAATAAAATTTAACTCTACCAAACATTCTTATCAGAAATGTTATAGCTCATTGTACAAAGTAATGTAAAATGTAGGATTTACAAATGGAATTCACAGAAGTCCTTTCTGTAGATTAAACCATGGTTGAGCATCTGGGAAAGATTTTTTTTCCCCACATACCCTAGGTCGGGGTCCTCAAACTGCAGCCCATGGCCTGGATACGGCCCCCCAGGGTCCTCGATCCGGCCCCTGGTATTTACAGACCCCCCCGCCGGGGGTTGGGGGGGGAAACCAAGCAGCCGCAGATGGCTGCCTGACACTGCATCCGCTCGCCGGACCCCTGCCCTAGGTTATGTAGCTTTTCTGCTAGCCTGTGAGATAGCATGTGTATTATGTACTCCACGTATGTATGGAGTAGTGTGAGGAGATCCAAATGGAAGAATGTTGTTGCCATTTTGAAGACTGCCACTACTAAAACTGTAGATTTCAACCTTCTTTTGGATTGTGGGCTTGCAAGCGAGAAGGAAAGAGATTTTCCTGTAACACTGACAGTATCTCAATCTTTGTGGTTTTGTAACCCTTCCATTCCTCCAGTACATATGAGTGAGTACTAACTCTTGATGCTAGCAGTTATAGCCAGATTCACGCTCCTGCTTGGGAAAGTCTGAGCTGCTGATGATTTGCTGGGTCCCACAAACAGAGAGGATGCAAGAGAAAACTGTGTTTCAGAAATATTTATAAAATTATTTTGGTTTTCTGCATTATAAAAATGAATAAAGCAAAGATGGAATCCATCACGGAGAGGGACACACAGTGATGCTGAAGCATTTTAATAGAATGATCAGATCAGCAGTGCTTGCGTGTCAGAAGGTGGGCATTTGGGCTTGTAAATCAGTTCTTTCCTCAGACAATAATCCCAGTGATCACAGGAATGGTATTAGTGAGCATCTGAGCATGTAAGGCAGAAGAAAGTTAATCAGTATGTTATGCTTCTTACTTTAAAGACTCCAAAATTATTTTTGACAATTAAACATTAGTGTAAAATTTCAATACATAACATTGTAAGAAATGCATTACTCCTTTAGTGTCATTGATCCTCAGTTTAGTTTCCAAATGGATTATTACAGTTCTCAGTACAATGTGCTACAGAATTCCAGTCTTAAGAAAATAGAAAAGGATGGTGCAATTTAGTAGACAAGTGCAAGTGAAAAATGTCTTTGAAAGTAAATGATACACAATTGAGAAAAAGAAGAGAAATTATTGTTTTAAATCTCCTGATTACTTGCCTCTGCTCAGTAATATCACTCCAGTTAGCATCTACTTTAGTTCTCTCATATAGCCCGAAACTATTCGGGTCAGAGGAGTATTTTTTCGGAAGGAATGAACATGGGGCTGAAGCATGGTTCACATGGTAAAATTTTCATGTCTGCTTATATTAGCATTATCATTTGGTGCAACATTATCATGTGATGATTTTATATGCCTGAAGTGGTGACTGTTTTAGTCTTTTCACCTGGAAGAAGCTATATAGACTCACAAAGTTTAAACCACAGGGTTTTTTTATACAAAGTTGATCCAAACAAAATTCTTTGGAGCAGTGCAAGTGGAAAGTAAGTTAATGAAATACTTCATTAAACTTCTCAAAATTTAAGCAAACCTGTGCCTCCACTCATAAAAAGCCTAAAACCCAGGTGTATTGGAATGAGGACAGCTATTCCCATAGTTCAGGCATAGAATGAAATTAAATCTTAGCTTGATATTGCTGACCTTTCTGCATTTAGGAAGTCTGAGAAATGTTGATTGCTGTTTTGGAGGATTACTGAGATAGTAATAATTCCATATTTTTGTATTCTCACAGGTATGTTTTCTGTAATCTTCCCTTCATCGATATGTCATCCGATTTTTATATTTGGTAAACATTTCTTTCTTTTTAGTTTCCCACTGAGGCTTGTATTCGTAGGTTTCAGTTGATAACAACACTTACTCCTGGATACAGAGTTTTTTATAAATGTTGACGTAGTCCCCTGAGTCTGATGTAATTAAACCATTATTAAATAGCTATAGCTTCAGTAGAGCAACCGAGTGACGGTAAAACTTCAAAATTGTCCCAGGTTTTCTGAAAGAAAAAAACCCAGATAAAGACTCCAAAGCTTTTCACAAAACCCATGGTTTGTACAAACCTCCTCTGCCAGCCAAGAAGTAGAGGAAGAACCTGTGTATTCTTTCTCGGTGGTTGGGTGGTCAGATGGGAAAGGATGCAGGGAAGTAGCCCACTCCTTCAACCTTGTGCTGAGAACATTTTATAAAAGTAAAGCATCTTTGGGGTTTCTAAGTTTCAGTGGATGCTTCTGGTACTGGAACACCATTTTGACACAGGCTTAGATTTTGATTTCGAGACCTGGCGTTCAGCTGCCCGTCTGTATCTGAGAGCCATCTAAGCTCCATTTATAGTTAATGGAGAAAAGAGAGAGGCACTTCCAGGTGCAATTCATCTCACCTGTTTTAGACATCTATTTATGGATGAGGTGATTCATTCCTTAGAAATGCCCATTTATCTTAACTTTAGCAAAATCTGTGTAACACCTTTCCTAGTTAGTATTGGAATAAAAGATATCTCATCCATCATGGATGGAGAGACTGTAAATGTGTAAATGTTACTTTCATTCTGCTTAATCAAGGAGGATTTTACATGAAGACACTTCCTTGTGTAATTATAAATCGTAGCTCTTTTGGCACTAATAATGTTTTCTAAAACAATATTTAATTATCGTTCATGTTGCTTTGTTTGAATTATCCCTCTAAATGAATTCTGCTCAGAATTGTTTTGGTAAAGGGCTCTTTCCGAGTAATAAATGTGTGTGTTTGAAATACGTGTGCATTTAAGAATTCCTAATGAGTACTATACATTGTCCACCTGTAATAATGTAATCAGATGTCGAGTCTCTAATTTTTGGTTCAGTAATCAAACAGTGTATTTGCTACATGAAGAATACTACAGAAGTGTTTTTGAGGGTGGTGTAATAGTGCGTGCTTCAAAAGAAATTCATGATAGTTTTCTAAGCTGTTATTTAGTCGTTTTTCTGTGATAGCATGAGACTTTCCACTTTGTTCTGTTCTTATTTCCTAATCTAGGCCAAATTCACCAATGTAAAGCAGATTTAATATGTATTATTTGTAGTTTTTAAAATACTTTAAATATAATAATTTTTGTCTAATCACATACTCTAAAACTTGAGCAGTTCTGTCAGAAGATCCAAATGTATTCTGTATTTTGCATTCTACGTTCTAATTACCCTCCACACATAATAATACAGAGTGCTTTTACTCATCTGCCTCTACATTCCCCCTAAGATAATTCATCACTCCTAGTAACTTGAATGCTTGCAGAAACTTTCAGTAGTTCATTATTTACTTGCTTTAATAAACAAGAATTTCTAAATTCTTGCTTAATTACTTGTGCTTCTGGCATTGGTTTACAAATAATTGAATAATCTATTCTTAATATGGCCCCTATTTACTTGCATAATACCTGGCATGAAAAATACTGTTGTATACTATTACCACCTCCAGACTCTTTGCTTTTGTTCTGCTATTTCTAAGAGTCAAGTCTGATAAACTTGTAGAAGAGTGGTTGTCCGGTTTGTCTGGAAGCTGTCAGAACCACATTGCCTTCAGTTTTGTAGATGGTACCTCACTCTGAAGGAATCAGAAGTATATTTTGTGTATATTTTCTTCTTCAGTTTTGTTTATTGATGTCCCGTAAATCTTCATGTAAACTACTGTTATTTATTAGAGCATATATAATTAAATTTCAATCCTTGCTTATTATCTCTGGGATCCTTTCTGGCTTTGCACTGCATTATGTACTTTTTCCTATAAGGAATGTACCATGCCTGTTCCCTCCTTGCTGTACTACTGAGCTGTGCGTTTGCTTATCTTAGCATCCAGTCTTATTGAAGAGAGTTTGTTTCTTTGGACTACTCAAAGTCTTGCTGAACCTATCGTGCTGGTCCTTAACATGCTTGTAGATTAAGCGGAACTTAACCTGTTCATGTTTCAACATAGTGCAGATTCCCGTTTCCTTTTCCTAGCTGAATTTTTATTTCAGTCTAATCTGCTTGTATCTTTGAAAACCTGATTGCAAGTGATCCACCTCTTGATAAGATGGATTGATTGTATCTTTTTGTTGTAGATAAATCACCTTCTAACTCAAACTGTTTGTAAGTCACCTTAAAAACCTCTAATAAACATTCCCCCTACCATAAGAACACTTAATTCCTGTTATTTTTTTTTACCCACAACCATTAGATTAACATCAGAGTTCATGATTATGTTTAGTTTCTGTGGGCAAAAAACATGAGAAGGAAATTTTACTACTTTAGAGAATTTTGGGGGAGAGCATTTTATATGTGGCTTTATAAAGATTTATGTTTAAATAGGTGTGATCTGTGTGGTAGTAATGCATATGTAGGATTTATGTGAAATCATATTTACCACGGTTACATTCCAGGCAGAAGGAAGAAAAATCAGCATTTTTTAATTGGAAGATGTAGTTATATATAAAAAAATAAAAAAAATACAATATCCTATTTTTGTTCTACCATTATTATTGTTGTTATTACTCCCTCTCCTCCTCTAGTCCAAAACTCTCAGTCTGAAACACTCAGGCACTTCTTGCAGGCAAGAGTTTCGAGTTTAGATCCATGTGCTAGAATCCTACTTCAATGAAAAAAGTTGTATTTTTCTTGAAGGCCTATGCTGTCAGTTTTCCCAAGTAAAAGCCCAATATCCCAAGGTTCCTTTTTCTCTTTCTCTCACCCTGAAAACCACACACAATATGTGATTTGTAAAAAATATCTGATTTCTTGTGAACAAAGATGGAAATCCAATGCATCTGTATTTTATTTCTCCTTTAAGTAGTAAGACATAGTTAGGGTTTTAATTTTCCTGTAAATGGGACTCTTTCCTAAAACCTAAAATAATATTTTACTGTTTTCTTTTGGTTTATCTATGCTTTATCTTCTGTTTTATGTTGTCTCTCTGCTCAAATTGAGGTTCTATGTCCTCTTTTATTTTTGTAATCCAGAATGGTGTGTATATGAATGAAAGCATACCTCAGTTTTCTTCTAAATTCAAGGGCAATGACAAGTATCAGTATATAGTATTACACAATTTCTCTTCTCCAGATACAGTATTTCTTGAAAGTAAGTTTCACTCAGAGTTTCTAAGCCTCTAAATGTGAGTGTTTGTTTCATTTATATGAAGATAGGGATAATTATGTTTGCTTGTAATGCATTGTATATGGTGAGATCTCTGTATCTTTACTAATCCCATAAATTGTAATTTGGCCTTTACAGTTACAGTTTATGTTTTGCCCATGTAATAAAGAAATATTTTTTTCTTATAATTCATGCATTTGTTCTGTACACATATGTTTATATCTCTGTACTGAAAGTCCTACAGTACAACATTTTAAAGTACATAGTATAAATCTCGTCAGAAGAAAATCTTAGTAAAATATGTGACTGACTGTGTAATCTGTCTGGTTTGACCAGTTCTCATTCATTAGGAGTCTCTTACAATCAACATCTGGTAGGATTAGACTGCCCTGAACAACAAGGATTTAGCTTGCAGTACTTACATGCAGCTTTAGTGAACCAAAAGGTCATCGGAAATATCTGTTAAAAGCAAAGTAGTATGATTAACCTAAAAATTATTAAATTTGTTTTGTAACTGCAGAGCTAGGATTACATGAGTGGACTGTGCCTTTAAATGTGTGATCTGAAACCTAGTTTGAACCCTCGATCAGTGGAGACCCCTCAATCCAAACTACCGGTATTAGATTGACAATTCATGAGGAATATTGCCTTTCTTTACAATTTTCTTGAGAAGAAGGGATAAAATTGGCTTGGTAAAAATTAAATGTAGTCAAATGGATGTTATCTCTTTACTGCTGGTGAGCAGGTGCTTGCACTTAGAATCCTACTGAAGTGAGCAGTATCTATTCACCTCAAACAAAATCAGTATGTGTGCAGCTTTTGTACCCTTGTGAGGCAGGGGATCATTTATATATTGTATGCAGGGAATCATCATACAGAGATCAGATAGGAAGTAAAAAATGTGCCAAGAGCCAAAATTCAGTGTCAGGGCCCTGAGAGCACCAAAATCCCTTTCTGCTGCTGTCTGGCCCCCTGAGGCTGCCGTCCTGCACCACAGCCAGGACCCCATTGCAGCTCAGCCTGGCGCCGTCAGCCCCTGCCCCGGCAATGTGGGGGAGCGCTGCTCACTCTCTCCGTCACGGCCGTGCCTGCCATGGACCCTGTTGGTCTGGACCCATTTCCTGGCTTGTTCTCAGACCTGTCTGACCCTGGTTATTCTCACCAGACCCAGTCCTGTCCCAGACTTGTGGATGGACTTCCCAGCTTTACCTTGGACCTGCCTTATCACTGTGAACTTTACTGGAGGTGTAGCCTCATGGCTGAAACTGGCCCTTTTCTCCAAGCCTGTCCTGCTCCCCTTGCTGGGGTGCTGGCTGGTGAGGTCCCTGGTCCAGGGCTGGTGTTACTGCACTTGTGTCCCTCTTCCTGAGGGAGCAGCTGTCCCATGCTGCTTCCCAATATTTAATTCCTTTCCTTAAATCTACACCCATCCTTCCTGAAACAGACCATAAGAGTGTTGCAGTTTGGTCTCACCTAGACTCATTTTTTTTTTTCACAGCCCATTTAGTCAATTCTATCTACTCTCTCAATTTGCTAGAGATTAAAGACATTAATTTCTTCCTTGGCAATGCAAGTTCTTGGTTCCTCAAAACCCCTGTATTTCTTCCTTCACAGGTGCAGGGTCAGGGACTTTGTTTGCCTCTCAAACATCACTGAATTTGATACAACAGCTATGAGGTAGGAAAGTATTGCTGCCATCCACTTCACAGAGAAAAATAAGCAACCAGACATGGCAGCAAATTTTAAAATCTTGTTTTGGTTATGAGATGTATCACAGAGCAGCTATGGTGGAATGAGGGGTCTTGGCATCCCATCTTCTCTTGTGTCTCAAGGGCCATCCTTTTCTTCCTCAACTGCATCCCTTACACAAGATGCAATCCCTTCATTTTTTGGAGCTTGCTCCTGGGTAAACATATTTGCAAACCAGTAATCTATGAAGTTGACTGCATATGTAGTGGTTGACCAAATATGTAGTATGATGAAACAGTGATTTAATCTAGCTTTGTACACAGAGCAGTGTATGAGTGTTTTTTTGTTTGTTTGTTTGTTTCTGTGAGTGAAGGACCATGGTCTTTAAGCAGTGGTTTGTGAAATTTCCCAGGTTTTGTTGTTGATCAGGTCTGGTAATTCCTGGCTTGGGAAAATGGAATATTGGTGTCTTTAAAGTGTGCAAAATTTACATAAAGAGACATAGAGCTACCACCTTCATTACATTGTTAGCAAGGGACTACAACCACATGGAATTACATTATTCTGTATTATAAATCAGTGCAAGATTTACTTAGGAGCTGCAGATCCCCACCGGACCTTAATGCAGTTTTGTTACAACTTTCTGCAGCAGTTTCCTCTAGTTGAAATTATCCTATTCTACACAATAAAGAAGCAGAAGTGTAGAATACAATTTTCTTTACTCAGAGTTGGTGGAATGAAACAATTACTGCTGAGATTTAAAACTGCTGGTACCACTGGTGGTAACGCTTTCAGGGACTGCAAGCATCTGGTAAAACAAAACATGCAGCATTTTGTATTAATAGTTTCACAGATATAATCCAAAATAGCAACATTTGCTACAGGAATTGGGAGCTCTAGAACTTGGAGTGAGGCTTGGCAAATTCTGACATTGGACCCAATTCCAAATCAGAAGATTCTGTAGTTAAATTTATTTGAAAGAATTGAAGAATTTCTGATGGAAGAATACCACAAGTTACAATTCTGTGAGTGAGAATACTTAGAAATAAAGAAAAGAACATGAGGATAGTGGGAAAAAAAAGTATGGAAATACAAAACAAAGACTGGAAAATACCCCCAGACCAGGCACAAGATGAGATGTGTTAGACTAGTGGTCATAGCATTGAAAGGGCAGAAAAAACATTGTCTTCTAGAAAAACAAAGTAAACCTTGCAAAATCTTATAAAGCTCCTAATATCTTGTTGTGATAATGGGAAATAAAGCCCTTTTGGCAAAATCTCCACAACAGATGCATCTGAAAAGCATCCAATATCTGATTGTGGAAGTGAAGGGAAACAGTTTCCAACTTCTCTGGCACCAAATCTAATAAGGTGTGTCTTTTGGGAGGTTATTCAGTAGTTCAATGAAAAGTCTAAGAGCTCTGCAAGCTGCAGAGTATTGGCTTCTAGCAGTTGGGGAAAAGGGGTGTCAAAGAAATTTCTCAGTGGCTGAATTTAAAGAAGTTTTGCTTGGAAACACCTTCATATTGTTGCTTAGAAAAAAAATTCATATGGAATTGAATACCTTAATTGCAGAGTTCATGAACAAGTTCTGAAGGGAAGGAATCATGGCAAGTCCGTAGTAGACAGTCTGAAGTGTAATTTTTATATTCAGGTGTCAGCCTTGAGCCCTCCACTGAAACCTATCCATAAGCTTTTGTCTATTTTAATAATATTTAATGTGTATTTTTTTCATTTTTCTCATGTTAATAATGGTCTGATTTGACTAAACATTATTTGGTGAATCAGCTGTTTTCTACACAGATCAGCTAAGTAATGTTAATCTAGTCTCTCTGAGATTATAAGAATGACTAGAAACAGCTTCAGTAAAAAACCAAGAAAATATCAGAAAAGCAAAATTTCTTATTTTATAGAACAAAGTAGGGCAGTCTGGGGTAGAAGCATATGACAAGTTGTATGCCTTTGGAAAGTACAGTTCTGCTAGCTAAGGAAAATTTTTATTTTTTCTAAGTAACATGATAATTTTAGTGAGCTTCCGTACTAGGTAGAAGGATATTGGACATTAGCTAAACTATGATCAAGTAGAGTCTTATTTTCTTTTGTTACCACTGATGGTTTGTTTCAGAAAAGCAATTTTTCTTTGTATTGATAAAGACCTGTATCATAAGGAACAGTTAATGGTGTTGCTGGAGCTAAAATATCAATTGTTCATTTTACTGGGATACTAGCAGAAAAAGGAGTCACTACTGATCATTTTTGTCAGTGAATACATTTTTGCAGAATATGCTTAAAAACTGATTATAACATCACAAAAGGATGAAGGATATAACTCAGAACTTGGTGGACTGACCATTCTGACTGTCGCTTCTGTAAAATAAAATATTTTTTAACAAAAAAAATCCTGTAAGTACAATTGTTTTCATCATTGTAAAAAGTTATAATGTAGAAATATATCTTCGTAATTTTAAAGCATGGCTAAAGGGTATTAAGATGAAGCAGAGGCCATGAAAGAATTAATTAAGGCAGCCAGTGTAGTAATGATCTTCAGGAAATACTTCATTGGTCAACCAAGAAACTTGGCAAAACCAGCTTAAAGGAAACAGCGAAAAGGTGGAATGCTGTTTGAGGATCAATTAATGCAGTTGTTACATTGCAGAAACCAGATTATGCTTCTTTGTCTTGAAGAAATTTGCAAAAGGAGTACAAAGATAGTTTTAATGTTCCTCTTTTTTACCAAAAACTGTGTTGTTATCTAAACCAGATAAGCAGTATACCAAAAAAATATTTTACTTGCATGGTAAACATAAAAGCATGAAATATACCCAACAGAACCACTAACACGCATAGATTAGGAGGATGCTCGCAAATGTATATTAAAGAAAGGCTGGAGGATTACTGAAAGGATGGGTTTCTTATGAAAGTAAAGCTGCCAGCAGAATGCAGAGTCTCACCTGTGACCTTTCATACCTTATTGCTTCCCCTTGCTTTTACTGTATACCTAGGCATGAGTGTGGCAGACTTTCAGCAGGGGAAATTTAGCAATATCTAGGTCTTATTTTTGCATGGACGAAATGCCTTCTCATTATATGAATTTTATAGTTCGTTCAAATGAAGAACTTCTCACTCCTGGAGGACAGAGACCATCTTCTTTACTTGACCATGGCACTGTATAGCAAATATTTTCAGATTTTTTTGAGTGGACTGTGCTTATCTTTCAAAGGAGGTCAAGGAAAAAGAGACTTAGGAGGGAGACTTAAAATATGTAATTCCAATGACTCATACAGAGGGTCATTGGAAAGAATCTGTATACAATTTATAGACTTCTAAATTTTCCTGTTTCTCTTCTGTGTATTGTATTTCCTGTATTTGCATTTGAGATACCTGTTTTAAACCGTGATTTGCTTCTCCTATTTCTCTTACAACAAACAAATAAAAAAGACAAATCAGTGCAATGAATGTGATCATAATTTTATTAAATTAAAATTGGAGTGCTATTCTCTTCATTTCAGTCTGTAACCACACTATGTCCAGCTCATTATTTTTGCTCATTTATTAGGAATACTAATGTGAAACTTTTTGCAGTCATGTGGCTGGAGGAAAACTGGCAGTGATTAAGACAGAAAACCTTGAAGTAGTTATATGGAAAAAACCCCTAAGTCTGTAAACCAGATTGCTTTGTATGTTCTCTGGCTTCTTTGTGCTATTAGGCAGCTCAAAGAGGACAGAATCTTGCCCCTATAAAAAAACAGGTGAAAAAATCTGTTTGTACATAGTTTCGTGTGTCACCTTTAAGCAAACCATACCACTTGCTGCCCTGTGATAAAATAACACGTTCTAAGGAATGGGGAGGACAGAGTTCATTAAGCTTTACCAATCTCTAACTGATGCAAGCTAGTTCATGCTCGGACCAGCTGACAGTGGTTTCAAATCAGTATTCAGCACTGAGAATATGTAAGAATTTCCTTGATGTGTCTTTCCTCTTTATACAGCCTCAAACATCACTTTGGCTACAGGAAAGATTTTGGTCTTAACAGCACTGGAAATACACAAGAATTTTCCATCCTCGTGATAGGAATTGTGAGCCCACTGTGAACGTTTCATCACGTAGGAAAGCACTTTATGTAGTACACCCATTGATAGTAGTTTATGTTTGTAGAAAAATAGTGCCTTAATGAGATTTAAGGTGAAATGGAAAAAAAAATGTGTGTGCGTATATCATCATGGAGCTCGTTGCTTGACATTACAGTGATAAATATAGTCCATCTGCTCCCTCCTCCCTGAGTCTCAGTTTACTAGTTTGCCTTTTTCTCAACTTCTAACAGGTGAGGAATGATCTGACTGGTGTCCTGTATGGTGAAGACATCGAGATTTCAGATACTGAGAGTTTCTCCAATGATCCTTGCACAAGTGTAAAGAAGCTTAAGGTATGTGCTGCTGATTGAGGAATGAAGAGAAAGTGGTGATTATGTCATGGCATTTGATTTAATATTTTTTTTCCTATGAAGAAGGCTAATGAGACAAAGTTTGCATAAGAATGATATACTACTATACTCCATTGCATAATAAGGTCAACAAATGGCATTTCAGGGCCTAGTCCTGCTTAAGTCAATGAATTTCTATGCATATAGTACGTATTTTTATAATTCCCAATAGGAACGCTAAGTAAAGCAAGTTGTTGCTGGCTCAGAGTTTGTACCTAAAGCACCAGTCTTAGTGATGTATGTGTGAAAGCTCTTGAGGTTTGGAACCGAAACCCCTTTAAAGTAAATTATCATGTAGCAAAAGCACTGAGCATCTTTCCATTAGCTTCATTACATATTTTAGATTGAATTCTTTGCTTATATCATCTGCATTATTTCATATGAATCATAGGGGAAAAAACAGGAAAATAAATTTGATACCAGAATAATTTACCATCCTTCTTTTATTATAATGATTTATTAGGTTCCTGGCATCTCATAAAATTAAAACTATATTTTAGTATTACCATGCAGTGCAACCAACAATAAAGTAGACATGGGAGATATGAAGGTTAAACTGCATATGAACATGAGAAAATGATTGAAGAGCAAGAGAAAGCACTTTTAAATGGTGAAGATCAAATAATTAGCGGCATCAAATATGTATGACACACAATCAAAGCCACAATCCGGCAAATACTTTAAGATTTTTAAATCAGGTTCAAAAAAACTTAACAAATTGAATGTTATTAAAAAAATAAAATTTAAGCAAGGATGTCGACCCATATGACTAGAGCTAACTGGAAAAGGTCTGAAGCGTGGTAAACTAAGTGTGCTTTATTCTTCTCACAGTGTAGAGATGCAAGCCTGAATGTCTAAAGTATAAATACGTAAAGACTATATTCATGGGAAGCCATTTATGTCTGTCCAGTCTAAGCCAGTTTGCATTTCCTGTTTGGGCTTGAAACGACTCCAGTGTGTACTATCAGTAGAGTCCATATTTTTGACAAGGTCTTTAACCCCTGGCATCAGAAAAACAACAATTCTGAAGGCAGAGCTATCTAAACCAATGGATGATGTAATAAGAAGAAATGCATATAAGCATGTATATTTAGGCTGAAGGTTAGAAGAAGCAATGAGATTCTAGCCTTCCTGTATATCAACAATATAGAACAGGGAGACCAGAAGACCCTAACAAACAATATATTAAAGTTATTGCTTGGTCTTTTCTTCAAAACAAATTACTACAACAATAAGTAAGCAAATATCTAGCCAATCACTTATTCTTGACAGCAATTTAAGGTTAATTGTCTTTAGGTGCACGTCATGCACAACTTAGCTATCCAATTCTAAAATTGTTCGTTATTTCCTTCAAGATGTAAACCTAATATGGGTAAACTGGCATCTGCTTACTGTACTTTTGATTTTGATATTTTATTTTTGTAAATACAGTTTAAATTAATGAAGCCAATGATTATGCAACACAAAATAGAAATATCTGATATGGTCGGCAGAAATTTGTGTTTCATATTTTTCCCAGCAAAGCTTTAATTTTTACTGCATTCACTCCAGCCTCTTTGAATCACAGTTGTAAAGTAAATTCAGGCTTAAGGCTATCTTTAAAACTCATTTTTGTGTTCATAGAAAGGCATGTTGGAGGATATGCATTTGTACATCAACTTAAATGTTTAAAAATTCTAAGCACGCGTAGGCAAATTGTATGAGCAGTAACGCTTCTGTTTCCAACTTTCTTGTATCTTGCACATAGGACAAAAAAATTGCAACACATAAATTCCAATTCAATGAAATTCAGTTTCCATCTGATTTCACAAATACAGTAGGTGTTTTGGATAGTGACCCAACATGATCCCTCATTCTAAGAGTGAATTTAATTAACTTTTAGAATTTTGGGCCATGAACAAGTTTGGATGCAGCCTCAATCTAGGTGAGTGACATGCACACTAGCACAGACATCAGCAAGCTTTGACAGCATGTTATGAGGGTGGGAACTGACATCCTTTAGTTCACCTTCATCAGTGGTTCCATCGCTAAGGTCAGAGGCTTGTCTAATAGTTCTTCAAGTGGACATCCAGTCATTATAGAAGGCAGAACATATGGATACCTCACTGACGAAGTTACCCAGGTTTGAGTAGATTTACTGATAATGTCTTGATGGTCAGATACATGGCAGAGAATAAGACAAAGTATCTGAGCTATTCAATTTAGATATTTCATAAAGAGCCTGCCAAGACATTGACTTTTCCTGGCAGATGAGATATTGTAGCAATCCTTCTCTGGAAAGCTGTATAATACAACATTGTGGTGTTATTCATTAGAAATGAGACAGATTAAAATCTGATCACAGAAGGAAAGCTCTGCAGGCTGAAAAAAAAATAGCTGCCTATTCCAGCATAATGCGTATCACTCAAAAACTCTGAAAAGGCTAAAGAGTGCCTCATATCTGAGGCTTTTAGAAATGGCAGTGGAGGGGAGAAGTTGTTCTTCATCCCTCAGTGGAGCATCTTAGATGTTTTGATCCTCACTGTCTTCAGGGTTTATATTACTCAGCTGCCAGTAGTACCAAAGACACTTTAGGGGGTGAATAATATCCTCACCTATAAGAAAGAAAGAAGAGAGAAAGAGAATAATTCATATTTGAGGCTATAGTCTTCATTTATAAAACATGTTTTAATGGACAGTCTGCCACAACTGTGGGTAAATGAAATGTAACTGTTCTTCATTTCTTGTTTGAAGTTTAGTCCATGTGCGAACATATGTATTGCTTACCGAGGGGCAAAGCTTAAATGCTGATATTGCTACTCTAATCTCTGAAAAGAGTAAATATGACAGCTCACCATCTGGCAAATGGGCTAAACATCGGTCTTTTTATCTAAGTGCAGTTTTTGGGAGTTGCCTTCCCCCTGGGATGTTTTTAATCATCTCATAGATCACCTGCCTAGTTCCATGAATTAAAAACTCTTCTGTCAAATACGCTTTGGCTCTATGCAAGCAATTTACAGCTCTGTGAGAAAGGAAGAGTACTTGACACTTGCTGGGATCCAGTGGGTGACTTTGATCCCTACAAGAGAGTTACACTGTGTTAACTTGCATCGGTCCCGTGAGGAAATCATACTGGTTGATAGTCAGTGATTGAAAGGAGGAAAAAAATTTTGTCCCAGGAAGTATCTGATGTATCTCTTTGCATGAGACTATAATATGGACGTATACCCTGACCCACAAGTGCTGACATGAATCCGGCTCTGATAAACTTCAGTGCAGACTTCATTGTCCATCCAGATGAAATCTCTGCAAGGGATTTGAGCTATGTCCAGTTGAATGAATTTGAGATGTCAGTGTTTTTTATGCAGGACAGAGCCAGCAGACCCAAGCCTGGCATCAAACGGATCTAAGCCTGTTTACTGTATTAAATGCAATTCTTCAGGAACAAATTTGGGAAAAATATGGAAGGGGGTGCAAAAAGCGGAGTTGGGGAGATAGAGACTTACTGAACATTGTGTCATTGCGCAAAGGAAAAATGTTATGCGTGGAAGAGGAAAAGTTGTTGTATGGACTTCCCTAAATTAATTCCTTCTGCATGTGTTCTAACATACAACTCTTCGCTTACAAGCACAGCATCTCACTGCATTGTGTTGATATCTGTGTGGTTATAAACAGGAAGAATCTTTTATGATAAAATCTAACCAACTAGAACTATATATTATGTTCCTTATGATGGAACTTTATGAAGCTGGACAAAGAAAAAGATACTCAGGCATATATTTGCTGTCAGCTTGACTCTGTGATCCCTTGCTCTCCACTGAGCCCAGCAACATCCCTGTCTAATTCTGGATCTTCATCCCAGTCTGAAGTTCCTTGCTTACTCAGTGCTGTGCTGCTTCTCTGATTTCTTATCTCCCTCTGAATACCTTTGTCTAGCCTGTAGTTCCATTTTCTTCTGGATTTACTTTCTGAGATTGCATTTTTCCTAACAGTAATTATTTGTCAAGTTTATTACTTTGCCATACTCGTGAAAAGTACTAATTGTCCCTCCCAAACTCCTTATTCAATAACGGTATCAAACCTACTGCTACTTCCCCAGGTCTTTGCTCCATCTTTGCCTAAAAAGTGTAAGTACTCATTACCTAAATTCCTTATGGGATCTGTCTATCATTCCCAAGTGCCCTTTTTTGTCTCACTGGATCCTACCTCCAGTCACTTTATTTATGGACTCTCAGCTTTATCTTCTTGGATCTATCTCTGGCCAGTATTGAGCATAAGTGAATTGTGATTTTTTGCCACACCTCAAAGGGTTAATACTTGGACAAATGTAGGGGAGAACTGGGGATTCATATTTCTGCCAGAGAACCTTCTTTTTTTAGCATATTGCACATAAAAAGACATGGAAAAGAATATTACTAAGGTTATTGAGTCTTTGGGAAAAAATCAGAATTTAACTTTCATTCGCTGTAGTCTTCAATGACACAATACTTGAAATGGAGGACTCATGACTGACTGATTCTTTAACGGGGGTAACAGAACATTTCTTTTGATCTTCTTCGTCAGTTTGTGGTTGGATACCATCCAAATCTTTTAATTAATAGAGACATGTTAGTGTCCTCCTTACTTGTAGTGAGTGCTTCAAACCCAGTAATTTATGTGTTAACATGGAAGCTCAATAATTTAGGCAAAAGAACATTTGAGTATTGTGTCTTGGCTTGATCATACATCCAAAGGATGGCAGAACATCAGGGATCATCAAGTTCTAGAGCCATAGCTGACCTTTGAAACTCGTTTAGTGAAGCTTTCTAGTTGAGCATCAGGGATTTTCAAGAACTTGGTTTGGATATGGTTCTCACGCTTCGGAGATTTCCTGATCTGGCATTGGAATCTCAGCCCATCCTGGAAGTGGAGATTCCTGCCTGACAGAAAATTCAACTTCCCTGAAATCCTTAGTCCGATATTGAGATGCACTATACTTCTTGTAGTGCTTTACAGTACAAGAAGGGTCATTGTGGGAAATGTACTCTGGGTTTTGTGATAATCGGTTGGAAACAACATCCTAAGGCATGGAACCACACACCACAGACACTACAGCTGTTGCACAGCCAGCAGGCATTATTCTCTATACCCTGCCTACAGTCTCTACTGCTCGTAAACTATGAGGCCACACATCTTCTGGTGGGTTTTTTGTTGGTTTTTTTTCGTTGTTGTTTTTTATTTGGTTCTTATCATGTTATAAAATTAAAAGGAATTCATTAAAAAATGAGTTTAATAATTATGTGCTGTGCCATTTTATTTTTTAACAAAACTTTGCTACTCTTTTTTCAAATATTACATCTGAAGTTTTATATTCAGAGAGGTCAAGTGATTCAGAGCCGGAGTTCCAAGAGTGACCAAAATTATTTTAAGATGTGAAAAACAGAAATAATAGGTGAGAGGGATTTTTGCTGCATAATTTCTAAAATCTATTTGTTGTCCTTACAAAAACTGTAATACCATTGCTGTAGTTTGTGTAATTTGTTTCTTTATTTTTATGTGACCTGTTAGATTTATTTAAAAAGAATCTAATCTACTTCAGTAAGATTTACATAACTTTATCAATCTGCAACTAAATATAAAAACAAAGACAAGCAGATTTCCTGAAAATGGACAGCTTCAGAATGAGCAAAGCATATTATGTTCTTGTGACTTATCCATGCTGAGTGATACTAATTTCATGCATTTAATTGCAGAAGCATTCTAGTATCTTTTTGCTCTGTCCATCACAATATTTTCTGGTGAACAGGAAATAAACATTGAAATTACCTGAACTGAAAATTTTTGATAAATTGATTTAATTAAAACTGAATTTTTATTTTTTTTGCTACTGAAATTCACACTGAATTATCTGTTTCTTTTTTCCTTGGAGAGGCAAAGAGCTGTTAGTAATTCTAACCAAGTGTTTTATAAAAGAAATGAAAAATCAGATTTGCTCAAGCTTTTGTGAGAACTCGGCTTTTTGTGATATAAAAGGTAATATTAAGTCATAAGCAGCTGTCTGTTCTATGTTATATAGATGTTAGCAGCAATTTTTCACAGGAGAAAACTGTTAACGCTGGTCCTTAAGAAATATTTTCTTGCATATGCTCCTGAGTTTAGGAATATTTTCTAAATATATTTCTAAGTATGAAAGTAAAATGATCTCTGCTGACTTCAGTCATAGATGCTTGAAGTGTGATGACTTTTTTAATGTGTGGAGGTGGGAGGGAGGAGGAGAGGAGGGATTGACAATGTGTTATGGTGACTGTAGAGAAGATGTTGTACGAGTAAAACCTTTTAAAATTACTAAAGTGGGCATAATATCAAGGCATTTTATTTCACTTACAAATCTTCAGTCTCTCAACTTTACAGCATTAGGTCATGTAAGCAGTGAAAAACATATTTTCAGCTGGGTTTAACATGCAAGATTTTAAAATAAATCTTGCAAAGTATCAAAATAATATTTGATATTTTAGTGTTATTGAGTAGTAATATTTGACAAGATAAACAGTTTTATTCTTGTTAGTGCTACTGCTTAATAATTTTCTTCAAACACCTCAGCTGCTTTCTCTTGCAGTATTTCAATTTTTTAAAGGTATAGAAAAATGGAGTAGTTCTGATTTAATTTTGCTGTCTGCAGCTGTAATTTGTGCTAACTCTCTACACAATTTGAATGGCCAACTGAAGTGGTTTCTGGAAAGGCTGTGACTGTGTTTAACTGCCATGTATTTTATTCAATCTGCAGGGTAATGATGTTCGAATAATCCTTGGCCAGTTTGATGAGGAAATGGCTGTGAAAGTTTTCTGCTGTGTAAGTAAATATATTTAATTGCGTATCAGAATAAAGAATGTGTTACATTTGAATGTAAAGTAATTCGAGCATGAGCATTTCCTCATGGGGTTCAGTTATGTCAAGATTTATATCCTAAAGAGAGATTGCACATGCTTAGCTGCATTTCTGTTTCAATAAAATACTTTGTACTTGACTGAAGTGGAATTTAGGCATGGAGTGCATGGTTAGCTTCTTCTTACTGCTTTCCTGTAGTGGAGTTATATGCCAAATCGAGCTTGAGCATTTCTCTTCATGTCAGATCCAGTGGAACACTTGTATATTTAGCAGCAGATACAGAAAACTGTAAGATCTGAATCTTGTCCAGAATTTGTGTTCTGGTGGTAATGTCTGCATTATATGGTTTTGCATGCTTCGCTTTGAAAGAGTAAGAAATTCAAGCTCTTCCTATACATGCTAACTAAGCAACCTTAAATAGTTTCTGCTACTCAAAATGTTGCTAATTGTACAGTTGTCATTCACTTCTGACTGCTGTATGTTTTACATGTTTTACATGTTTTGTAAAAAAAATATATTTTTTGAATTAAAAGAAATACAGTAAGACCAGCATACATAAAATTCTCTATCCTCACTATTTGTTTGTGTGTGAATGTCCTGCAAACGTGCATAGCGTGATTGCCATTGAAAGTAGCAGGATTAAAATGTAGCTCTTTATTTGTACCTAAAAAAAAAATATTAAAAAAATCCCAAACAGGCAGATTTTAGTGGCCTAAATTTTGTACTGGCATCAAATTCTTAGTCTAAATAACCAGATTAATCCTGTATGAGCCAAGAACACAATAAATATAATGGAAAAGCAATAATGATGGCATCTAAATTTCAGAGGTTGTTCTTTAGTGTTCACTTAGAGACAGTTGCCTATCCAAGCAAAGAAGGGAAAGGCAGAAGTTCAAAATCTGAGCGCTACATGTGCCTCAGACACATGTTGGCTCATACTCAGCAGCTGTCCTAGTTGCTGGCAAAATTTGGAAAGGAGATTGTAGAATATATTTGGAAGGAACAAAATCTGTTTGCATCCAAACGGAAAAGGAAAGTATTATTTTCTTTTTCATTCTTCTCATCTGTGATAGGTCTTTGCATATAGATCTTTTTGTTCCAGCATTTAAATTGGATTGACAAAGATAATCTCCCATTTTTCCATTCCTGGAAGAAAGAATTGTCCTTCCGCAGCCCAGCTCCTCCTCTGATCTCTTGCGGTTGGGCTGCATTTCCCCAGCTGAGGGGTCCCAATCGGAACTTTCTTCCAGCCGAACATTAGACAAGAGATTGGCTTTACTTACGTATCTAGTTGCCTTCCTTTACAATTATTTTCCAAATCTGTGTGCATTTGAGGGCACTGAAGAAGTCCTTGGAGGGGCAGGGTGTCCTCTTGTCTGCACCACTCTGGTCTGAAGGGTTTTGGATGTGAGATGTCTCTCTCACATGGACGCCCACTGGAGCTTTCTGTGGCAATGGTTTAGTACTAACATGGGAAGTGTGTGTAATTCAGAAAGGTTTGAAGGGTGAGGGCTGCTTCAAAAGTACATTAGTGTCAAAAATAGTAAGGTGGATTTTTCTGGAGCCTGGAGAAATCTGAGAGATCATGTGTTTAGGCTTGTATAAATGTATGTATATGAGAGTTTCAGCAGGAGACTGAATGCAAAGAAGGGCAGTTCAAAGTAGGTCATTTATATATTAATGCACTACAATATGTCAGTAATCTTGTTATTAGTCATAAAATGTATTGTTGACTCATGCGCTCCTACAGCTATGTGTCTAAGAGTACAATAATTTAGATATGCCAAGTTTTTTAACCCACTTCTCCAGGTATCTTCAGACAGGTTTCACTTGTGATTCCATTATATCTAGCAGGGTGTCTGAAATCAGCCAGAGAAAGGCTTTGAGTTTGTTAATGGAAGGTGCTGTTGTACTACTGCAAGATTATTTTTGTTTTCTTCTGATTGTGGTTATAACCAGAATTTTATTTGCTAATGATTTATGTAGGTGGGAAAATCTTTAAAGTCTTCCTCAATTTTCTGTCTGGATTCAACAATCATGTGCTGTGAGGTGTCCTCAGGATATCCATCAGAGTTTATACAGAATCATAGAATAATTCAGGTTAGAAAAGACCTTTAAGATCATCGAGTCCAACTATTAACCTAACACTGCCAAGTCCACCATTAAACCATGTCCCTAAGTGCCACATCTACAAGTCTTTTAAATACCTCCAGGGGTGGTGACTCAACCACTTCCCTGGGCAGCATGTTCCAATGCCCGAGAACCCTTTTGGTGAAGAAATTTTTCCTAATATTCAATCTAAACCTCCCCTGGCACAATTTGAAGCCATTTTTTCTTGTTTGTCACTTGTTACTTGGAAGAAGAGATTAACACCCATCTTGCTACAACCTCCTTTCAGGCAGTTGTAGGGAGCAATGTCTCCCCTCAGCCGCCCTTTCTCCAGACTAAACAACCCCAGTTCCCTCAGCCGCTCCTCATCAGATTTGTGCTCCGGACCCTTCACCAGCTTCATTGCTCTTCTTTGGGCAAAGTATGCTCATTTTCATTTTGCCTGGCTATTTCTTCCCCCTCCCCCCAGAACACACACACCCAAAAGATGCAGGGCACATAACTCAAAGATAAATGGACTAAAAGTCAGTCTAATTCAGTACCAAACTTTAAAAATGTGACAGGGCTAATTCAAGACAAAGTGAATGTTAGGAGATGTTTCCTACAATGATTTAAATAAGCTTAAGTATTCATTTAACACTAGTGTCAAAAACACTTAGCGATTTTAATTCTATGGGAAATCTTAGCTTTCTAATGTTTTCAGCTCAGTGGGATGAATATGATATTTTTCATGCATAGAAATTAGGGTATTTTGGTCGAAACTTAACACTTCAACGATCAAAATGGTCAACTGTGCTGGATAGACATCATTTTTCATTTGAAATTGAATTAACATGAAATTGCAACTTCCCAATGACAACGTCAGTTCTGCAGAAAATTTTATTTTAAAAGGATTGTTAGTGGGAAATTTTCCAACAAATTATCTTGAAGCCATATAGATAAAGCAGCATAATCATGCACACATCAAGACTGACATAGCTGAGAACAATTATCTGTCTGAAGACAATTAAAGAAGATGACTATTATGCATAGGTCACTGCATGAGATTTAGGTGGCTCTTTTACTAAACATTTAATAATAAATAAAGCCAGACTTAATCAACACAGTTGATATGAAAGGAATGGACCCTATTCTCCTTGAGCTGATAAAGCTTTACGACTGAGTCTCTGTTTTGGAATTAAAGGCACTGTTGGTTTCTAATGACAGATGGAGGTTCATTGCAATTCAGAAGTTTACAGGCATTCTTGTAGGGGTGGGCTATAGGTTGTGTCCATGCTGACATGATGGAACCATAATGGAAATTCAGTGGGGATAGGGTTTTTCAGGCCCTTTTAAACAAACTGCCATTAATTGTTTACTACACTTAGAAATATCTCTTACAGAAATTTCTTTGCTGTAAATAAGCATCTCTTTATGGATACAAACCAGAATGAAAAGTTAAAAAAAAAAAAATAAAATTCAGTCTCACAAGGGCAAAAAATGTCTAGGATGGTTTCCTGGCTGCTTGACAGCAACTCAGGGCTTTTCAGCCTAGGTAGGACATGTGGGAAAGATTAGGGAAGACATATGACTGTTCTAATGGTACAAAGCATTTGTTAACCTTCTTTGCCTTGCTCTTGTGTGCCAACAAATCTTCCTTTTAGAAGCTATAACCTGTTAAGAAGTGGTCTGTGGGCATTCAAACAATTCAAGAAAGATCTACATATTTCAAGGAAATATACCTTTTAGGCATCAAGGTCATCTCCATTTAGCAGAATCAACAGGGAGGAAATGGCGGCAAAAGCATTATTTCGAAATAAGTCTTCTGGCACACTGAAATGCCTGAACACTAACAACTGTGCTGTCACTAGAAAAATGACTACATGGTCATGGTGCTCCGCTTTGGAGGAGATGATTTGACTCCTTCTTTTGTCTTCCCCAGACAACCCTTCGGATCCTATCATTTCACCATATCTCGAATGAAGAGCTGCCAGCTCTTAAGTGTTTGTTGTTGTTTTTTTAAAAACTAATTCTTGCAAGAATGTGCAAGTTTCAGTCCAGCCTTTTTGGGAATGATCCCTTGTTACCAGTATGGAATTCCTGGCTATTTTGAAACTTTCCATTTTCAGCCCATATCCCAGGACGTTTACAGGTTGTTCAGGAAACAGGCTCAGGTGCTTATAGAAACTGAAAATTTCCAATAGCTCCAATTTCAGAAAAGTTCACAGCCAATACTTTCTTGCAACACATGATTTGATACTTTATAGAGCAAGGGAAGCTACAGAAGATTGTCCTTCTCTGAAAGCACTATTTTGTGTCAACTTGTGTCCTCAGTGATTTGAAAACTGTCAGATAAAAGACACTATACCAATGAAAGGTCTTGAATGACCTAATTGTGTAATGGAAACTCTTTTAGACATCAGGAGGTATTGCAAGATGGGACTGCTGTTTTACTCGCAAGTGGACCTGGGATGCAATGTCATCATAGCAGGAGTGGAGATGGGCAGGAGGGCAAAAGCAGATGGATTTCTGCAAGGGTAGAATTAATGAGCGAGAGAGAGACAATTTATGTGGATTGTGAAATAAGTAAGATATGAGACGCAAGGCACTGGGTTTCAGAAGGAGCACTTTCAAGCAACGTTGTATACAAATGCATGAAATTTGATTTTGGCTGAACAAAAGCTCCTGCAACCAGGGGTCAAACAAATCTGCTTTGTGCACAATACATTTATGAACTGTGTTGGCCTATATATAGCCTTCAGGTATAATAGCCTTCACAGATTTAAAGCCCAATTTTAATTTGGGTTTTAATGTATTTAGGTGGCTGCCCTATTTCACATTTTTTGCCATTCATCTTTATTTATCTGGTAGGTTTCTGGTGTGATTTTTGGGATACTTTTC
Organism: Falco naumanni; assembly: GCF_017639655.2. Classification (NCBI taxonomy): domain Eukaryota; kingdom Metazoa; phylum Chordata; class Aves; order Falconiformes; family Falconidae; genus Falco; species Falco naumanni. The sequence goes on from NC_054056.1 coordinate 49,339,666, forward strand.
AGAATGGTTGTGTTCTGAATGACTAATATGTCCTGTTTGCATTCTCACATTTTCCTCCTTCTGTAACATTTTCTGTGAAGATGTAGCAGTTTTCTAGTTAAGAGCTCTAAGGCTGCACCACGTATTTCTAAAAATGGGAATTTTTATCTTATGTCTTGTATCTCCAGTATTGCTTATATTAGGAGCCAAAGAAGCATGAAACCTGCTGTTTTGAAATGGAGTCTGACTGAAATGTCAAAAGAAAAATATCTAGTTACAAGACAGTGAGAGAAACATCAGAGATAAAATTTACCGATTTTATCCTAGAACACTCCTTGCAATGGAATACGCTATCTGTTGTGAATATATCAGCTCCTAGGCCCAACAGCATATGTGCCTGACTAATAAAGCATTTATGTTTCCTGTTGTATGTATCTGCTACGTATTGAAAAGAGATAACCAGCATCTCGGTATCTTGGAGCAGAGCAGGCTGTATTCAGTATTCAAATAATAAGGAATTCCACCTGTAGAAATTTCTTTCTTAAAAAGAAGAAATCACTGAGATTTGCTTGCTTTATCGATTTACTGTTGATGCATGCTGCCTGTGGTCTCTGTTTTAGCAGTCACTTAGTTCATATTTGCAACATTGTGATTTGATGCTGCCTAGGATCCAAGTTTTCTTAATTAAACTTATCCTGTTTCATGGTATCATAGGATGGTATTAGGATGATAACAACTTAGTTTAAATGTGCTAGCATGGTGGTCCCACCACTCATGTAATAGTTGTGTTAGGGAGAATTTTCTGTGCAAACGCTGTGTCTTCTGCCAGTGTTCCTCTTTATCTCCCCTTGTTCTAGAATTCAATATTTTATTTTTCTGTTTTGGAAAAAATGTTCTATTAAAATAAAAATAGGTTTTAGTAAATTCTCTTCTAATGGCCTGAATTTTAAAGACGGGACTTTTAAAGAAAGGAGTCTTAATTATGAGCTACTAATTATTCTAAACTATTAACTTCATTAATAATGGAAAAAATGTGAAAAGAAAGCAATTACTTTTATGTTCAATATGTCTATTACAATATCTATTAGCTTTTCTATTTTTCTTTCTTTGTAGGCTTATGATGAAGAAATGTATGGCAGCAAATATCAATGGATTATTCCAGGGTGGTATGAAAACCTTTGGTGGGAATCCTGGATTAATTCCTCACAATGTCTCAGCAAAAATCTTCTTGCAGCCATGGAAGGTTATATTGGAGTGGATTTTGAGCCTCTCAGCTCAAAAGTGACAAAGACCATCTCAGGAAGGGTTAGTATTTTTCCTTCATCTATTTTATTACACCATCAGTTGTCTCAGAAGTGTCTTGACACAGCAAAGCACCGAGGAGGGAGGTGAAGCTAAAGGGTTCCTCTACATAGAGAGCTGGCAGTCATCATGGTTAGTCTCATCCTTCCACTGGTTTGCAATTTTAAAATATTTGGAAATAAATTCCAATTCTCTACAGGGTAAGGAAGCAGTAAAGTCCCTTGCCTCAAATCTGTTCTCTTTCCCTGGTATGAACATTACAAGTTAAATGTACAGTAAAGCTGGAATTGCAGTCAGCAGCTTCATGTGCTGTGTCATGTCGGGTTAAATTGTTGAGTGCAGAAACAGCAAACTTTTATGTTTAAACCTAATCCTGAAAATGTTTAATTTCATTGCTGATTTTTGTGTCTCAGAACTGTGGGGGAGGTAGGCAGGGGTTATTTTAAATATGTAAATATGTGGTATTTCCACATATTTAAAGTACATAACATTTTATCACAGAACAAATTCATGCAAGCTCTGGCCAACGAATAAACGTCCCTGGTTTTGCTGCTTTTCATCTTTTTTTCATCTCTCTTTCATGCCTTGCTGAGTGAGCATGCAAGGCAACTTCACGAAAAGGCAACTCATCATAAGATAGCACACCACAAAGAGCATAGTAAAACACACACAAATTGCCACTCAGCTAATTTCATATTAAGCAAATAGTTGCTCAAGTGAAGGTTATTTGATTTGCATTATTCTATAAAGTGTAATCAGATCATTCATTTGCAGGGATAGAGACTTCCTCTTTGTCTGGTATTATGTCTGACCAGTATGCTGGTACCCTTGTTTGAACTGAAGCCTTTTGTACCAAACCAAAAAACCCCCGAGAAAGTTGTCCTTCATACAGAGAAGCAGAACAACTGCTTTTCAGCCTGTCTCCTAGGTCTCCCTCCCAGTCTCACCATCAATTTTGTAAGTCAGGTAGCATTTGTTTTTGGAATCATAGTTTCTTTTTTAATTTTTGTTTTGGCAACCGTTTCTGTATTAGTCATGCATGTCTTTAAATTGGAGGGTGCAGTTCGAGGTGTAGGTTAGGATGCAACTCTGTAAAACGTTAAGTATTGGAGTAAACCTGAAGTTTTTCTCCTCTGCAGACTCCACAGCAATATGAAAGGGAATACAATGCTAAGCGCGGTGATGGGCAATCCAGCAAATTTCATGGTTATGCATATGATGGAATATGGGTGATTGCCAAGACCCTGCAGCGGGCAATGAAGTATCTGAATGCCACCAACAAGCACCAAAAAATTGAAGATTTTAACTACACGAATCACAAACTTGGCAAAATTTTTCTGGATGCTATGAATGAAACCAACTTCTTTGGAGTAACGGTAAGTCCTAAACAGATACTTGCATGGAGGAGGGTTGTGATTCTATGTCAGTAGCTGAAGCAAGCATTAAATTTTAAATACTCTTGAAAAAGAAACACATTATGTATTTCTTGTATCTTCAGAGCTTCCACAGTTCTACTTTATGTTAAAAATTAATGTTGTTGCCTTGAGACTCTTGCTTATTACCTGTCTTCTGATGCCAAGTGATGACACTGTACAGTTCCCAAGTTATCAGATTTTTAAGCATGGATGTCATCTGAAATAACAAGTGAGAGTGGTCTCAAGGGAACCACAAGTGTTGCAAGCCGCAGTGACCATTTCAGTGACTGTTTTAGCAGTTGAGGAGTAGCTAGAATGTGATCTGAAAATGCCTGCTATTTCTCTCCATCATTTCATTTATTTTTGGTAATAGGTATGCTAATGACTCCAACTCCAGTGCCGTACATCCTAGATATTCTTACAACATACTTCAGTTGCCATTTAAGTTTATTTATAATTTGTATTTTTTCACAGTCAAGTGCAAAGCCTGTTGACTATGACTTAAAAAGAACTGGTCACATGTAGTAATAATAATATCATTCAGTTTTCAATTGCTCCGTTGCAAATACGTAGTAAACCTTTTTTTTTTTTTTTTTTTTTTTAATTGACATTGCCTCTGGTTTTAGCAGAGTAAAATGGGCAATAGGAGTGTGGCCCTAAAACCTCTTTATTCCTTAATTGCATTTGAGGCAACATCAGTCAGAAGTTAATGGCGCATGTGTTCAGGAGGCTGTAGAGCCATACTCCTTCACCAAGAAAGATGAGCAGACTCCTTTTTAGGGGGAATGCTCTTCACAGTTTCCCGTAACAGCAAGCAAGGGACTTAGAGGGACACGCTTCGTTAAGCATGTACTTGGGCTGCAACATGGGTAGGCAAGGAAATCAGTTTTGAAGAAATATGTATTTCAGTTGTGCGCAGAGGGAGTGCTTTTAGGCACTTCCCTGCAGCAAGAGCACGCAGGAGGCTGGCGTCATTGCTGCCACTGTGCAGTTGCCTGTCAGATTCTGTCCCTATGTTAATTTAAATTGTCTTGGGTATCAATTAACCTCAAAACATGTTGAAGTAGGAGAACTAAGACTGTCATACATGTCACAAATTGGTTCAAGGAGGAAATTCCTATGTATAGACATCAGCAATGAGTACAGGCTCAACTTTTTGGTGTCCTTAATTGCTGAAGAAGCCTATGTTTTGTATCACAGTACAATTGAAGCTAATTTAGGATGTGTAAGTAAAAAACCAATCTTATGGCAAGACAATACTAGAATCTAATTTCCTGTTCAATATGAATTTTGCTTTCTTTTTACATTGAATTTGACTGAAGGTTTCTGTAAAAAGAATTGGGTATCCCATTGCATCCATAGCAGGACTGGATCTTTAATAAACCTTTCAGTCAGTAGCAGCTACGAACCAGACTGCAGGGACTCAGACATCTCTGTCTTGAGTTATTCCAAGTACAGTTATCTCTCAAGGTGGTTGAAATTGTATATTGCTTTGTAGTTCTTTTTTTTTTTTGGTGTTTTTTTTTTCTTTCCCTGTCTTAGCATTTTGCCTGCTGTTTAGTCTTGACAGATGATTATGTATAATTTCATTAGCACTGCTTAATTACCCTTCACTGCTTCCCTCCCTCCCACCAAAAAACCCACAACCCCAAATCCCCCAAAACCAAAAAACGAACCCCCTAAGATTAAGAAAGCTCTTTTTTGTTAGTTTCAGAGACACCAGCAAAACCTCACATATGAACTGCATCCCTTTAGGGAAGGAATGAATCAAAGTTTCACCAACCACATTTGGTCATGTTTACTTACTATATTCCCCCAGGTATAATGCTTTTTAAGGAAATTACCGCACAATTATTCGCTGCATTTAGTGTTTGTCTGAAGTGCTTTGTAAAACATTTCTCTACCAAGTCATCGTGACAATGCACAGCCAAAATCTGGTATTTGCAAGGGTCATGCTTGTTCCTATAATACATTCACAGAAATATTTTAATCAGAAAAATATGAAAAGAAAATCTATAGCAGCTACATTTCCTTATGATATAATTGGAACAAACAATACTCAAGTTTTTCGGGTATGAAGAAGGGTTTTATAGCAGATATGAAATGTTTTGCATTGATATTTTCAGAAAGTTGAAGGAATAGATTGATTCTTGCCAGAAATATTTTTAAACTTTTTATTTTTCAGTCTAATAAATAGCTGTAATTTCTGACCTAATTTAAAACTCTTACTGGAACACAAGTTTTACATCTTGGAGTGCCATATCTCATTTTATTTCTTCCCAGAAAAAATATTTTAGTATAAAATTTTTATAATTTATTTTTAAAAACTTATTCTAAATAAGAAAAGGACATTACTTTATTCTAGAGTATCTGTGCCAAACATAAAATGAGTTTCTAAAAAAGAAGTAGTAAAAGGAAGGACTAAGTCTTACCAATATTCAAAACCTCATCCAATGATATAGTAAACTGTGTTGTTAGTTGTTAGGTAAGAGGAGAAGGTAGACAAGAAGCTGTAGACAAGAATCTAAAAAGGCAAAATCTATTAAGAGGCATCTTTCTTTATGCTTTCTGTGAATATGATATAAGCAATACTGTCATGTCATAAATAATAAATCCCTTTACCCAGTTTTCATTTTCTTTGAAATTATTTATAGTTAACAACAACAAAAAAAAAAGGAATCACTGTTGAGTGCTGTTTTTTTGTGGAATTTTTTAAACAATTTTAAAAAGACTTGCTGGGAGTGAAGTGTGCTAGTTCCTGATTACACAGAATGTCTTTTCTTTTTTTTTTTTTCCTTCTTGGAGATAATATTTAGAAAACAGTTTAGGCTATTGTCTGAAAACTTGACAGGACTAATCCTCTTTTTGTGCATCAGAAGCTCAGTACATAAATGTTGCTTGTTCTAATTCTACTGTCAGAAATCTATTGCTAAGAAAATTATAGCTATTCCTTAAATTCCTGAAGGTTTTGCTCTTTTTTCTGGATTTTTTCTCTCGTGGTTCCTTCTGTTATTTTTCCTTCACACTTATCTGACTTATAGTCATGTTAATTGCCATATAATTTTCTCGTATATTTTGAACATAGAGCAAAGTAACATACTTGGTGCTTTATCAGAAGATAGCAATACAGTTATCTGCAACACTTTTTCAAAGGTAAAATGGATACTGGTATACAGGTGCAAAAGGACTTTGTAATGAGAAATGCAATATTTCAGACCTGCAGGGATGTTCCTACAGTTTTGTTAATCTGAATGTCCTAATTCTGCAGTCAGATCCCTGACGCTGGCTGTTTTCAAATTGAGTAAGGCACTTTGTGGTTAGAATGGTCCATCTGCAACAACCAGCTTTCAGGACAGGATTCCTTTTGATTTGTGACTAGTTTGGCTTTCATGGCTTAGATTTTTCTAATTCCTTGCTTATAAGAGCACTTACTTTTTAATGGGGAAGTTATTGAAACAAAAAATCTCTTAAAGGATTTTGGACTATTTTTTCCACTTAATCCAAATAAAACCAGTTTTGTAAACTGAATGCAACCGTGCCGCCTTAATGGTTTATAAACTGCCAGATGCCTGTTTCCTTGCTAATATATCCTTCTTCTCAAATGGCACACATTCTTTTTGATAACCTAACTGTCAGAAAATGAAAGATAAGAAAAGAAGTACTCGCACAATTTATTTTGACACAGTTTAGATGTCTGAGGAGTCCCCTTATGTAGTTGGTAGAGCCACTGGAAGTAATTTAGAGCTGGAGAATCTACTGAGGTCTCTGTTGAAGTGTTACTACTTTGAATCAATACAGAGTGAAAATGTGATGGGAAACAAAAAATATATATGGGATATCTAAATATATGGATTACAATTATACAGCAGTTTATAGCATACTTCCTATAATATGCCCATCACGTATGTGTGAAAGAACAAGAGAATTTTCCACAGAGCTAGAATAATTCTCCTAAAGCAAGATAGTTTGCCTGAAAGATTAACAAGAAAAAAAAATAAAAAATAAAAATGTCTAACTTTATTTTGTATAATACTACTACCATAGTATAACTTGTAGGGTTGATAATTAATGAAGAATTAGTGCTGTCTTCTCAGGTTAATGAATCATATTTAGTGCATACTGAATGAAAAGCCATCTAGAGAAGAGAAGGAATTTGTTTTAGTAATTTTTTTCCCTTCCCCCCCTCCTTTGTAAAGACTATGGGTGGTTACATAGTACCTTACAACAACAACAACGTTTATATTTATTATCAAAAAATTTTGGCTATATACCAAATATATACCAAAAATACCAATATATACCATTATATACCATATTTGTTCTCAGTATGTTGAAAGTTTATATTGGTTCCATGGGGTATACAGGTGGTAGGAAAGCCACAATGTATTGATGGAGAAAAAAATTATTTTTTTAATGCAAAAAAATGACATTAGTTTTAAAAAATACTTCCCTCTAATTTTATAATCACTTCACTTTTGTCACTGATGTGATGTCCTGAAGGTTACCAATTCTCCCTGGTTGTTACAGCCTGAAGTCCTGTAACTGTTGCAGTAGGGTTTTCTGCTGCTTGAGTTTATTGCTGTTACTTGTGATTATAAATCAGGCTTCAGAATTTTTAATTTATTTCTCATCCTTATGGCCTTCTATTATTTGTGCATAATGGAAAATGTATTACAGTAGAGGAGAGAGAAAATTAAATACAGTGTTTTCTGTCTTTTCATGCCAACCAGAAACTAGCACAGTAGGATAAAATTCCATCACAGTACCTGCTGCACAATTGAAACCACAGCCATGAAATAGCAAGTCTGTGCCTGGCACCTTGAATTTGAATGGATCCAGTCATGTTTCATAACTGGAAAAATGCTTATTGATATGAAGTTAATTTTCTATCTTGATGCTGATTATTTCTGAAGATTGATTTTAGCAGCTTGCCTCCACTTTCCAGGCTTCAGTAGCCACTGTGCGTACCGAAATCTCAGAGATATAGGAGGTGTTAGCAACAGAATAAGAACAGGGAGAAAATATTTATTTCATGTCATCCTGAAAAAATCACATACCCTAAGACTTAAATTAAGGAATACTTTGCTCTTTGGCAGACAATCAAATGGAATTAGCGTGGATTTCAGCAGACTGAATTTATGTTTAATATGGGGTTCTGACAAACATTTCTGTAGTGGCATTGATAAGTGCAGTTAATTTTGCATGAACAGTTCTGAATTAAGCCTCAAGTGCTACTTATACCTGGAGCAAAATTTTCTTTGTTAGCATGGCTGAGGTAGGGCAGATAGTAAAATTATTGGGGGGAGGGCAGAAATTTTAATCAAGCAACTTCTTGTTAATCTACAATAGTGCTTTAAAAGTACATTTAATTTTATAAAGGGGTGTGTGTGGAGGTTTAGTGTGCAGTGGAATACCTAACACTATAAAGATACCTGTTCCTGAGAAATGCTTTTGAACTTTCCATCAAATTTGACTTGGTTTTAATTATGAGCATTTGACAATTTGCATTTGGCTATTATCCGTAATTAGGTGATTTGAGGGAGTCTAGTAAGCTAGCAAGATGCATTATCAGGAAAACACATGTATGTATGTGTATATATATGTGTGTGTATGCACACACAGGCATGTGCTTACAACCCCACCTGACTGTTGGCCAGTCTCAGTTTTTTCCACACCTGACCCCACGGTTTATCAATGTGAACCTTGTGTTTCCTCTTGATTTTTCAGAACTTGCTTCCTGGTACAGGGTTTCTTGTGTAGCACAAGAAAGAACAATACTTGGGGACTAGCTGTGTGCAAGGCCTCCTGAATCTTTTTATGGTTTTCCTGAACCTTGAACCTCCCTCAGTGGAGATAAACATGGTGAATCTCTTACTTCCTTACTCCCTCCTGACTTCTAGTACATTATCCAACTCAGATGAGCAACTGAAAGCAGTACAGTGGTTGGTTAAATAATTTGCTCTTGACATGGCCAGTTCATTTAGTAGCCTCTTTAAAATAGCTGCTAAAGTAAGCCATCAGCAAGTTTGCACAGGGTCATAAACAATGTTTGCTCATTAGGAAAATTCAGTGCAAATGTCTTCATCTGCCAACGATGCAAAACTGCATACAAAAGGAAATCCTAAATTGTTAAAGTGAGAACTGAGATTAACTGTGACATTTCAAGATTAGCCCTCAAGCTAATCAGCAGCTGACGATATAATAGATACAGTTGGTGGCAAATAAAAAAAGGTTTTAGTCTGAAGTTGCAGAACACTTTTTATTGCATCTGTCATTCTAATAGGTGGATAATTGATGGAAATAAATAAACAACATACATTAACAGAAAAGCTAGTGAAATATTTTCTAAGATCTGGCTAATGTGTCTTAGCTTCCTCTGCTCTATATTTAATTTTGTCTGTATCTAGACAGTGTTTAACATAATACATAATATGCACTAGAAGCTGCTTTTTTGCTGCTTAGGGTACAAAGAGTGGAAGTCCCTACAAATAATCAAGAAACAGCTCTGTTGAAGGTGATTGCATTGTCTAAGTGGTGGTGCAGGTTTGTGCTTCACAAAGTAGTTCTCCTTCAAGCTTCTGAAGAAACAAAGCACATTTCAGTAGTTCCACCACCCTGGTTTTTCTGAAGTGTGGTTTGTTTTGTAGCTGCCTGCTTCCAAGCCACTTTTGTTTTAACTTTTTTTGGGGTTTGTTTTCTCTTTTTCTGTTTTTCTTTTCTGTATTCTAAAGATACTGAAAGAGGGGACAGCCTATACATGCCGGACAAGCAACATAGGAACTACAGGTTCTGCTATCTCTTGCATAAGTTAATTGTTTTTCCTGATCAATAGGTGGCATTTTGTGTTCTAGTTAAACAGAAGTACTAGGTAGGTAAGGTGTTCCTTTGTCACCCCTCCAGCATGTAGTAGAAAAAGAAGGGAAAATTATATTTATCTTCTTTCATTGTGATAAAACCCTGTGCCTCACTTCACCAAGTTCTTTTTGACAAGAGATAGGAAATGTTGTTCATGTGCCTGTTGAAAAAGGGTGGTACGGTACGAGAATATCTTACAGATACTTATGGAGAAGTGACCCTCTGGCAGTAAGCATACCAATGAAATACCATCTCTGAAAAATAATAGAAACCTGTAGTAGCTCTGTCCACCTATACCATGGCTTCAAACCGTGTCCATATCTTATGATCAAAGGCAGATGACGCATGACTGTGTATCTCTGGTGATGATCCCATATCAGCAAGACAATGTGCACAACATGCTTCTCCTCCATATACAAGCCCATGGAAAAGAATTAAGGATTTGCAATATATGCTATAAAAACTGTTTTGACAGAGACTCCTCTGCCATTATAATCCAAAATAAAAATGCGGTGCGAGGTGTGTGGTGTTGACATTGTTGCAAATTTCTAATTTTCTGCTTGTGAAATTTAGCAATTTCTGTCACTGAAACTGCAGCTGTACCCTCCCAAGGAATGACTAGAGCACTGCTGTTAAGGGAGGTGCAGAAGGAAAGTGAAGCATGGTGCAGAAGGAAAAGTCTTAGGTGCTTTAACTGCCCTAGGGCCTGATGCAGTTCTTGATAGCTGCGCTAGCATATAATGTGTCAATTAATACAGTAGCCTAACAAACAACTCCAGATTAAAATTATGTCGAGGCTCTTTCAAGTATTGTTGCCTGTAGATTAAGACTGCTCCTTCCCCAAGAGAGAAATATCTTGAGTGCAGAGGGAACAGATGAAGAGTCAGCAGGGTCTGGGTTCTGGGAGAGGAATTAAATTTATAGCCATTTCCCTACCCACACACACACCTTTTTTAAAGAACAATGAGTCTAGAAAGAAACATTGCAGGAAAAGGTTTATTTAGGAGAATATAATGGGAAAGGAAAAGATTTCCTGGAAGGCTTTCATGTCATCTGCATCACTGAACAGTTCTGAGTTTTCAGTCCCCAGTGCCTCTTGTTCTTCTTCTGATTTGTTTAATAGTGTGTAGAGTTTAATGAACATCTTCTCACCTGACTGTGCTTTTCTTGAAACTGATTTTACTGTCCTTGTTGAAAAGCAGATCACTAACAGATTATACTTGTTTCATAGAAAACAGACATATATGCATGGGCCATTTGTTTACTAGATGGGCCATGTAAGCGTGTACTAGATGGAGCATGATGGTCCTGAAGAGCCAGCTAGGCTCTGTTATGGTTAACTGGCAGATGAGGTGTGAATCAAACAAGTACAGACTGGTACAGGCACAGCTGAACCGTGCCTCCAGGTGAGTATTTGCAGATGATGCAACGATGTCTAGGTAAAAATCAATCAATCACAGACATTCCAGACTAACAGTGTTTTTCAGTGTTATAATTATTCCTGCATTTGGTGTCACTAAGAGAAGAAAAAAAAGATGTATGGCAAAATTAGGGATGCTACTGCTTCTATCTCCTATGTCTCCATTTGAAATGACAAGCAAAGATCTTCCATGAATACTTCCAAGCCCTCTGTGGCTTGGGGATGAAATTCAGCAAACAGTACAGCCTTCAGCTGCAGCATATTCTCTCAGTATGCACAGTGGTCAGAGCAGCAAGATTAGTTATCCTGCATCAGCCTCAGTCCGCAAACTCCTCAGACCTTGCTCTGATTTATCTCCCTTCCCTCCTAGAAGACAGCATGGCAGAAGCACCTCAGTTTACAGTTGAGATGTGAATGCCCTTCAGTCATGACTCAAGAGTTAAAAACCGCTATGATTTTAGAGATAACATATTTTAGAACTGGTATAAAACTGAATTCCTGAGTGCTTGAGGGTATTACAGTTCTTGTTTTATTTTCCACGGGAACAGATGTTAACCCTGCTGCCTTGGGATCCTTCCAGCTCTGATAATTCCATTCTGTGTACCTAAAACTCTCACTGAGATTTCAGACAGATAAGGAAGTTATTATTTACTAGCTTTACACCAGGACTCTTTTGGGACAATAAATGCCATAAAGATGCAAAATTTTAGTGTCATTATTCTCACTTATTTTAGTATACATTGCATTTTATTATTATTTCACTGTACAGGCAAATTATAGTAAGATTTTACTGGTTTGATCCTGTTCCTGTATCAGTGAGTGGGAAATCGCTTAATTTCATCATGAGCAGGAGAAGGTGCTTACCTAGCAAAGTGCTTTAATAAATAATGTGAGGCTATGACTCGAAATGTTATTCCAAAATCCTTTTTGCTCACAGAAAATTTAGAAGCAACTTCTTCTGAAATGCTTTCTAGAATTAATGAATATATTTTAAGAGTGCTGATCAGTTGTAGTGCTGTAAGTTAGTAATAAATGATTAGACACAAGAGCTTGTTCAAGCATATTTGAAGAATGCCTTTAGATAGTGTGCAATGTGGAATTACATGACTCGAGTGTCAACTGTGAGCGATTAAAATAATATGGTGTAGGAATTTAAAAAGTAACATCTAGTGATGCCTATAAAAGCTGCAACTTCTAATACAGATCACGTAAATCAAAAAAATGCTGAATATTTTAGTGATCATTTATGCTCATTATAAATATTATTTTGGCACAACAATGTAGTTCTTAACTTATTGTCAGATATTTGGGAATATGAAATATGGAAAAAAGATAAAGGGAGAACTCTCAGAGAGTGTACACATAATATTATGAAGGTTGAAGCAGTAGGAAGACTCATAAACCAGTTAGTGAAAATCTTAATAATAACTTTCTACTGTTCTTTGAAGAGCTGTTATCATACGAACATGTTTTGCTTTATAATAAATACTGAGAGTTTAGAGAATGATTAAAGCACATAAATGATAAATATATTTCTAAATATCCTGAAATCCTAGATCAGTTTTTAAAGAATAAATTATTACGTATAAAATTAGTTCTAACCTGCTTATTTTTATCCTTTACATCACTGATTTGCTTACTCTTAAGAAAAGGAATAAAATAAATGAATTTTTATGATAATTTTTGTACCACATTTACAAACATCTGTTGATTTAAGTTAATTGGACAACTCTTCATTGATGAACAGTTGCATGGCAAACTAATTTTTGTTCTATCTAGGCTACCCATCTGTGGACAATTTTAAAAAGCTTTTAAAAGGAGTCTTGTTTTTAATTCAGTGAAAGTGACCCACATTGATGTTATAAGAATTAGAATTTAGACCGCTGGGAATTTTTGTGTGCACCTAAGAGCAAAATTTTCCCTTGGGGAATATTTTGCAATGTGACATTTTTGCTTTCTAGCCAGCAAAAAAAATTAAACTTTTAAAACTCTATTTTAATTCTCTTCACATCGCAGTACTTCTGAGATTTTGGGTTCACCAATTAACATACTCTCCACTGCTGTTAATCTTTATGACAGCTCAAGGCACAAATATTCCTTAACTTGAATATAGCATTTTGCTGAGTTTGAATCCACCTATAATGTTAAAAATGGTTTTATTAGCTGACTTAGCCTGGAAAAGTTCTGAGGTTGTCAGGTCTGATGTTCAATGGATTATATTTTCATACATCACTGCTCCTCTTTTCTGGCAGTCATGTTTCCTATGATGAACTAGTTTTCTTCCTTGGAGAGGTGCTCCAGTTGCAAATAGGGTTCTTGGAGCCTGCAAGCATTTTAGTGAAACATGGGGAAATTAAAGTGTTATAATGGCATTTATTGTAGACAAATGCACAGTACATTTTCAAATAGTTTTCTAGTATTTTTGGAATCAGCTTTTAAAACTTCTGGTTTTGTTACCTGCTGCTCTTCTTCCCACCATCTGCTCATGGCAGGTTGTTGCCTCAGCCATTGCTGTTGATGTGAGATGGCTTTTGAATTATCTAGCCTCTGCTAGAGCAATGTCAAGATAGCGTTCTTTTTTTTAAGATTTTGTAACACAACAAAGATCTTGCACTTTGGTACAGTATATGGTATGGTAGGACTTCCCCCTTGGAGTTCTTCACGTGAAGAAACTCATGGAAGGTGAGGAAGCCGAAAGCGTAGCAAGGCCCTTGCTGGAGCCCCTTCAGTCTAGGATGCTGTGACCTGCTTGTGCTGAGTCCCACCTTCAGAGCTGCCGTAGCAAAACAGGCAGTGGCCAAAGGCAGCACTTAGCAAAGTAAAGCAAGCTGCCTTGCTTTTTTCTTTTTTTTTTTTTTCTTTTTTTTTTTTATTCCCAGCCACCTCATTGGAACAATTTGTAAGTATTAATGTTCTATAGGTTTTAGAAAAATAGTCTCAGGATTCTGCCTTCTGCATTATCACCCGCTTTATATCTGGCCCGTAATGACAACTGAGGTAGTCAGCATATAAACCCAAAGCACTGGGCAGGAAGCAGACTATTCCCTCATTTTGTTATAAACAGTTTTAATCAAATCTAAGACCCAGCATGCTATACTTGTTCAGTTTTTCTGTGTGACCATAATTTTCCCAGTTTTGTGATAATGACCTCAAATGCACCAAAATTATAACCGTGCCTGCTAACCACTGTCAGGAACCAGATTATTCTTTCAGAGCATGGTCTAAAAAGAAGTTCACACATCTCTGTTCTTGATAGTTTTAGCAATATCTGAATTTCTATATATCCAGCCTCCAACATCTAGCCAAGCTTCATGAAATCTTAATTGTCTCTCCTAACAAGTCTTTCTGCCTCTCAACCAAGAGCTTGTTGGACTGCTTTGACAACGTTTGATCTTGTGTATGCAACTAAAATAAGCAAATCTGTACCGAACTCTTTCGCTTACGTGGCATCAAGCCTTTTTGTCTGAGTGACCCTTCACCCTGAGCATAATCTGCATAGTTTCTGTGTCATGCCGCTCATGTAGTAGCAATAGGAGTTATAACAGGTAATCTAGATTAAAACAACCCAGATCTAACTAAAACAACATAGCTTAATTCCAAAGAGTGAATTTACAGTTAAGCAGTTATCATAGATCGTGTAAGTAAAGCTGTCCAGGGCTGATGTTTCCTTGTCACTGCTGAGGACACTCTATGTGCTGCATGGTGACATGTAAAATTCTGAGTGTCATCATAATACTAACAAACTGAAAAATTTTCCAGACTAAATAAACACAAATCAAGAGATCGGAGAGAATGATTTGAGTGAAGAATTGTCCGTATACGGTATTTAAAAATCAGCAAAAACTGCAGTGGTTTTCCATCTATGATGAACTGACATTTTATTTTTTTTTGTCAAATCTATTATCAGTAGGCATAATTTAGCTATATAAGAGCCAACTCTTTATTTGGAAAACTTTGAAAAATACAGTTATGGATTGTTTTGCACCTTGTAAATGCTACACCTTCTCTACCTTGTAAATTGTGCCACAAAAACTTCAGGTGAAATTCTTCTGTCTGTGCAATTTCAATTCTGCCTCATTCATCCTAGCTGCGGAATTAGACAGCGGTTCAGTTGTGTTTGCTCATGTAATTTGAATGATGTTGTGCATAAGCAGTCATCATTATGAGTGCTGCAAAATATACAGAGCTAAGAACCACAGCTAGAGTCTGCAAAGAATATTGTCCCTGGAGTGTGAGACAGCAGCAGAGACCCTGGCAATATTCCCTTCCTCCCTCAGCCACGCTTGGTGAAGGACACAGTCCTGCTCCACACAGTGGAGGAAATAGCTTGTTGAATCATTTCTGGCATCTCAGGAGCTGGAGGTCTTGCCTCACCTGGCTGTCTAGTCTTGTGTGCCACTACTTGGCTTGCTTTCTGATGCGTGGTGGTGGTGGTAGTGGTGCGGCATCTGCCTGGTGACTGTGGGGCCACAACCTCAGCATGTTCCTGTTGAGCTACTTGGGTTAAAATGTTCTTCAGGAGTTACGAAGACGGGAAGAAGTTACGGTGATCAGAAGTGCATGGCTTAGCTGAACGTGAATTCTGTGAGAGAGAGAGGTAAACTGCTGTAGCCTGGAGGCTCTCATTCTGCTGAACTCGGATGTTTGCTGCATACCAGAGAACCATGTGAGCATCTCCAAAAGAGGCTGCAATAATATTTTCTAATTAGAAGTGTTAGACTTTCTTAACATTGAGTTTTCTGAGATCACAGTCACATCTTAGAGATACCGTTATTGGCACTTTTGTTTTAAATGACCCTGAAGCTTGGTATTTGAAACCCATAATATCTATATTGTCAGTTAATTTCCTTTTTGGGGGGTTGGTTGTTTTGGGTTTTTTTTATAAATCTTAAAGCACCACCTTTTCTTGGTGTCTGGCTACACATTTTCTTCCTCATTGTGACAGTTTCATTCATACAGAAGCAAGGCAAAAGTTCATAAAAAGCAATTATGACACCACGAAGTTTGATAAGAGATTGAAAATATAAATTGCCTCAAGTAAGAACACATAGATCGGTTAAATTGAATCTGGCAATAAATCAGTCAAGCTACACGTACAGCTGAGGAATAATTGTTTGCTGGTCCCTTTGGATGACTGCAAAACAAACCAATGCAGCATTAAATACTGTGTAACATACTGATTGTTGCAAGCTGTGTGTAGACCTCAGCATCATCACAAAGCCATTGTAAGGAACTTTCCATTGAAACCTGAAATTGTTTATTGATTTATGACTGATTTTTGTGTGACTTTAAAGCTACTCCTTTTAATGGAATTTATCCTATAGCCTGTTCTTCGAGTGCAGAGTCTGTGGCACTGTGGAAATTTTGATCTCTCGTGGAAATTTGGATCTCTTTGCATCTAGATAATGTTTCTGTTAGTTTCCATGTTGAAGGTGCAGGTTAGTTTATATATATAAAGGGCCATTATTAATATTCTAGAAAAGATTCAGTGCTCAGTTTTCAGCCTAATGTTTCAGACCCGTGTGTGTTAGTGTCAAGTTTTCCCTCTTGCAGAAAGCATTTATGGCAAGACAGACATCCTTTAGTGAGTATTTCCTGCAAGTGCAGTAGACCAAATCAAGCTTTTTCTCTGCTTTAGAACTGTTTTCCATAACACAGCTGTAGAGTCTCACGGGACACAGAAGGGGCTGTTTCCCCAATTTGAGGCAACCACTAGCCTGGGAGGGAAGGGATGGAACCTGGTCCAGAGCACTTCTAACATGCATCCCAGCTGCTCCTGAGTTACAGGAACAGGAAAAGCTGTGGCAAAGGGAACAGAAATCCCTGTAGATGTGGTTCAGAAAACATTTGTATAAGTAACTGTTAGGGTGATGAGTATTAAGCATACTTTCCCTTAAAACCTAAGTAGTGGCATCTGAGTTGTTGGGCTCATAAATTTCTGTAGCTGTTACTGCAAATAGATATACATGGAAGGAAGAAAGGATGGAAAACGTTTTAACTACCTAACCAATTACTTCTTGTCATATCTGGGTTTTATATTTGGGCATTTGGGGTTTTTAAGATCTGGGCATTTTAGATTTCCATATTTGTGTGGTTCATCAGTGAGTAAATGTCAGCTCTTTAAAATGTTCAGTAAAGATGCAGCTAAGCACCTGAAATAATACATTCAGGGTATTTTAGACAAGCATTTTGGTAAATTGGTCAAAGGCTTACCCAATGACGAGTAGCATTAGAAAGAAAAATAAACATGGAAAATCCTAACACCATTTACAAATGTCAAACTGCCTATTTCTCTACTGTAAATCAAGGGAGCATATAATGTGTAATCAAATGTTTTAAAACTGTAGAATATTCTTTCTCTACTTCTTAATACAGATACTTAAAATTATCGGGGGCAGAATAGCTGAATTTCATTTTTTATTTCTGAAAAATACTTTCCCTGAGGCTTTCAAACTGTTTATACTGGTATATCTCTTAGGCTCTGATTAAGTGCAGTGCTTAAGAGCACACTGAGTATTAAGCATGTGTATTCCAAATGGACTGGTGAAGGGCTGTGTTGAAACAAGTCTTAAAAGAGTACGTTCCTTGTTTTGCAAGGTAGATTCTGTCCCAGTAAAAGAAACATTTCCCATATAGAGTTACCATGTAGTATTCTGTCTTTGTGGAACTGTCCTGCAATATCCCAAATGCTAACAGTAAGGGAGAATAAAATTGTTATACAAAATGTATTATACAAGTTTTAATGTGCATCTCAGTGAAAATTAAAGGCATGTCAGACTTAGGTTTTTCAATAAAGCCATGCCACAGCCTGGGGGCTTGTCATGGCTGAAAATGTAGTTTGTGACATGCTTTTCACTTATCTGAGCGACGTGCAAAGGCAGTGCTACATAGAACCCAAACCACAGTGCTAGCAGAGATACAGTGTCTTAGGCTTTTGCAGACTGCATATATTTTATCATCTTAATTATAAATAAGAGTATCAAATGCAGATAATAAAGTTACATTAATAACTTCAGTGTTAGGTTGGCTTTATTCTTTGAGGTCTGCAAATGCTTTTTAAAATATGTAAAACCATGGACTCCTCTCAGTAACAAAACACAGCTGTATGCAATGCAATCCCAATAACACACAACAATCTTATTTTCTCTTGTGTCTTTCATACCAACTACATCTCAGACTGCTTTCCACAATGCTCAGTAATGCTTGGCAGTGCATAGGAGAGAGTAGCCAGGAAAGAATCTGCTCCAAACGCCCCGTGAGTCACTAGCATAATATCCTTCAATAGTAGATCTCATACAGGAAGGGGAACAAGTGAAAAATTCTGAAACACAGCAAATCCTTCACACTTTAATGAGATTTTAGGAAGGAAGAAGAGGGATGGCTATATTTCTGTGCCAAAGTAAAGTTCTTTTTTCTCCAATTTTGTAAAAAGAATTAACTCATTGTGGTAAAATATTTAAGCTTATTTACATTCCCAAGATTCTGTTATTGTTTCAATTTTATTTCCGTTACGAAAATGGGAAAAGTTACTTGTAGTAACCACAGCCTTTTAGGCAAATGCAACTTTAAGTTCATGTCCTCTTAACTTTTGTTAAATGGCAGCCAAAATAAGGCACAGTTTACATTCATAATTCAGACTACACTATGTTTGACTTAAACACTGATTGTAATTAATCAAATGGGCATGGTTTGCTTTGCAGAGTAACAATGCAGATGCTGTGGTGCACAGCCTTGAAGCCCTGCACATGCAATTTGCTCTTTACCACCATCTCTCTTCCACTCCAAGATGGCACTATCTTTGACTCTTATTTCTACACTTGCAATAGAATCCTGCTGGTCATGACCAAAGCTTGATGTCTTTAGTAAAGACAGATTTTTCTCTCCCAGCCTTCTTTGTGCTGTATATCTAATCTGCTTCTCCTGCTATAGTTCTTCCTTAATTACCTTTGCAGCACCTTAATGAAAAAGCCTTTTTTCTTTGCTGATTGCCTCCTTAAAATATTTGCGGCAATATCTCTTTTTACTTTTATTCAACCATTCTGTATAGATGGAAAGATCTTAATCCTCCCCAGGAAATTAATCCCTGTGTACTTAATTTGATTTAAATTCCTCTACCAATGCTTATGTTAAGAAGTTATGTGGCAGTGAGCAGGCCATTGATTTAAATGCTGTGATCTGAGAGGGGAAATAGTATTTGACATGCATGATGTTGGCAAAAGCTGCTTTTGTGTTGTGGCTTTCTGAATTTCCCTTCATTAATGCACATCTTTCTGCAGTGTCAGTGTTTGTAAGTGATGGGAGTTTTCTCAATACAAGTTATTCCAAAGCTTATTCCAGACAGGCACAGGCACTTTTGTTTCTCCTTCTCTGCATTTTTCCTCATTACCTCCAGTTTGCACATTAGTTTGTTTTTCATCTACCAGCTTTTATTGTAAACACTGACTATTTTTCTCTCCAGATTCCTGAAGCCTGCATGTTTGGTTAGCTTAATCTTGTAATTAACTGAAGGAGGGTAGTACGGATCTGGGTGGGAACTGCCGGCATTCTCCCCAGCCTTCCTCTGTGCAGTCTCTTAACAATCAGGGTAACAAGGATGCCTTTACTGACAGAGTATGTCCAGATTCTCTCACTCCAATGTTAATAAAGGCAAGACCTGAGTGATATTTGATACATATTGTATTTCTAAAATGCGCAGTAATCAGCATGTATTTGTACTCACTAATTGCAGACATTTAACATTAAAGATACTAAATATTTCTTCAAAACTTGTATGTATCAAAATTTTCCCCAAGACTACTGACAATGATACTATTGACATTTATATGTTCTACTTGTGTCAGCAAAGAGAAATTGTAAGCTATTTTTATTTGGAGTCTGGGTGAAGTGGAAACCACTTTTTAAAACCCTCCAAAGCCAAAAATAGATTAGCAGGAGTTATGATAAAGTAACAGGAGAAACATCGAACTTTGTCCCTACTCGTTATGTAGGAAAGCTGTATATTGAACGCTGCTTCTTGGAAGCTTTTGACAAATGTTGCTTTTACAATCCGTTTCAAAAACAAAACCTGACCTGACCTGATTTGACTGTAGAGCAAAGTTTATAAGTTTAAAGATGATGTAACTTGCAAACCATCAGTTTTTCAAAGGCCATTGTGGTGTTTAGTTGTTGGCTGGGGTTAAACCACGACAGTCATATGTCCCCATACTGGTAAAAGAGGTGAAAACAAGAAAAAATAAAACTTCCTTAGAAACCAGATGTGGTACTGTTTGCTTCAGTAGAAGGGGTTGTAATCCTCTTCAGATTAGCCATCCAGGACATGAAAGGGAAAGATGATTCACCTTAAAAAGCAGTGTCTTGTGATCTTGTTTCAGCCCTGATCTTCCGCTCTCCCCCCGTTTTGTCTCACTGTTTCCTTTTCACTTTTGTGGTATCAGCAAACTCATGCTGGGCAGTAAACTGAGCTCTGATGGGAACTGTGAGTCTGAAATAACTGCTCCCCTGACACTCACAAGGTTGTTTCTTGGTGTAGGAGTAACCCAGCAGCAGCAGTCTTGGGCTGGTGTGTGTAAATCACCATACTGCACCCTGCAGGGGCAGCACTCGAGTTAAGCCTGCTGTGGATTAGGCACCATCTCCAGCTTTGCCTGAAGAGACACCTTGTGACAGGCGCTGACAAGCTACTTGCATGGTGAGATGGCTCTGTTTCGAAGGTCAGACACAAGAATCAGCTCTAAGTGTTGTGGAGTGTGTTAGGCTTGTAAGGAGCAGCCAATCTGAATTTGTATTCTTACGAAAATGATCTGCGTGATCTTTCTTTTTAATGAATGGTGTTTCATGCGGTGTGTCTGTGTCGTGGCTTGACCCTGGCTGGCAGCTAAGCCCCACGCAGCGGGTCGCTTACTCCCGCACAGTGGGATGGGGGAGATAATTGGAAGAGTCTGAGATAAAGACAGTTAACAGGTAAAGCAAAAGCCATGTGCACAAGCATAGCAAACCAAGGAATTCATCAACCACTTTCCATGGGCAGGCAGGTGGTCAGCCATCTCCAGAGCAGGGCTCCATCACACATAATGGTTACTTGAGAAAACAAATGCTAACACTCCAAAAGCCGCCCCCCCCCCCCCCCCCCCCCCCCCCCCCCCTTCTTCCCCCAGATTTATATACTGAGGTGACACCATGTGGTACGGAATATCCCTTTGGTCAGCTGGGGTCAGCTGTCCCAGCTGTGTCCCCTCCCAGCTTCTCGTGCCTCCCAGCCTGCTCGCTGGTGGATGGGTGAGGAGCAGAAAAGCCCTTGGCTCTGTGTGAGCTGCTCAGCAGCAACCAAAACATCCCTGAATTGGGAACACTGTTTCCAGCACAAATCCAAAACATAGCCCCATACTAGCTACTATGGAGAAAATTAACTCTTCTCAGCCAAACCCAGCACAGTCTGCATGAAAAACTTGCATTTGTTGTACATGGAAATGAATTGCCAGATTTGACAAAACTTGAAGGTTTTTCCTGGATCTGATGCTTGTTGAAGTACTGCGTTGAAGTGGTTTTGGATGAAATGAGAAAAGGAGGAAAAGCAGAACTAACCCAATACTTTATCCCTGTTGAATGTACCTTGTTTTCAGGAAATGTGCTGTTTATTTCAGTTGAGTTTCTGTTTTTATTGCTGGGTAAAAGAGGTAAGTAATTGGAACAAAACAAAATGCCTGAAGAGTCGTGAAGGGCTTACTATGACAGCACCCTTAGTTCATTACAGGGTGGGCTAAAGTTGTGGAACGATAACATGTCTCCCCAGTCAGCACCATTCTGAGATACACCAGATCTGATTGACTGCATACAGTGACCAAACAATCTTGACTTGGCACACACAGAAGAAAAAAGTACAATTTTATGATAACTAATATCTATTGGCAAGAAGAAAATCAGGAGCAAGAGTTTTCTAGAATTTGATGTGCAGAAAATTTAAAAATAAAACTCCAATAGGAGGTTGTGCATTTGAAGCATGCTTGCTTTTCTTATCATGGATTCCTTAGATAAATTTGGAACTGAATATGGTTCATATCAAGCTATAATTGGAGATATTATTTTAGGGAACTGTTCCTGATAAAAAGAAAATTTTAGAGGAAAACTCTGTAATACTAAAATAACATAATAGTTACTAGATTGTATTTTATGTGTTGGACTGATAGACTATCATAACATGGAAATTACAGTTATTTTATTAAATATAAACAATGAAAATGGACAATACTTTGTCTGCCATTTCCCTATTCCTCACCTGTAATACTCAGTATATTTGTGATGTGTGACATACTGATTTTTACATACGCTTTTATCTTGCTCATTGTAAAAGTGGGAACATTTTATATCCACTTGACCATCATTTTCACTCAGGAGGAAATAAAGAGTTATCATAGTGCTCTACTACATGTGTCAGATGTATAAATTAAACACTGTTGAATAAAGACAGCAGCTGGCTTCTGCTTTAACTTCAGGGGGAATATGTGACTCCACGTAAAACGTATTTTGTTTGGGCAAAAAGGTTACAATGGCCTATGGTAGTTCACATACAAAATAAAACGTCTTATTCCTGTAATTGAGAACAGTTAATAAGAAAGTGTCTCTTGCTTAGATGTGATCTACAATATTTAGTCCATTATGTTCCATGGGAATACTTCCGTGAATGAAATGTTATTGGAGTGAGTAGTGGCCCGACTTCTAGGAATAAATCTTAAAGAGGTTAAGAGGCTTAGAAAACCTCCAAACTCTGGTCTTTAATAGTAGTGCAAGTTCTGGATAAAAATAGTTGTCATTTGGACACATTTTGACAAAAAAGAAAAGATGAATGCTGTATTGAGAAAGAAATTTGTATTAATTAGACTTCACTGATGTCAGTAGAAAACTTCAGGTATTTTCTATGATGCTTTTGATCCAATATGGATTAGAATGACTGGAGACATAAATTTTCTCCCCAGACATCACCTTTCAATAGGATACTGATAGTCTCTTGGAGATTAGAAATAAAGAAGCTTGCAACTAGGAGCAACTTTACCACTGGATCCACTGCTCCTTGTGTGCACACCACTGTATAGGGAGCAAAATAAAGTTCACTCTTTAAAATGGAAGAATATGAACATTGTGTCTCTCTTCAAGAGTATGAACATTGTGTCTTTGTCTGTAGGACAGACTGTGTCCACCCTGGGAGATAAATTAGAGAGCACTGGAAATTGCTCCTGGCTTCAAGCCACAGAAATTATTCTTAGGGTTTAGTAGGTAAAATTCCTTCTCCTGAATAAGTTGAGTCAAAATGTCACATCCTCATCAGCAAATGTCTCACCTCTTCTATTCCTGTGTAGTCCCCCTGCCACATTGCTGAGAGAAGATTTCTGATGAGAAAAAAGGAAGAGCTGATAGATAAAGCCCTCTCTGTCTCCAGGGGTTACCAGTGCACATTGTCTGATGGCTAGTAATAGAAGAGAGAGAAATAGGATTGAAAAACAGCGCTGCATAAATTCTTTTATCTAACTTGGACAGTAACATAGCCCAGCACTGCATTGTAGCCAGCACCTCCTGGTACCCAGATCTGCATTGAAAGTTCCTAATCATTTCCTACGAGTTCCTGTCCAGAGGATAAAGTTTTTTTGTATTACCATGAGATGCAGGCCTTTCCAGGGAAGTTGACTTGGTTTAATGCAGGGTTCCTCAAACTTTTTAAACAGGGACCGGCGCGCGGATGCAGTGGCAGGCAGCCATCTGCGGCTGCTGGGTTTCCCCCCCCAACCCCCGGCGGGGGGGTCTGTAAATACCGGGGGCCGCATTGAGGACCCTGGGGGCCGTATCCGGCCCGTGGGCCGTAGTTTGAGGATCTCTGGTTTAATGGCTTCAGAAAAACAGTCTGATATAACTGGTATCTTCCTATACATGGGTATTCTAAGCTTTTGAAAACAAGATAATTTATATGCTAATAAGATTTCCATTATTGCAGCGATTGCTTTCTTGTTCATTAATTACGTACACTTTGATCAGTCAGCATTAGTACTGTGCATAAAATAGCTTTACAAATATTTAATAAATGTGTTCACGTTATTAGTGTTTTTAAAGATAGCTGTTGCTACAAATTAAGAGATTCCTTTTCCAGCTTAGAATATGAAGATAAAATATGATCTAATTTGAGAAGGAATTGTTTGTGTTAGCTGTTTTGCAATTATTAATTCTTTTTATGAGTGATAAAAAGAGAGTAGAATCTACTTTTAAGCACTATATCCCCATTCTATCTGGAATTCAACATTGTCATATTACTGCAATGTAGTGAAAAACATCATAAATATTCATTGAATGCCAGTGGCAGAGAAGGAAATACTTTCTTATTCTAATACCGCTTTCATGTGAGACATGGAAAAAGAGGCTTCTCATTAGTTATTTTGGGACATTTAATACACTGTAGGAATGCCATACACTTGGCCAATTAACATAGATGATTGATGACAAATATTTAAAGAATAAAGTAACTGATTTTTAAGGACACCTGTGAATACAAGGTTTGCTGCTATTGTACAGAGCAGTGCAGTTTGTCAAAGTATTAAAAAGAAATTTAGTCCCATTCAGTTCAGTGTGAGTGTGTTGACTGAGATAAGGAAAAGGTTACGATACTGGAGATAGCCAGAGAAAATAATGGAATCTGTCATTTGTCTTCCTTCAGGCTGTTTAGACATTATTGCTGTCTTTCTTCATGTACTCCTCTCCAAGAAGCCAAGCGCCTGATGCCAGAATGCTTTAATTATGGAGGTGTCAACGTGAGCTTCAACCCATTGCACTTATTTAGAATTTGTAGTATTGGATCTTTTCTAGGCAAATGAAGAATACTGCATCTTTAAACAATGGTTTCTTTGTTTTCCAATCAGGTCTCTTTCAAGTATAATGGTTCCTAGACCTTGAAGGTCTGATTTCTCAAACAGGGCTGAAGAAAGCAGCCAAACTGATAAGATAACAGTTTCTATACTGACATGGACCCAGGAGGCTTTTGTGTGAGGTAACCTTTTCTTTCCCTGGGAGCAGAAAAATGGGCAAAGCAAAGGCTGGGCTGCTAGACTTCACTTCAAAGATCTTACCTTAAAGTCATTTCAGCATCCTCTGCAGAACAGGGTTTCAGGACTTCCTGCAGCATGAGCTGAGGTCTGCCAGCAGTGGTCCCATCAGATTTGCCCTGGCATCGGCTTGCTGGGTTGCTAGAGCACATTGCTAGGGCTCTAAGAGCTAATCAACCCAGCTCGGCATGACTCGGGGGTGTGGGGCTGGGGTACTGCTTTTGAGACATTGATTGGGGAGGAAGAAAACCTCATCTTCTATTCAACTGAGTATAGTCCTTTCTGAATATAAACCAGGGAAATTAGTGTACATTTGTATATATTAGTCTCTAAAGAGTGCAGTTATGAGTCAATCAGAAATTATCTGTTCTTTTGAGTGATATTCTGCCACCATCAGCCTTTTGATACGCACTTTTTTCCTACAATTTAAATATCCGAATATTTTCAGTATTTCAAAAAATGTAGAAAATTGGTTTTACATTTTCAAAAGAAAACATTTCATCTTTTCCTTTCAAATAAATTATTTATAAAACCTGAAAAGTTATTTAATTTCTTTTTCCATGTAAGAAAATTCTGTGGGATTTTTCCCTTTTTCCAGCATTTTTGTACTTTTAAAATTCTTGCTTTTTCCTTTTTTTTTTTTTTTTTTTTTCAACTAAGTACAAGTAAATATACCAACTTTAGAGTCTCTTAAGTATTAAAAAAACGAATTGTGTTCTTTTGCCAGATTATTAGAGGACAGACAGCCTTAGTCTCTCAATGAGCAAGTGACAGGATACAAACTTTCACTACACAATTAGTAATGCCTACATGTAGACATCATTTAAACTACATGTTAGTAAAACGTACTAAATCAAACCCAAGTGTAGAAGTTCAGCATCTCTGTTCTTTGGACTATGCTCAATAGAGTCAGCTGTACCTCATGGCAAGCCTGTCTGAGTGGACGGGAAATGTAGCAGAATATACCTGCATTTCACGTAGTCATTTGATGGAGAATCAGAAGAGAAATAAATAAAAAAGGCAGCTAGAATATAGCTGTAGGAGAGGTGACGCCAGGCTGGACTGAAAGGGCTAGGAGAAGGGGCTCTTCTAGCAGAGTTTCTCCAAGACACCAGTATCAGCTCTTGAACTTATATTATTGAATATGTTTATTTATGCCTCACATTAAAAGTAGGAGTGTTACTCATGCAACTTGTTGATAACATGGATTTGAAAGGAACTCTTAAGGTAGAGGAGAATTAAAATATCATATAGGAAGAGCTAAAGGATCTTGAGGGTTCTATTATGAGACACTGGAGGAAATAACAGTAAAAAATGCAAGAGTATGCACTGAGGCAACTGTCTGCTTTAGACATACCAGAGGCATTAAAAGAGAATGTCAGTATCCAAGGTTCAGACAGCAACAGCCCAGTATGGTTCCTCCCCAGTTTCCCTCTCAGAAGGCTGAAATTTAATCCCTGCCTCCATTCTGGAACATGAAGTTCCCTATACACTTTGTGTGTGAGAGAGGGATTTCAGACTGGCCAAGTAAAAGCTTGTCTCCTATATAATACCAGTTTTTGTGGTGGAAGGATAGCTAGGTTTTTTCCTCTCCCTGTGGCAGCTCAGAGAATACCTAGTATGCTGAGGAGAATTCCTTGTTCTTTGCATAAATGTCAGCCAAAAATTACCAGGGGAAAAGCTGTTTAGTCCAAACCGTACTGTGATCCTAAAAGTGAGTGTATGGCCAAAAACAAGAGGAACCTGAAAGCTAAAGAAAATCCTGAAATGACAAGAAGATTCAGGTTCAGAACGAGTCTTCTGATGGGAATGGTGGAGTGAAAAATTCCCCATGCTTAGTTTCGTAATTTCAAGAAAGGGCTTAGATATGAATGTGTCCCCTTGCAAATGCATTTATTGATTGTAACTCACTTCCATTTACAAATTTACTGACTTCATTCTGCCTATGCTCCTCTTGAAGCTAGAACTGAGAGTAGTACTTTAAAGATACCTGATGTTTGTTTTTTTTTCTTTTTTGTCCAGAAGCAGTTTAATTGTATCTGAGCTGAGAAAGGGGATTCACTAGACAAAGCTTGGTAGTCTGGGAATCTGGTGGTACTCCCAGACTCAAACTGATCATGTTTTCCTGTGTAGATTTACCAGCTTACTCGCCTGGGTGCATCTGAATTAGTCTGCATGACATGGTGTAGGTATGATGTTGGGTATGAGAAAGGGGCTGAAGGGGGAGAGATGTCCTAGCCCTTAGCTATTTCATGTCATTAATTGGACTTTGCACACTGCCTTGACTTACAAGAAAAGCAAAAAGAGGACTTACTTTACTAATACCTTACACTTCTTCTCATTTCCGCAAATTAGCTAGTGTGACTTAAGGGGTGACAATGAAATATTATCTGTTGCCCTTTTTTCATCTTCATCATCACGTCTCTAGGGGATCTTGAAGAGTTTACAAACAATGTCTTTCTTTTAAAATTACACTTTCTCTGTTAAGTGAGTGTGAATTCTAGATAATTGTTGTGGTTTAAACCCGACTGGCAACCAAACACCACGCAGCCACTTGCTCCCTCCCCCTCACCCAGAGGGATGGGGAGGAGAACTGGAAAGGATTGTAAAAGTCAAGGGTTGAGATAAGAACAATTTAATAGGTAAAGCAAAAGCCGCGCACACAAGCAAAGCAAAACAAGGAATTCATTCACCACTTCCCATGGGCAGGCAGGTGTTCAGCCACCCCAGGAGGGCAGGGCTCAGTCACACCTAACGGTTACTGGGGAAGACAAATGCCATAATGCTGGATGTGTGTCGTCCCCCCCGCCCTCCTTCTTCTTCCCCCACTTTATGTACTCAGCATGACGTCCCATGGTATGGAATATCCCTTTGGCTAGTTTGGGTCACCTGTCCTGGCTGTGTCCCCTCCCAATTTCCTGTGCCCACCCCAGCCCTCTCGCTGGCAGGGCCCAAGGAACTGAAAAGTCCTTGATTCAGTATAAACATCACCCAGCAATGACCCAAAACACCAGTGTGCTATCAACGTTGTTCTTACACCAAATCCAAAATAGAGCACTGCACCAGCTACTAAGAAGAAAATTGACTCTATCCCAGCTGAAACCAGGACAGTATGTCTCAAAGTTTTAGTATGACATTGATTTAAATTAATTCTAGGCAAAGAATGTATTTGAAACAACAAAGTATTTCACAAAAGTTTTTAAGAGCAACCATCACAGAGGGAAGATGTTTAAATATCAGTAAACCTTAATTTCAGTGTTCCGAAAATGTAGAAAAAGTGATCCCAAAGTAACACCCTTACTCTAAGTATTGCTTTATGGAGTCTAAAGAGAGCTACATCTTTGAGAGCTCTCATGTATGCCAGCTGGAAAGCTGTTATGCTGTGTAGGATCTAATGGTATATGACGCTGATCACTCACAACTCAGAAACTGAACTGAACTTCTTCCAGCATCTTTGGATCTGTTTTCTGAAGAACATGGAGACTCTGTCTTTCCTCAATAAAACTGCTACAAGGATATAAATAGAGAATTTTAAAGTGTCAAAACTATGCCAATTATATCTCACTGATTCTCTGCAGGCTGTTGGCACAGGTTAGAATAGGATTCAAACGGACAGTGAAAAGGGCTGAATTTGATTTTATGTAGAATATGTTGGTTAGATCTCCTTCCTGCCAGTGCCAAACCTGTTCAAATCTCTGTGCCCAGCAACACTAATACTCTTCTCTGCAGCTTTCAGTCAGAATTTGATGCTGATGAAAGCATCACCTGGAGGGATGCAGCACTAAAGTGGAAGAGAATGAAACATCTACTTCATTATCGTCAAACATAGCTGTCTTCAAGAGTGCTTTCTGATATGGAATGCAATAGAGACAAAATCTGAAGTTTTAAAGAAAAGCAATTCTGAGTCCTAGGATTAGAAATAGTTTAGCTTAGGCTTTTTAGCTTTACAGAAATATCTATCTTAAAACAGTTTTCAAGTAAAGCCAAAACTACAGCCAGGCTAAAATAAAAGGCTGCTAGAAGCTTTCTGTAAATTTAAATGAACAAAGATTATCGTTGTTTCATTATGAAATGGAAAACCAGCCCATTTCAGTGACTGTCACTGGGAAATATATATTAGAAAGTTAATGTCCTGGACTTCGTGTGTGTGCCTTGAGCTGCCTTAATTGATTTGCCAAAGAAAGGTTTAAAATCCTCTAGTCACTACAAACATTTAATGAATATTGAATAAAAGGGTTTGAGTTCCTCTGTAAGAGCTTGTACTGAGTAAAGAGGGAAAATCAGTGTTTGTGTTCTGGACATGGATGGCTGTTCACTAAAACCCCAAGCCTTTTAGCTGATTCCAAATAGTCTTTCCTAATTGGCGATCACCCTTCTGCCTGCAGGGAAATTTTTAGATGTATAGTAGCAATATAACTCTGGGAATGGGTCTCTTATCGTAGTCTTTTCTCTAGCCAGTAGGAAGAATCATCCAAGACTGACAGGTATTCATACTTAAAAAGAGATTTGTAAAGCTGTCTGGTGTTTATGCCTTTTTTTATTTTCCTTTCTCATTAAGGCAGTTTTGAATTACAGTTCTCACTTAGTAATCTGAAGATACTGTGCTTAGCACTTGCACGTGAATAAAGCCAGTGTGCTCTACATTGGATGCAAAGACTTTGCTAATAACATAGGCTGCCTGCTCATTAGAAAGAACCTCATAAACAAAGTAATCTCCTGTGTTCAGCCAATGTGACAGAGCCTGGGCAGAAAGAAGTGCGTGGATAGGAGGTAATGGCTCTTGTTGTCTTTCGGGTCATCATCAGAACAAATGAAATATAGTCTGTGCATTTGTGCTCTCTGCTGGGATTAATGTAGTTTAAAGAAAATGGAAGAAATTACTTCAGAACATCATCTGAAATTGCACTGTTGAAGAGATAGCACTGCTACTTAATGTAGTGTCCTTAAAAGGCTTTATGCCATCTCTTCTGATTCATTCTTACAAAAGCAGTGAAAAAAACCAAACACATGGTGGCAGAATATAACGTACTGTTATGCTGTTTCTAGAGACACACAGAGCTAGAAGCTGAAATCATCAGGGACTCAACCACAAAAGAACAATTCTGAGTATCACCTAAGCAGTTCATATTTACTTTTCAATACACACTGTAAAGGGCTTGAGTTCCTAGTCCCAGTGCTTCAGACTGTTTCCTCTTCTGTTGCCACCCTGAAAGACAAGTTGTTTACATCAATGCTTTTATGCACATCTGAAAGCGATTGAGTCAAGAGTAAAGGAATTATTTTGCTCATGCTTCAAAGGCCAACTGCAGGTTTGGAGACTAGCTAAATGTTCAGGAAAAGCTTGCAAAAAAGTTTGTTGAATATGTATGTTTCATTTTAATTTCTTTCCTGTCATGCTTTTAAACCCAAGACCACTAGTTATGACCATATTTTAGGCAGCCCACAAAGAGCTTATATGGGCACTGGAAGAGATGGCTCACAGAGCAGAACAACTCTGTCACTGCATGAAAATGATATGGCAAGAAAGAACAGTAAAAAAGAGCATCTAACTTCTTTGCCTTGTGCTAACCATAAGCCTAGCTGAATGTGTAATTAAATGAGTGACAAAGCGTAAAGGTTTCTTCTTTCTTCACCTGCAATGGCCATCAAGTGCAATACTGTTTGATCATGATTTCCTGGGTAGTACCTTTTTTTCCCCACCTTCACCTGCTTATGAATCACTGGTATCTTGTCAGAAACATTATTCGGTTAGACTTGCTTCTGTGCATAAACCAAGAGTGCTCAGATGTTCACAAATCATCCTTTTGCTTGCTGTGCTGAAAAAAAAATGTTATGATTGTGCCGTCTCATTTCAGCATAACTGTGTAAAACCGTGTATACACAGCTAAATGCTAATCTAATACAGCAACTTAGTCTGGGCTTCTCTCTTGTCATTGTGCTGACAACAGCACGCTTTTGTGCAGACAGCTGATGGCAGAGGACGCTGTGAGATAGAGGGACAAAATTCCATCTGAAGAAATTCTGCACATTCCCTGTCCAATTCCTGCACTTCCCTGATAAAAGAGATGAAGTTCAGCCCAAAATATGGTAAAGTTCAGACAGAAAAATATTAGTTAGAAATAGAGGCACTGTTCTACACAGCAAGAGCATCTGTGTTTTAGTTATGGATAGCCTTGCTCAGGAAATAAATAGGAAAATTGAAATAAAGCCGTAGAGAGTGGAAAGGGGGGTGGGTTGGAGAGGGAAATCCCCTCTGCTATGGAGAAGAGACTGAATGGGCTGGAACTCTTTATTTAAAAGGGAGTTAAGTGGTAGCATGATGAAATCATGGTGGTAAGACTTACGGTACTTTGTATTTTCACATAATCCTAGATGTGGATGGTAGGTACATAAAAATGTTATACTTGACCACTTTTTCCCAGAATTTGAAACTTAATGTGATGTTCTTCGCTTGCCATTTCTTCCAGCTTAGCTGTGGATTACAACTTAATCATTCCTATCATGATATTAGGAGATGCACAGTGTAGCCATTTTTTTTGAGGAAACCTGTTTTTGGAGAAATGCTTGTAATTCAAGACGGTTCATACTAAGGGAACCTGGAAATTTAGATTATTTTTTTTAATTTCTAGAAACTCTATTACTTATTCTATAGGCCTTTAAGGGAGATGCGTGCCTAAGCAAAGAGCACAACTGGTCAATGCCACAAAGAGCTTGTATCAGCTGTTGTTAGGATCTTCTCTTGGCAAATACGAGGCACCAAGCTCATCTTTTTTATTAAAATTGCTGGATAATTTCACCCAGAACAGGTTTTGCCCTTAAAAAAAAAAAAAAAAGGAAAAAAATAGTAACTTTTATATGTCTTTCCTGTGTTCTTTATTTCCAAATGGCCTCTGTTGTGAACCTGTACATCTGTTTATCCTGTACTTCACTCATGTTGAAGCAGTTTCTGTAACCTATTTAAAAAATCATGCATGTTTACTGAACTCTAAGATAAAGCCGATTTTATGTTTCCCTTTCTGTCTGCCAAAAGTTCACAGAAGCAGCTACATAAAAATATCTGAAGTGACCCATGAAGTCAGTAGACTGGTTCACTTCCCAGTCCTCTCTTTCTAAACAAAACACATAAACAATCCCCACTCCGTGCAGATTTCAGAAGTTCATTACAGGCTATGCAAAGGAACAACATGAAAAACATCACTGATTTTTCTGTTTTAGACTGATGTCCTAATAGTTTCTATGAGTGCCTCCTAGTTCTGATATGGGATTTGATGAATGCTGGTTCTTATTTTCCATCACTGTCACAATTACCAGGAGATTTTTTTTCTGGTCACTTCTGTTCCATCAATTTATTTTCCTTCTTTCCCACTTTATTTCTCCAAAACCCATGTTGTTGTGTTTGGAAACTTTCTCGTTCCAGTGGTACAGACAGATATTTAATGCTTAGAAGTAAGCGTTTTGTTTTCCTGCTGTTTTATGCCTGCTCTGTCATAGCTAGAACACAAGTATCTGTTTAGATGGGAATGGTGGTATTGCTTCATTTAGAAAATGTTAGCCCAAGACCAGATTTTTAGCTGTGCTTCACACCTGCTTTTTGAGCTGCTCTGCTGCTGCTGCTCTCCAGACACCAGTGTTCAGCTACCCAAATCTTTCAGAAAATATCATAAGAGAGAAAACAGGCAGGGAAAAGAAATCCCTTTGGAACATAAAATATTTCAAGTTTAAATCTTCAATCTTGAAACATTTGACAGAAACACCTTTTCTGAAAATAGTCTCAAGGCTTGAAAAGCACCAGTTACTGGGTCTGCTTAGATCAAATGTTCTAGAAACATTTTATCCACAGCAGTCTGAGGATGTAAAATCTTGGATTCAGAAGCATTGATGATTTTATGAAGCATTTTAATTTTTGTCACCCTCTGCCTCCTGCTCTCACTGTTCCAAAGGTGACAATTACCTCTTTATCCCACAGGGGTGACAACTTTATTGCTGTCTCCCTAGTATTCTCTGTTGCACTGTGCTTACATCTCCTGTGCTTAGCTCTTTGTCTCTGGCTAATTGAGTGATGTAACTAGGTTGAAACCAGAAGAGCTGTGCACAAGCTGCCCTCAGCTGGAAGTTTGCTGTTTTGTTTCAGAAGGGAGGTTAGACTTGCAGAGCTGAAAGCTTGTTGGGTTACTCTCAACTATATAATTTGATGGACTAAATGATATTCCTTTTCTCAATAAACACTGCTGTCTTAGATGTGATGATTGGAGGGTGGAAGAGGTTATGAATTACAGTATGTAGCTCTTCACCACCTAAAAGTTGCACAGCCAAGAGTCACGGAATGCCAGCTTGCTGGTTTTTGCATGCCAGGGAAGGCATGTCAGTAGCTAAGAAGTCCTGTATGAGTAAATTGAGCGTAACATACGAGTAGTGGGTTCTGTGGATTGCATGGTAACGCAGAAAGGCTTTTGAAAGGAGCTGGGACTAATAGAGGGTGCCTCTCTCCCTCCCTCC
This sequence comes from Falco naumanni, assembly GCF_017639655.2. NCBI lineage: Eukaryota > Metazoa > Chordata > Aves > Falconiformes > Falconidae > Falco > Falco naumanni. The sequence continues at coordinate 49,373,211 of NC_054056.1, forward strand.
TAGCTCTTTCTGCTGGCACCTGCATCTGGTACTGGAAAGCAATTCAGAAACATCTCCCCCACTTGCCAAACAAATACAAAATAAACCCCCCAAAAATCACAGAATACATTTTGCTGGTTTAATAGGCCACTAGAGCTCACATGGGGCCTGATGAATGCAGAGCTATGACCAGGTGGGTGTAGGAGGACTGTGCAGCTAGGAGCAATGTGGGCGGACAATTCCTGCCTGCCCTTTGGGTGTTAGCAAGCTCTTAGGTTTGCTGTCCTGTGATGCTTCACCCTCCTTGGCTCCTACTTTTACTGGCCTTTGTCCAATAAGAACACTACAGGATCAGAAGTACACCTTGATTTCAGTAGGTGTCACAGAACTTAAAGGGACAGTTTTAATTGTATACTTATTATATAATAATGCACTCTGTTTTAAACTAAAAATATAACTTCAGTTGCCTTAGTTATCTCACTGCTTTTCAGGTGTTCCTGCATGCATTTATTTAAATGGTTTACTTTATATTAAATATCTAACTCAAGAACTCCAGAAGTGACTGAGTTAATTTTTGGAAAAAATACTGACAGTCACTTTTGGAACTGGTTAGACTGTGTAGACTCAGGCATTTCAGGGAAAGCCACTGGGGATAAACACTATTATATGGGGAGATGGCTTGCCTTTAGGGCAGCATAGCCCAGATTCCTGGACAGTAAAGCAGAACTGAGGCAAAGTCCCTGAAATGTATTGGCCCATTGGAAAATACTCGGGGGACATGAGTCCTGAGGCATTTAACTGTCTTGCATCCAGCTGTGATGTGTGTGTCAACATACTCATGATCTCTCTTCTAATGAGGAGTATTTGTGTTATTAATTTAACTTGAATATCTAATTATGACTTTTGAAGTCAACAGTGTGATAGCAAGTATAAGCTTAGTATTTAATACAAATCTGAATAAATAAAAAATTGTTTGGTGCCATGTGTGGAAGACTATTGGAGAGTGAAGCAAGTAAGGTCTAAAGCAGATCTTTTTTGTAGGTGTAGTACTGAAAATCACAGAAATAAATGCTACATGTTTATTTCTCTGTTTATTATATTTGAGACATTTTGGAGAAGAAAATACATGGTAAATGAAATCATGGTCAAAGTGAAGACCTGGCCCTGTCTGTGAGAGCAGTTAAGAATCTTCTGAACTCTGATTTTATTGACTTATGAAGAAGAAGGCTAGAGACATGAAAGAGAAAGTGTGTTGGCTCTGGATTTCAGTGTATGAGGAATGAAAGAATTCTAACTTTGGCATGGGCCTATGTCCAGAGATGAATAATAATACTGTCAGTGATAATGCAAAGGAACTTCTAATAAATACTAGTGCTCTATAGCTCAAAAAGAGCTTAATGACATGTTCATAATATAGCAAAGATAATTACTTCTTATCCACCAGGAAAAAAATAAAGTATAATAAACAGCTGCTTCCAAGTGTAGACAAATGACTGACTGCTGTAAAGGCAGGGGAAGTCCCATGTGTAAAATAAAGAAAATGTTGGCTAATATTTTGTGAATGCGAATGGATGAGTCCTGTGGACTTCTTATTCTGACCACAAATAAAGGACTGATGGCTAAGGAACATCAATTCAAGCAAAAAGGTGAAGATTGTACATCCAGGGATGGTAAAGACTGTCTTTTTAGTAATGACTTGAAAGGCAGTTATGCTGTATAATAAAGTACATGCAGGTAGCACGAAAATCGGTGTTAGGCTTGTAAAACAGAGCACATAGAAGAGAGTATGCAGAAGAAACAGGGAGATGATGTTGTTCTATGTGGCAATTGTGAGACTGACACCATTGAAATGTTTGGTCCAGTGCTGGTTTTCATTCATGGTTGTTGTGGTTCAGCCCTGGCCAGCAACCAAGCACCATGCAGCTGCTTGCTCACTGCCCCTCACCCAGAGGAATGGGGAGGAGAACTGGAAAGGATTGTAAAAGTCAAGGGTTGAGATAAGAACAATTTAATAGGTAAAGCAAAAGCCGTGCACACAAGCAAAGCAAAACAAGGAATTCATTCACCACTGCTCATGAGCAGGCAGGTGTTCGGCCATCCCCAGGAGAGCAGGGCTCTGCCACGTGTAATGGTTACTTGAGAAGACAAATGCCGTAATGCCAGATGTCCCCCCACTTCCTTCTTCTTCTCCCAGTTTATATACCCAGCATGACATCAGATGGTATGGAATATCCCTTTGGTTAGTTTGGGTCAGCTGTCCTGGCTGTGTCCCCTCCCAATTTCCCGTGCCCCCCCAGCCTTCTTGCTGGCAGGGCCCCGGAAACAGAAAAGTCCTTGATTCAGTATAAACATCACCCAGCAACAACCCAAACATCAGTGTCCTATCGACATTGCTCTCACATCAGAGCCAAAATGCAGCACTGTGCTAGCTACTAAAAAGAAAAGTAACTCAGCTGAAAACAGGACAATGGTAAAAGATTATAACACTGTAGATTTTTTTGGGGGAAAAAAAAACACCAAATAATTACAGGAAAAGCAGCTGGACTCAGAGATGTATTAAAAAAAACCCCACTCAACCAATCAAATAAAAAAAACCCTAAAACGCACCCCTCTTCCCCAACTTAAGCTTCTATATATTTCTGTTGTCCAAGACACCTAACTTGCAATGTGCAACTAGTATTTTCCCTTGTGAGGTGGTTACACATTTATGAAAACTGAGTAAAGCATAATCATTTAAGGCTGCATTATGAGTTATGCAGCTGCCATGGATCCCAAATATAGGTTATTGGGATGCTGTGTGCAGCAGTGGCTGTACATAGCAGCAGCAACAGCTGAGAGTACCACGCTGTGCAGACAGCTGATTCAGCTTCTCTTCCCCTCTCTGTTCACATCACTGTCTATTGGACAACAAGCCACACACTTCCAATTTCCTTCCCATCAACTTTTCAACAATAATTACTGATGTGAAGATCCTGTCCACAGCTCAGAGTTGGGCAGATCAGTTACAGAATTGGTATTTACTCTGTACTGGTAGAGAAAGGGGAAAAAACATATCTGCAGATGGTAGATTGAAGAAAATATAACAGGCGCTAAGATACCAGTGTGGGTTCTATTGGTCTCCACTGGGATGATCTGTGTGTAATAGAGGAAAGGTTTGTTGATTAATTCACTATTTTAATGTATCGTAAAATACATGGTTTGATCTAAGTGCAAGTAGTCCACTCATGCACTTGATTTAAAAGTTTAAGGACAGAGATCATATTTTATATCTCTCGAAGCAAAATAATTCATTGACTGGGAAATACTGACAGTACCTAAATATGCCTATGCAATATCACCAGAACACAACAGAAGGTAAAAGGGGATTTTGTGTCTTGTATTCATGATGTGTCACACCGTCTGGAGTCTGTACCAGCATATATGCTGGGGTATGTGTTAAGGTGAAAAGAAAAGACGAAATAGTACTAAGATTGGCTTTTGTAATGTCAGAGCTTAATGTGTGCGTTAGTAATATCTATTATTAAAACATCCTCTACCTTAAATAAAGAAAAAAACACTGTCAGTAATTTATGAATCTGAAGTCTAAAGAAGATAATTCTAGCTAAACCTTATGGTATGTTACCTCAGTGGCAAGGAAATTACTTGATGTGAGCTACAGAGCGTCATTGGATTATAACTCACTTCTCATGCCATAAATCTAAAAAAATGACTAAAAAGTCGTTTCTACAAAACAGGTTTCTGAAACATTGGTTGGCTTATTTCTTACTATCATTGCTCTTAGTTTATAAAATCATGTACTACAACATTTTATTATATATTTATATAACATTTTTTACCCCAAATGTAATTGCCTTATTTTTTCATAAAATAGTGGTGAAAGCATGGAGCAATAGGTGACTCTCATTAGTTTCCTTCCTATTTCTGTTTTAAGAAATGAAGTTATTGCTAGTTATACAATTTCTCAGTATTCATGAGGAGTGCTCCTTTCTGCCGTGTTGGCAGAACCAAATACTGCAGCAGCAACACTACATCCATCTCCTGGGGCTGCCTAAAGTCCCAGTAAAAATCTAGGAATTTTTCTCACCCAGCACACAGGAATTTTAGTCTTGAGGGGTTTAAATTACTTGAGATGCTGTAGCCACTTGTTGCATGTTATGAAGCAGCATGTTCCTGAGGGGCAAAGAACCAAGTGGTATGGTAATGATGCCTGGGTAATATGTACTGTCATTCATGGATTGCACTAGAGATTCCTGCTTTGAGGCTTATTGCTGATATGGGGTTTGTTCATTTTACCTTTGAAAACAGATTTATTCATTGGATTACACATGGAATAAATAGCCAATTTCAATTTCTCAAAATTGTTCTTTTTCCTGTTAATATCTGCGTGTATAACATACAGACTCTGTAGTTTGTAAACAATATCCAGGACAATGTCAGACTTCATAAAATAGTATTTAGAAATTGTTATTCTTTATAATAACCCTTTTGACTTTTTAGCATTTTCCAGTAATCTTTAATGAAAGTAAAACACTGTAATTGAATAATTTTGCACATAACAATGACATTTTCACGAGTTGTTCCATAACTCTTTCATCACCATCATCCATATCTTTATTTACCTACTACTTAGATATACTTAGATAGTATAACTTACCAATCTTAGCAAAGGGAAGTTGATAAAAACAAATACTTCTGATTTTTTTTACATTTATTCAGAACATTCAGAACTGATTTATGTTTTGGTGATAGTTTCAGAACATGCCAATGAGGATGTATGTGTTTAGTCAGTAAATGCGTATGATATTTGCCTGTCCTACTGAATGCTGAAAATGTGTGTGATTTTGCAAGCAGCATTGATAATACTGCAAACCAGTTACACTTGGAAACTAGAAAATTTCTTGAGCCGGTACATTATACTATCAATAATAGATGACAATTGCAGATGGCCATCACCATAGATCTCCTGTGAAGACAGGCTAGAAGAGTTGGGATTTTTCAAGAGCTGGAGAAGAAAAGGCTCCAGGGAGACCTTACAGCAGCCTTCCAGTACCTAAAGGGGACTTACAACAAAACTGGAGAGGGAATTTTTACAAGGGCAGGTAGTGACAGGGCAAGGGATAATGGCTTTAAGATCAAAGAGGGTGGATTTAGATTAGATATTAGGAAGAAATTCTTTACTGTGAGGGTGGTGAAGCACTGGACCAGGTTGCCCAGAGAAGCTGTGGATGCCTCATCCTTGGAAGTGTTCTAGGCCAGGCTGGATGGAGCTTTGAGCAACCTGATCTGGTGGGAGGTGTCCCTGCCCATGGCAGGGGGGGTTGGAACTAGACAGTATTTAAGGTCTCTTGCAACCCGAACCATTTTATCATTCTATGATAGCAGTGATGTTTGTGCTCCATGTTTAACCATAGATACCACTCTAGTAGACTACAACTTACAGTTCTATTAACTTGTAATAAAACAATAAAAGGAGATAAAGTTACAGTAAAAAGCAGTAAATTTAAAATCAAATTAAAAACTTTTCCACACAGTGAAAAATTTAATTACAGAATTCTCCGATGCAGGTCACAGAATCAAGAATTTAGCAAGACTAAGACTGGGTTGACTATAGCTATATGTCTGCAATAAGTGACGCTTGCATAGCATCTTTATAAGTTTTTAATATTATCTACTGTTTTTTGCTTAAACCAAGTAGCCACTTAAACAAAGTAGCCAAGTGCATTAGGGTGATGCTGAAACAGATGAAGGGATAGTAAAACTGCTCCAGACTAAAGGAGATCTGGATGAAGGCCGCTAAAGTGCACACATAAATCTGCCTGCTAATGTTTTAGATTCTTTCCTGGAGCTGTGTTAGCAGCCACTGGATGAGACTTAAGCTTTACTGGATTTCATTAGGAGTAGCTCCCGTATCCTTCTGTAGCTGTCACCAGCATCTCTCCCATTACTAGTATACATGCCTCTTGCTCTCGTTTTGTCACAGATAGGTGTTTTTGTCTTTTACTGCTTAGCACAAAGTTTCTTATATTTGTTGGAGGGTGTCATTTTCTGTTTATCAAAGGGAAGTTGTGTTTGGTTGCTTGCAGAAAATGTGGAATGGGTATGCTGTACTCTGCATCTGTTGTACAGTTCCTGCAGGCAACTGATTTCAGTAATTCAGATGGTTGTCTTCCATGCATCCCCTTAGTGACCAGAAAGGGTTATCCAAAAAGGGGCTGGCTTGCACAGAGAAATGCATTGTAGCCTTAAATACCTATCATTTGTTTTCTCTTACCTTGATTCCTCTAAAACAAAGAATAATGAACATGATAATAATAAACCAAACTAGGGATGCAATAAAACAGCAATCTATATTGACAGCACTCAGCACTCCACTGTGGGTTCAAAATATTAAAGATACTTCTTAGCATAAATGAATGAAAACCTGTTCTTTCATACTCAATTATGAAATAGCTGAAGTAAGGAAGAAATTTAACAAGATCTTTTCTTAATGTAAATTGGAAAGATGGGATGAAAGATGAGAATAATTTGCTAGGGATATGTGAGGAGGTTTCAGTGTCGTGTAGCCATTATTTTGAGGAGTAACAATGAGTTGCAAAACAAAGGGTAGTACTGACTTAATGGCTTTACATTTAAAAAGAATTCTAGGACATGCATATTGGTGTAGTACAAAACCAGGCCACGAGCTACTGGTGTCCATAATCAAGTAGAGTAAGTATATAAGATAAGATATAAGTAGATTATAGAGCCATTTGGAGAACCATATGATGAATGAAATGGACAACGATTTTCTTGTGTGATCTTTGATAACTCTTACATATCCTTGATAAAAACAATCACGGAGTGAAAATCAATTGTTTGCTTATCTCTCATCATCTGAGGTTGAGTAAGTTACTGGCTTTATTGTACCTAAATTTCCATCCCTGAAAAGTGGGTGATAGCATTGGTCAATTTTCTAAGGCCATTTGAAACATGTGGAAGAAAACTTTAAGGAGGTGTAATTGAGTTATTTTAACCTTTGTTGAATCTGCTATCTTCAAATTTAAACCTTACTTGGGTAATTTTAATTGTGAACGGAAAATAATTGCAGTGCTAACAAAACTATATTATGAAAGATTTATGAAACTTATAAGGCATTTATTTATCTTATTTAGGGTCAAGTTGTTTTCAGAAATGGAGAGAGGATGGGAACCATCAAATTTACGCAATTCCAAGGTAGGTTGCAAACAGTTCAATTTTCATTATAATTATGTATGCAGTTTCAAATTTGTGTTGCATTTGTTTCAGGATGTTTTAAATAGTACAATTATTTTGAAAAACAGTTGCTCAGAAGATGCAGCAGAATACTTTGAAAGTTTTGTTACCTGCTTAAAATACTGTGTTTTTGAACCCTGAGTGCTCTGAGGTATTCCCAGATATATCCAGGAACTTTTCTAGAAGAAAATCCACATACTTACAGAAACTACTGATCTGTAACAGCCAACAGCTGTTGGAAAAACTCTCCTGGTCAGCTAATCATCCACTTCTTAATACAGTTTCTGAAAACTGAATCTGGAGAGGAATTTAGAGAGAATTGTTGCTGCTAAGCTCTTTCAAGTTAGTGTTGTGCTCTCTAAAGACTCACTTTTGACATTCCACAACTGCTTTCTAAAAGTTGCTTCAGGAACCAGTCTCTCAGCATGCAGAGAACACAAACTGCTGACCCCATCCCTTGGAGGCAACACACTCCACAGTGCGACCTGCCAAACCCGCTGCATCCTCTCAGCCTGAGCTGCTCCTGCAGAGAATGGTCTCAGTAGCAGAGACCACAAATGCAGCCATGGGGATTTGTCAAGGGTTGTTTGCAGCCCAGACAAGGTGCTTGCTTGGGAGAGTTTCCTGCAGAAATGGTGATTCATAGAAGACATGTTATAGTTCTCTCTACAGTATATAAAATACAATTCATGTTTTTCTTCCTGGGCTGAGGCTGAGATAAAACTGGAGATGATTGCATTTGGATGGTCTCATTAGAGTAGTGGTGAGAATGCTGGCAAATCCTTTTCAGACAATGCATGAGAAAGAAGCTTGCGCTGCCTTTGTCTTTAGGAGATCGCTTTAAACATAATCCTGCTGACCATGTTACAAAGGCTTATCCTTTAAACAGAAATTGTCTGCTGTATGGGCATTATTATTAATGAGCAGCAATGCACTTGAGGGGATCTGTTACTCATTCTAATTTACTGAAGCAATCTTGGGGATTGCTCTTGCCTTCACAGCTATAACTGATGCTATTACCTCATGTTCCCTGAAGCATTTCTGCCCACTAAAACTTTGCAGATGTCATCTCATGATAATATAATTTAGAAATTCTTGCTCAACACTAATGATAAATATTGATTGCTTCCTCTTCTTCCCCCCACACCCTCCCATTTCTTCATAGTAGCGGTGTTTACAGCCACATGAAAGAATCATGAGAAAATATTGTAAAGGGATTTTACAAGAGGTGTTTATTCTTCAGAAGTCTGAAGGAGCCCTTATGCATTATGCCTAAGGCAGCTGTATGTACCTTTCTAGAACATCTGAACAAGGAGGAAGTTTGGCACATTCCTTCTGCACACTGAGGATGTGACTGTGGATTATGTCGAGGTGCAACATGTATCATCTGGACAAGTGATAGAACTCCAGGATACCTGATTTGTTATTTCCAACAATTCAAATTGAGTTTCTTTACAATGTTTTCAGTTTCACATCAGGTTTACATCTATTTCAGAACTAATTCAGGCCCTTACTTGGGATTTGATCATTAACCTACAGGAAAAAATAACCAAGGCAGGAGACAGGCTGGGTTATCTCTCATGCAAACAATAGGCTGTCAACACATCTGAAGTCTGGTCTTAAGTTTTGTTTCATTTCTTACTAATTTTGGAAATGAATGTACAAAAACATATGAGAAATTGAAATAAGGAACAGTATAACAACATAGGTGAAACTTACCTATCTTTTTTTAACTATAAATGATATTATATTTTTTCTGTTCTTTCATTGGTATTTTTTTTATACAAGGCTTTTATACTCAATATTTGTGGTATAATTGTAGAAATTATTAATTTGTTCAAAAGAACACTTTATTGGTTAGGAAGCTTTCTGAAACAGTCTCATTAACTTTAAAGAAATCTTGGACCATTGGGGAAGTTCCTAATAATGGAAAGAAATTAATTAAGTCCAGTACTTAAAATGGTAAATGGGATTTTCCTTTGTCACTGTAGCTGTTAGGTGATATTGAGCTTAACACCCATATAAAACTCATTCATTAATATTTTATTTTAGAATATCACACAAATCACGATGATTTCTAGGAAAAAAAGACCACATCAAAGATGTCTTGTTGAATCTGCTATCTTCAAATTTAAACCTTACTTGGGTAATTTTAATTGTGAACGGAAAATAATTGCAGTGCTAACAAAAAAAGATGTGGTCTTTTTTTCCTAGAAATCATCGTGATTTGTGTGATATTCTAAAATAAAATATTAATGAATGAGTTTTATATGGGTGTTAAGCTCAATATCACCTAACAGCTACAGTGACAAAGGAAAATCCCATTTACCATTTTAAGTACTGGACTTAATTAATTTCTTTCCATTATTAGGAACTTCCCCAATGGTCCAAGATTTCTTTAAAGTTAATGAGACTGTTTCAGAAAGCTTCCTAACCAATAAAGTGTTCTTTTGAACAAATTAATAATTTCTACAATTATACCACAAATATTGAGTATAAAAGCCTTGTATAAAAAAAATACCAATGAAAGAACAGAAAAAATATAATATCATTTATAGTTAAAAAAAGATAGGTAAGCTTTTGTGAGATTAAATGTAATTATGAGAATAGAGTATATAAAGTGTATTAGTAACTTTTTATTCAAACATCATAATTGGGAATCATCAGTTTTAGTGTTCTATACCGCAAGAGTTATTTCTTCATCTGCAATAGTTTATAGTTTTGTTAACAATTTGAAAGAAAATGCACAGTTATTACAAATAATTCAATGCAGAAAAATAAAATGGGTAAATAGATAATTGTATCTCAGATGTAGGATTCCTCGGCCAGCAATGCTTTTCCTCATTTGTCAGGGTAGAAAACTTCTGGGTAGACTCAGGACCTTCATTTTCTATTCTTTGCTGGCAACTCTTGTGTTAATGAGACTATCTGCAAACATCATGGCTATGGAAAAAGCAGACAACCATGTCTGCCAGGGGCAAGGGGAAAACCAGCCTGTGAGAGTTTAGAAGGTAACCGAGGTATGCCTGACGCACTGTGATGAAATTTTGAATAGCTGGTTTAATTTTGAATCTGGATATAGTTTTTCCCAAATTCACGCTAGTCATGTCTGTTTTTCAGCTTCTGTGCAGCCTGTTAGTGTTGCAAGTGGCCAAACAGATGGTGCCAGAGATAGCTGTGACCAAACTACTTACTGCTTTATAGATCATGAATACCACCCAGGAATGATTTAGTATGCAGCGGAGAATACAAAGCACATTTCATAGCATTTTCTTCCCCTACCTTACTGGCATATAAAGAGCAGTCTGCCAGTCTAGCTCAAATATCCCAAGTGATGTTTGAAGCTGGCATCCTTCCGAATGAATGGCAATTTTTCCACGGGTGCAATAAATGGACTATTCTCTTTGTCAAACATGTAGTTGAAGTAGATAGCCAAAATCTTTTGGCTGGTGAAAGCTGAAAGAGTCCTGGCAACTGTTGTGTGCATATCAAGGAGCGGGGAGGGAAGCAACAAAACTGAGATTGTAGATTGCTGTGATACAGGACGCTGCAAGAACAGACACATACCTGTCTTTCAAAGTGTTTCACTTTTTCGCAGATCTTTTCTGATTAATCTGACTGGAGCCTAAAAGGCACCTTGCTTTTAGCCATATTCCTATTTCTGTCAGACATTAGAGAAACTCTTAAGAGACTTCTGTGCTGTAATAGGTTAAAAAGGAAAACTAAAGCTGAATTGTAAACAAATACCATTGAAATGTGCATAAATCACACTTCTTGTAGATAGGAACAAAGTCTGTGGTACTGCCTGTTGAGAAAACCTGAAGAAAGTGAGTGGTCATCTGCTGTGTCTTTCTGGGAAGAATTTAAGAGTTTCAACTCATTTAACCGGGTAATATGATAACAACATTTGCTTGTGTTGAAAGCTGATCTAGGTACCGAGCAAGAATGAGAGCATGGCTTGTCAAGTGGTCTTCTTAGAAAAGGCCTCACTGAATTTCTGCAGTAAATGCCCCAGATATTCTTCTCTGAGTTTAATCAACAGAAATAGACAAACAAATGTCTACTCTACAGCGAAGAGCAAGCTACATGAGAATCCAGGATTTCTTAACTGGAGCCTCGGTTCATCTACTTAGTTCCTAATTGTTGTCCCCAGCTGCTTCAATGAAGGAGACATTAGCAATGCTCCAGAACCACCTACAGATACAACAACTTGTTCTCCAGGGTCATCAATCCAACCCTGGAAAAGTTTCCTTCTGTTATTCTAAGTATGATCCAGCAGAGTCTTAACTACTTTTGGTTCTTGCTTCCATATGGGTTCATATAAATAATAAGACTAATGGCTTCTGAATATTTTTTGTATATTTACACCTGTCCAGTATATACCACACAGAACCAGTCTTTGGATCTTCTTTCTGTGATAATGTTGAAGGAATACAATCCAATAAACAGAAAATATTTAATGACCACTCTAAAAACTCACATTTGAAATATCTCATGTCATATATGGAATCCGTGGTGTCGAACATCCAGAATCAGTGGATTCAGATTTCTCTGCTTCTGCAGCATATTTACAAAGTGAGAATAAAATCTCCTTATAAATATCAAAATTTTTGAGTGATTAAGGAGTACCTTTGAAGAGCCATATATGAACTTAGGGGAAAAGTAAATAAAGAATTTCAGAATTCTGTTGGCTGAGCAGAATCTGAATGGTGAACAATAAATAATCACTAGTGTCACATTGTTCATGTGATGAACAATAAAATATGTAAAACTGTGTGATGTTTATCCTGGGCAGCTGCATTCTTCTGGAAAAGATCTTTCTGTCATTAAGGACTATTATTTTGCATGTAAAAAAAGAGATTTAAAGAGTCAGAAATCTTGCTTCTGTCACATCCTAACTGGAGTACTTGACTGAAATCACAAAAGTGTTTGGTAGACTTGGTGTGCAGTATTGACTCCATTCTGTCTCCTTATAAATAATGTAGCTAGATTGTAGCTGTTCCTATCTTAGCCACCACTGTTTTTGTTAGCTTAATGATCAATTCATCCTGTCAAATTAAGCCTGTTTAACAGTACCCGTGGTGGCTTGTAGCAATTTTCCAGCACACCGCACACACAAACCTCCCCCCACCATGTCCTAAACAAGCTTTTTTAGCTCCAGGGCAGTTAGTGGTGGCTAGGTGGAACCTTTAATAGATCCCTCCCATCTGAAATCCCCCTAAACAATAGTTTTCTACATGCTGTCAGATGTTTCAATGCCAGTTCGTCCTGATAGTTTGAACTGTGGTATACAAAAACTTACTGGTGCTATCTTGTCTTATAACTTGTCATTTAGAATGCTGATTCAGCAAATAATTTAGGCAGTGCATTTCAGTCACACTACCTCTGTGGAGTACCACTTCCGTCTTTTGTTGTCAATAATGTTTTCTTAAGCGATTTGGGTTAGTATAATCTATGTGAAATTTACGAAACTACAAGGTGTCAGCAAAACTGATTTAGAGTCCCATTTCAATGACAAAGATAGTCATCTAATATGGAGAGATGTGCCAAGCAGAGTGCTGACAGGGTGTGCCTTAAATCTGGAGTCACTGAATATTGTTATTGCTGATTAAGAAGATGACCTAGAATATGTAATTATCAAATTAAGAGTGATGTCTGAGGGAGCCAGCAAGCACAAGGGGGACTAGACAAGGATTCAAAAAGATATTAAAAAATTGAAGAAGTAATCAGGAAAAAACAGGATGCAGTTTATTTATGTCAAATGCCTGGCGCTACATTGGGAGTAAACTGCTGTACAAATACAAAATGGGGAACAATTCACCACGCCATAGTTACACGTAAAAGCAACTAGGGGTTACAGTGGGTCACAGGCTGAACATGAATAAGCAAAAACATGAAGTTAAAAGAAGAAAAATCCTGTACTGGGGTGTAGAAATAATACCCTTTTAAACTACCCAGTGCCAAAAGGCTACAGCTAACTACTGTATCCAGTGCTCATTTAAGGAAAATGTGTAAAGGTGACAGAATATTAAAAACATACCTCATTACAAAACCCAAAAGATCTAGGCTGCTTAGAGAAGACAAGAAGGTTGAAATATGTGACAGTTGCTGCCTACCTTCTAGAGCTGTAACCCACAGAAGTCCTCCAAGTAGGTCCTTGAAGAGGCCAAAGTTAGCTCTGCTGAAGTCCAGAGTTGCAATCCTACTTATTGCCCTGCTTCGTCCACACAGGATCCTGAATTCCACCATCTCATGGTCACTGCAGCCAAGGTTGCCCCCGACCTTCACATCTCCAGCCAGTCGTTCTTTGTTTGTGAGCACAAGGTCCAGGCACCTCGCCTCATTGCCTCCTCAGCCACCTGCATCAAACAGTTATTATTAGCGCTCTGCAGGAGTTTCCTAAACTGTGTGTGCCCAGCTGTGCTGGCTCTCCAGCAGATATCAGTGCAGGTGAAGTTCCCCATGAGAACCAGGGCCTGTGATCATGAGGCTACTTCCAATTGTCTGTAGAAGGCCTCATCGACTTCCTCTCCCTGACCAGGTGGCCTGTAGCAAACACCCACAGCAGTGTCACCCATGTTGGTCTGCCCCTTAATCTTTAACCATAATCTCTGGACTCATTCTGCACCCACCCTAGGCAGAGCTCGACACATTCCAGTTGCTCCCTCACACAAAGAGCAACCCCACCACCTTGCCTTGCTGGCCTGTTTCCTAAAAGCTGCATAGACACCCATGACAGCGTTCCAGCCATGTGAGCTGCCCCACCGTGTCTCTGTAACTGCAATGGGTCATGGCCCTGTGACAGCACACAGATCTCTATTCTTCCCGTTCATTCCCTGCGCTGCGTGTGTTGGTGTACAGGCGTTTCAGAGAGGTAACTGAGCATGCAGGTTTCCCGGGAGGGGTACAAGAGGATCCACCATAGCCACAGACACCCTTGAGGTGGCTTATTTGTTGTAGATCTTTGAATTATTTCTAGTAAGAGACATAGGTAAAGTATGAAACCCTAGACTGGTGGTTAAGGGTATTTGTAAGGAGGAAACAGATTTATTTGCTCTACCAACATTGGTTCTGTTTTTGTTTTCCTTTAAATCCAATGTATTATTTGAATGTAAAATGCTTAAGTAATCTTCGGGTCTTGGATCCCTCATTCAAGTGAGGATCATAATAGGTTATAGTGTCAGGCCCTCTCAGCCTTTGTCTCTGGTACATCAGTGTCAATTGTTTTCCTATGTTGTACAAGATTTTAGCAGGACAAATAGTGAAAGTCGTTATCCAGATGTATATATATAGCCTGGTCATAAATAGAAAGAGGTGAAAATTACAGTTCTTCTCAGGAAGAAAGTGAATTAAATCTGGGATTCCCAAGTGTATGATGACTCCTCTAACCATTTATATTGAAATAGGTAACTATTTGAAAGGGAAGTGCTTCACCACCCCTTCTGCTGGTGTGTTTTAAAGAAGAGACTCCCGGTCAGTTCTTGACAGAAAGAGGTGATTCCTCCCTCTTCAACACACATACATACACATGCACACTAAAAACCCCACAACCACTGATAATGAAGAAATCTATCAAGAGATACTATCTACCTCCTGGAAAGACCAAATAGAAAAGTGAAACAATCCTTGTCTGCATACCAAGCAAAGGCATTTGGAGTGCAGAGGTTTTGGTGTTTCAGTGCCTAATGATGTAACACCTGATAATCTGTTTGACCATATTTATTTGTGTGGCTAGTGCATGAAGAATTGCACTACTGGGTCAGATAACGAGCTCTGCCCAGCTCAGTATCCACTCGAGGAAAGGATACGGCATATGCCATTTATGGGTTTCTGTGTCAGAACAGGCATATATAGAAATGATTTTTCTTTATTTTACACTCTGAGTTCCCAAAGGCAAGTGTTTTCATTACTTCTTGAGCTGGAGGGTGTCTTTGGACCATCAAGTTTAACAATTGCATGTGGATTTATTTTCCATCAATTTGTCATATCTTTCATGAATCCATTTATACTTCTGGCTTTCAACACATCCAGTAGCAATGAGTTTCACAACATAATTATGCATGTAAAGATTAAAGCCCTTCCATCTGTTTGTTTTCTTCTTTTAAACCAGCTACCTCAAAATTTCATTGGGCATACCCTGCTTCTTTTAATGTGAGAAGCAATGAATAATTGTGTCTAGCTCGCTTTCTTCATATCATTCATGTCTTACAGATCTCTCTTACCAATGACACTCTTTTAGAAATGAGTCCTTGTCATCTATATAGTTTTTTCATCACGTATAAGCTGCTCAATAATTTTAATATTCCCTTACCTTTCTTGATACTTATTCCCTTTTCGTGAGAACTTAATGAGAGCCACACATCGCACTGAAACACCTACCTCCATACCTCACGCTGCTGAATGACCTTTCCGTGTTAACTGCTTTCCCAATATTCTGTTCTACCATGTTCATCATATCTTTGCCTATTCTGCCACCAGTGAGCACAGCACTGATGTTTTCAGCCGTAGTAAGTCTAAGGTCTCATCCTGGATGCTATTAAGTAATTAGTACCAACCACTATGTACGTATACTTGAGATAATTTTGCTTATATGTTACTCTGTACCTTACTAGCACTGAACGTCACCTGTCATTTTATTATCAGTATCTCAGGCACCCTTATACCAGTCCTGTGTCAGATGAAAACATAAAGAGGATTATATTTTTTATATGTTTGTACCTGTTTCCCCCTGTTATTGTCAGGTTATTTTGGGCACATTTCCTGTTCAAAACCTCCTAGCAGCACTGTTTTCCCTGAACCAGTTATTCCTCTTGTAATCTATTCTATTGGTACTATTTACTCATAGTAGAGTTTTTGGTTTGTTTCGTTTGTTTTTTATAAATAAACATGGAATAACATATTGAGATTCAGGTACCTAGGTTCTGCATGTGTGCTGTCAAACTGGAGGAAGGAAAGATAATAGCTAAAGAAATTGTTTGGGGTCTTAGGGCATTGCTTATAAAGGAAGATTAATGGGATTAAGTGTGTGGAGATGCTAGAGTCGCCTCATTTGGAACAAGCTGTATTGTGTGGATATAAATTGCAAGGCCAGGGAGGACGCACTGAAAGGGTATGCTGATACTGCAGTTGCTGGTTGTCACAGCAGCTTATTTTGTTTTACCTGAGCTAGCTTTAAACAGGCCAACCGGGGTACTGCTAGCTGTGTAGCAACAATAACATTGAGCAGACTAATCTGGAAATCTGCCCAGGAGAAAATAAGCATTTTGGTAGGTAACCTTTTCTTTGGGAGCGTGACTATGGGAGAGCACAGCTTTGCAGCTATCAGTGTTCAAGCTAGTTTAAGGCTAGCTGTGTACTTCTGTGCCACCCAAAGTTGCAGGAAGCATGACAGAGTTGATGGGAGGAGTTGAATTCAGTATTTTCCCCCAGGCATGAGAGACAGACACGTGTGAGGAGCAGGGGAGACCTATTTATCGCTGTGTGTCTGTGCCTGTGTTTTAAAGAGCAGTTCATCCCTTGAGAGGTGTGTTGGACTTTGCAAATAATTATTTCTGGGACAAACACACACATTATAGAAATAGCTGTAGTTTTTATAGATTCCACTTCAGTTCATCTGGCATACTCTGAGGCACAAAGTGTTTCATAGGAACCGAGAAGTCGCTGTCACTATTTTGTGCAAAAATGTCATAGGAGTTGACTTTAATACTAAGGAAAAGGACTAAGAATCAAAAGTAAGAGCAAAGAAAAAAAGTTGGAATACAACAGAAAATAATTTTACAATGCTTAATCTCTATGAAAATTTGAAGTATCCAGCTCCAGAAAGTTAACAGAAATCAGTACCCCACTAAAGAAATGGTGTTTGAGAAGGACCTGCAAGAATTGCCAGCTGTCTCCTTCAGAGCTCTCCTACTTTTTATTTTTTTTGCAATTGGTATTCAGAATCCTACTTCTACTAGAGTTAATTTGTCCAGATGTTTAATTTTAGGTGAGGTACAGTACTGTCCCACCTTTTCACCACCCAGTCCTCCCCATCTTTTGAAGAAAGGCAGTCTCTCTCGAGGGCTGCAGAGCCGTCCAGACCTGCTGCTCTCTGCAGAGCTGTGCGCTGGCAAGTATGTCCCCTCAGCATCTCAGAGAGACAGTCTTCTCTGGAAGGAGTTGTGATACAGCTACAGGAGGATAAAAAGAGACAGAAAACTTATGAGAAATCCATCAGATTCTGGTATATTTTATGGGAAAAATATTTCATTTGACATAATTAATAGAGAATGCAGTCTATTGCAATGACATTGTCCCTAACCTGTAGGTTAAATATTTCCCCAAGAGAAACAAACCCATGAAACAGAACAACTTTAATTCTTAATGAATGGAAAAGAAGAAAATGAAGCTTATCTAGGTCACTAAAGGGACGTAGATTTATTGCTTGACATTACAGCATTTGAACAGACGAAACCAGAATATTGTTTAGTAGTAGTACACCATGCCAGCTTGTGAAGGTTTGCGTAGTTGCAGGCTAGAGATACTGAGATAAGGTTATAATGCCTGACAGATTTCTAAGTCAATGGAAATTTATAACAAAGAATATTTGACAAAAATTTCCTTTAGGCACCAACTTCTGGGATGGTAGGCTATATTAACACAGTGTTATGAGAAAACAAAAATGACAAACAGACCTATCATAGATAAGGGAGATGAACAAGGAATGCTTTTAAAAAAAGCAGTGAAGATGTTTTTGTTCACTGTGTAGGTGACCAAAGGCAGTTGTGAATTGTATGCTGCAGAATCCATATAGGCATTCATACTAAACCTTTGAAAGCACAGGAACAGTATTAATCCACATATTAGCTTCTTACTACAGGTACAAAAAGACTAAATTTCTTTTCAAATTTACTAGCCCCCCTTTTTGCACCCTAATCATAGTTTCATTTTGTTCTGTCATTACAAGTGCTAATTTAGTTTCAAGTCATGGCTGATCATGCAGTCACTGTATTGGCACCTTGTTCTCTAAGCTGACATTTTAGTTTCTGTAAAAACAATCTGTTTCAATACATCGTCACTGGAATCTAGTTCAGAAATTAAAGAGTTCTGATTCTGTAAACACGGTAATAGAAAATAAGCACATGTAATTATTAGTTTTAGGAGAAAAACTTTTGGATTTTGTTTATGTCATAAAAGTCTGACCTTTAGTAACACTCTATAACAGCACAGGTGTCATTTTCTGGCTTGAATCATGTAATCTAAAATAATGATATTATATTTGTTATACTTCTATGGTAAGCATCTCTCTGTTTATTTTCAGTGAATCTTGTTGACTTGCTTTAACAGGAATTTATCTCCCTCCCTTTCACAAGAAACAAAATGGGGATGTCAGTTCAGGAAATAGTAGCATTCCATTTCTTTATTCCCAGTGATAGTATAAACCCTTTGTAGTTACATAAACTGATGGAGGGGAAGCTTATTTTTCAGAATTCCCTCTAGCAGACTCTGGGGGTCAAAAAAGCTGTAGATAATTAGGACTTAGGCAAAACATCTTTAAAAAGCTTACTATGGACCCTAATGTCCCCTTGCCCCTGGAGCAAAAGGACTGGGTCGTATTCTTCCTGCTCTTGAGTTATTGGTTCAAAAATTGAAACTAAAGGGAGATCATGAATGTGGACTGCTGAAAAAAATGTCTCCTTAGAATTCCATCCATCTTGGTATTTGTTATCTGCAGCTGGAGTGCGTGTATAATTTTTTCCTTAAATGATTATGGAGGACAAGGGATGAATTCTTCATAAGTAAATTATTTCATTAAATTGATCTAGTACATCTACCTGTAAAGAAATTATTTCACCACAGATGATTTAGCAGTGATTTAGTTCAAACTGCTGCCAGAATGAAAAATGTATCGTATTAATACTGTACGTGTAAGAAACAGACTCAGGCACAGGAATAAGGAACTGTCGTTTGTACATAAAACTAAGTGCTATTTTATGTGATCCCTAACTACCGACACAAAGCTGTTTGATACCTTGCTGTGTTCTCACTATATTTCTCCCTGCTTTTTTTTTTTAACTTCTATGCCATGGACACATTTTTCCTTCTTGAGCTACTTTCTGCGTGTCCATTTCAGAGCTATCCAGGCCATGCTTGACCTTGACAGGTCTGCTAGCTAATCTGCTAGCAGTCTGCTAGCTAATCCCTTGTGTAGTAGCATATATGTATAATAATCAATTTCTTTTTATTGTACCAGATTTAGGACTTGCCTTTTCTGACTAGGTGGGCTCAGAAGCCCCACTTGGCACGAGAAGCTCTGGCACAGCCTCCCTGTCCACTGCAAATCATCTTGGGGCTACCAGTAAGGGTTAGTTTGAAGGAGGAGGAGAAGAGCAATATCTCATTAAAAAGGTACCCCCTAAGGTCCCCCTGGCTAGCTGCATGCCAGCTTTTGCCCCGAGCAGGCTGGATAGCTTTTCCCTGGGAAACATATATTTCCATCTATCATAAAGCCATGATGGATCCTTGCCTCAATTAGAAGTATGCTATAGGTCCCAAATTAGTAATCCAGATTCCATGTTCTGGCCGTTTTTAAAGGTCAGGTTATTTATAAGCCTGGTGAGGCAAATAGTTCCACGTTCTGCCCTGAACTGTTAAAATGGAAAGCTGACTATGTCAAGGGAAGCAGATTCCTGTGCTCCTCAGCCTGCATATTGGAAAGAACACGGTGTTTAAGATATACAGAGACCCAAATGCTTGAGCAATTTTACTTTTTTACAAGACTGCTTGTACCACATAGGTTACAAGATGGAGCCGCAGAGAGTTCGGTGTATTGCAGGGGTGTTGCACGTTCATAAAAGCTGAAGCATGTCTTTGGCAGTCCCGGGTTATGGTTGGACTTGATAATCTTAAAGGTCTTTTCCAAACTAAATGATTCTATGATTCTATGTGCTTCTTGCATTTTGGAGAGAAAATAAGGAGAGGCTCCCTGCGCAGAGCGAGGGGAACTAAGTCTTCCTCTCATTCTGGCCCTTCAAAAGGTCAGTGCAGAAAGTGTTATAACACAAAGTGATTTTAACCTGACTTTGCTAATGTGACATTTGGAGCATGGTTGTGGCAGTCTGATGTGACAGCAGGCGAATATTGTGTTGTGTTAGTAAATGACAGAGGCCCTGATAAAAAGGAGGAAGTTGTTCACATATTTAGTCTGTGCTTCCCCCCTCAAAAGGGAAAGACTATGAAAAGCCCCTGAAGTGTGAATCACAAAGGTCAGTAAATACACAAAGGGCTTCTTGAATTCAGAGGAGAGAACAAAATTTTTGAAAAATCATTCATGAATTTTCTCATCCAGAAAATGTTAAGTTGGATTTAAGGTTGCAGTTGTATGTGGAAGCTATAGATCATCAAAAGCTATTTAACTGCTTATATCCAGGTTTGATAAATTCAGCTGACAAACAAAGTGATAACCTGCAGCCAAATGCTAGATTATTGTCTGTGTGTTACAGGTGCAGTTTTCAGCACTCTAGGCCTATTTTATTCACTGAAAACCTCCCAAGTCTCAGGCAGCTTTAGGCCAGCTGATGATGTACTATGATAGCTAAAACCAGTGGTGCTCATAACTCAAACTGTGGGCTGGTCTGAAATTAGTGGGGCTTACAGAAGAATGAGTTCTGGGAAGAACTCTGGGCTTGCAGTTCATAAATATGTATACATATGTCCTGTGGATATAGAGTGCCTTATTGATGCCATGGACCAGCAGGTAAGTCAAATATTCCACCCCTCTTCTGGGCTTGTGTTGGACTTATGCTTCTGTTTCCCTTATTGATTCATGTTTTGTTTTGTTTTGTTTTGTTTTTAACCAAAGTACGGTATTTCTTTTTTAGCCCTCTATGACCTATCTACATGTATGGAAGATGCTGATAAAATGTAAGAAATATAAAGTATTAGGGGGAAAGACAACTGAGTCACAAGACTTGTATTTCCAAATCATTCAGGCATTTTGAAAATGCTACCCAAAATGGATTCTCCCTAAATGAAGCAAATCTGAAACCTACATGTTTTGTAAGATGAAGTAGTCAGATAAATGCTTCTCCCTCAGCTTCGTAACTGAAGACTTGAGCATGTAAGCAGTTTCCCAAGTTTTTTTCGCCTTAGACATTTGTTGTGATTGACAAAGGAGATCTTGCCAGAATAACAATAATGTTTTCTTGCTCTTTTCCTGAATTATAAAAGAAAAAATGGTCTAGGTAGGAGCATCGCAAAGTTCCTCAGTTCTGCCTTGTGTAATTTGGTGTTAAGCTTTCTTAACGTGAGATCCTAAAAGGAATAAAAGTTTATCTTAAATGATCTGTCAGGTCCAATTTATTTGTGGTAATTGGCCTGGGGCTCTCCCATTTAGCAAAACCTTGGCTGCTTCTGCGTGGGCAGAGAAGCTGGAAGAAAAGGCTCTTTTTGCTGCCTACAAATGCACCCATACAAAGCAAGTCAGCTAGCATCCCTGGCAGGACTTCATTATCCCATAGGGCCATGGACAGATGTACTGGAAAAATAACTTTGAATCTTCGCAATCTGCATACATACCTCCATGCGCTGGGCAGCAGATACCAGCACAAATGCACGCTGCCCCTTCCATGACAGATTTGAGGAATTACATGCAGCATCCTTCCCTCAAACAGTGCTGCTGTAGCCAGGTATGGGCACCAGCCTCATCCCAGGAGCTGCTGCCAACTACGGACTCTTCACATGCATTAAAATATGCTTGTTTGAACCACTGAATTTGCAGTGCTTTTTCTGAACTCCAGATAACTACAGGCTGTGGATACAAAGGACAATGAGAATAGAGATGATTTCTAGGCACTAGCAGTATGTGTTGCTCTGTGCTTTCCCAGCTCACTCATACATATACTAAAAGAACAGGTGTGGAAGTGGCTCGGCAGTATCCTTCATTACAAAATAATTGATTTCATGAATGTCTGTAATTTACACCCATTCAAGCAGTATTCATTCCAGGTGGCATTTATATTCTCATAATTTTCTATAAATTTAGGGTGAAATACTATGAAATGCTTTTTTTAAAACTAGGTATATTCCATTTACTTGCTTTCCTTTCATCTTCTTGGCTTTGCAACTATTACTAAAAACAAGCAAGAAAGGGGACACAGGAGTAAGGGAGTGAAATGTGACATTTGCATGCCATAAACCAAGCACTAAAACGTCAGCAATTATAGGATCAAAGGTAAAAGCTCACAAGTATTTTTTTTCCCCTTCTATTCTTAAGTATAAAATGACTAATGCTGAAAATCTCTAGCATCTTAAAAGTTACAAGCAGCTAAGGAAAGCTCATTTGAGGTCCAGATAGAGAAACTGGAATACTCTATGCTGACTGATTCAATTTTAAGTAGGTGAAAGATTAGATCACGGAGTGGCTTTTCATCACTTTGCATGAAGAAAGTGAAAATCTGTCCCTGTTTTATATTGCTCAGGATGGAGATGGAAACAGAGTTGAAATGTTCCACATTAATTCAGTCAAGTAGTTTGCCACTTAGCGTTTACAAATAGTTCCTTGACTAGTACAGAAACAGGAAGGCTACACAAGGTGGGCAGAAAGGAAAAAAAAAACCCTACAGGGCTCTTTGAATTTCCCCGCTGTCAGTCCTTTTTTATTCATCTTTGTTGGTATCCTCCCAAAGCAGAGGACTGCTAGAAAACTAGACCTTGAAAACTAGTTTCGATTCTTCCTTTGCTAAAAATGCTAAGAATTTAAAAAATTGTTAAATTTTGTATGAAAATTAGTGATATACATACACTGTTGTCTTAGATCCAGCATAAACAACATACAGTGTGCCCTCTGTCACAATCATGTGTGTGTTTTCCATGCTTTGTAGAGGGCCAGTCTCTGAAATATCGGTAAGTTCCTTTGTGCTTTGACTAGAATATTCTCCTGTGTATTCCCTTTTCTCAGATGGTATAAGTTTACTGGGAATTGTCCTCATCTGAGATTTGTGAATTGCTGTTCAAGTTGCCACTGATTACCCAAAAAAGAGATGTCTGTGCCTCATAAAGGGCTAAAACAGGAGGAGAGCTTCCTGACTTGTACACATGGTAGGTTTACCTTCCTGTGCTACAGTTTAGTTGCCATTCTCAAGAATAGGATTTTTGTCTCTAGTCCATAATTATGAGGCTAGATAAAGACGTAAGGGAATATTTAGATTAAATGTCAGCCAAATCACTGGGTAACTCTACGTAACAGTCCAGCAGTAGAACAAGCTGTGAAGAAGGCTATGCCATCCACATTTCATTTTTCAGATCAGGCTAGCATTTTTTTCTACTAAAGATGATGTTAGATAATTAATCCTGATGGAGTGGCCAAGGACAAACAAAACCGAACAACAGATGTTTCTCCTTTTCATCTGGAATGATTCTATAAATTGTGCTGTTCTGTAGAAATCAATAGCTGATCTGTTAAATAGATAAAACCTAATCAACAGATAAAATATAAATGGAGCTGCATCACACTGAATTGGGTCAAATTGTATTGGAAGTGGGTCAAGCCTTTAGGAGTCCTTCCCTACTGTTGATTATAATGAGTGCACAAGGTTTTAAAACCAGCTTACTGGTTTTAATCAGCAATAGCTTATGGTATGATGAATTACTGCTGTGCATATAAATACTTTAATTAAGCAGTGCATTATTAAGACAGTGTAGTTGTACTGTTGTAAACTCTGAGCCTGATCCAGCAAAGTTCTGAGTAGATCCCAAAATGCTAAATTGATGTGGCATTCAGGACTTCCAGCACCTCATGCAATCAAACCTATAATCTGAAAGACAATGCATTGAAAGACCTCATTTTGCACATGGCTTAAATGTTCTTCTGGGGCTATATGGTTTTAATTTTTAAGGTATTGTTACACAGTCTACTTTGATCTCATTGCATATAATAAAAAACCTGAACTAATATTAAAAATACACACCCAATTATAGAAAACATGTTCTTGAGGCATATGAAATACAAATCCTTATTTCCTTGTAGCAATGCAGGGATATATCAGTCATGTGAAAGTCTACTGCAGTGCCTTCTCACAGGGGTACAAGTGCAAAAGGTATGCATAGAATTTAGTGTTTGCACAAGTGCCTGTACAGTTAATTACATGTCATTTGGAATGTTGCGGAGAGGTGTGTGTGTGTGTTTTTGACACATGCACAAACTGGCTGTGCTTGCCTGGTGAAAATGATCTTGTATGTCTGGATGATAAATCTGTTTTATTCTAATTATTCTAAAGTAACTAAATATTACGGAGTTCATTGAAAGATTTTAATTGTTTTACCCTGTTACGTAGGATTAAGAATGTAGATCCCCAGAGCCATTCCTCAGACATTTGCCTGATCTTGAACTCCCTGCATACCCATATTCACACCAGTATTTGCCTGCTCTAGACTCACGCTAAAATATGGCATCTCTAGGCCCTAGTACCTCAGCACAGAGTAGGCATTTTCTTACATTTCTTGATGGTCTGCAGTTCCAAGAAAGCACCATGTTGAGTGCAGCTTTGCTCAAGGCATCCCCATTCCTAGCAGGCAGAGCACCCACATGAAAGGTACATAATTCATATTTGGTTCCATCCTCTGCTTGATGTGTAGCAGGGATTTGCATAGAAATGTCTCTTCTGAACTACTGAATTGTTCCTGAGATATATCTGGGGGATATTTCTAAGTCTTTCATGTTGGATCTTTTTTTGCTATGTATAAATAACTAAGTATTAATTTACCACAAAGAAAGCGCAAAATGATGATCCAGGAGCTGGGGCATTCATCTAGAGTGAAGTAGGGCTGAGCTTTGATCTCTCATCCAGATTTTTCAGAGAAGGAACTTAAACTCTTATTTACTGTATCTCAGAGGACTGTTCCTGTGACTGACCTAGGGGGCTAAGTGGGACTAACAGGAATTCTTCTTTCTTGTCACAAAAAATATTGGACCAGTTCTAAGATATAGTTGCACTGGTAATTATGTCTATAGTTGTATTTGATCTCGGTGCTTAGGCTTTTGGTAAGCCTTGTCATTGAACCTCCTGGCCAAAGCAACTGGAAACAGAAGTGGAAATTTCTTAATTTGTATTTCAACAATCAGAGGCTTTTGAAGTGTTTCATTACTAGGAACTAAACAAAGCTTAGACTAGTTAAAACAGAAAGAGATTTCAAGAAATAGCCTAAGCCCAAGCATAATCAATGGAACAGCAGTCCTCTTTGGCTGAGCTCAGTTTCTGTTGTTTGTGTGCTCAGCTCTATTTGTACAGGTTTAACTCACAGCAGAATTTTATTTTTTTTTTTAATTGTGAGCAAGTATTGTTTTCTTTAGTGGCCTTTTAACAAAAATTTCTTCTAAACATTTGTTCTTTAACTCTTTTCAAAGCTATGCTACTACCCATGACAAATCTCTGTGTAAGAAGGGAATAATTTATTAGATCTATGTTTGTTTTCATTCATCTTTCTTTTGCAAGATGGTCATTTCAGAAGAAATCTGTCTCACCTCTGATACCCATCAGAAGTCAAATAACTTACCCAGATATTTGCACCTGGGCAAGTTGTCTTGGTCCACCTGAAAGAAAGATATAGGCAATTCCAGAATGAAGCTCAATCATATCCTTAGTTATGTGTCTACAGTAGACTAAGCAAATTGTGCTGTTTAAGAAGTGCTTGTTCCCTTCAACTTCTTGACAGGGAGCCTGAACACAGTAGTTGAGATACAGAAGTCTAGGTCATACTCATCAATGTTTGGGCAGATGAATCCCACCAAATCTTCTTCTAATAAACAGTGTGGTGGCTATGAAAGGGACAAATTAACTACAGTAATAATCATGAACTAAATCAGGCACTGTTCAGTTGCCTGTTGTGTAGGTTTGAATTCTGCAGTGACTTCTCATGTAATAAAGTTTAAATAACCAAGTTCAGACAGTATTTACGGCCCGTAGATATTACAAAAATACTTTGATGCTGCTGAAGAGTAAATCAAACAAAATTAAATCTGTAAATTTGAGAACGCAGTATCCTTGCTGAGAAGGACCAAACTGGATTCTTTAGTAATACCAATTAAGATTAAATTAAGATTAAATTCATTTTAGATTCCCCTGCCCCAGTACAGTAATTTGAAGAATGAAGCAAATCTGAAGACTAGTTCCTCAGAGCAGGACTATTAGGGATATCACCCTTAATGACTTACTGTAGCAGGACAAGGGAAAAAAAGAAGCTTTAACACCCTAATTTATACTGCTTGGGTGCATAACGTTTTATTGCACATGCAAATTATGGTAAACTCAAAATGGTTATGCCATCCATAAACAAGGACACTTTCAGTGAGATTGTTAATTCCAGGCTGTATTGCACTTCTTACCCTCCCCATGGGAACTCCAAATGGGAAGATCCATCCACAGGTGAAAAAGACTTTTGTTAAGGTCTGGCTTCAGCCTTTAAGACTGGCTTTGAAGGTGGTTGGGAATAAGAATTTATTTTGAAAAATTGAACAAATTAGTTTTCTAATAGATAATGGTGTGAGAAATTATTTTGAATGTGTATTTATGATGCCAAATCTCAGTTTTACCTCAACAGTGTGGTTGAGGTAGGGACTAAGCAGTCTGTGAAATAGTGAGACTTTCTCATGTGTGGTAGCTTATGTCTTCAGCAGAAGGCTGTCTTGGCTGAGCAGCCTTGTGGGATGTATCATCTCAGGCTGATGAGTTCAGTGCCAGAAGGTACATTAAGAGCACAGAAATCGTTAGTGTCATACCTGGGTTTTGGAGACTTTGTGGTCTCCCTGAAGCACCTCCATAATTGCTTGTTGTCTTAGACTTGGTGAACAGCTCTGGCTGACTCTGTTCCCTTGTGGTGCCTGCTGCTCAGTTCAGTAAGCCAGTCCGGTTTCTAGTGGCCTTAATTGTCCAGTGTCTCTCATTAAATTTTTTATCAACACAGAACATTTTGATTACCACAGCTCTGCAGAAAAAAAGAAAAATAAATTACTCTGTGTTTGGCTGTAAATATAAAAATTTAAATCTTTCTTTTCTGCTATATTATTTTTCTTTTTTAGTATTTGTTAAAATGTACTAAATTTAGCTAAATGTATTAATCCTGTTTAATACCTGGGAAAGAGATCTAAATAATTAAAAAGTTATGTTTTGCACTTTTTGTTTTTTCTTGGCAATCAAATAAAGTTGAAAGATTATTTTATTTTTAGTAAGAAAAGAAAAAAATATAATTTATGCAGTAATGAGTACTATAAATTGATTTCATTAATTCAAGATTTATTTTCAATGAAAACAAAAGACTGAGAAAGATTGTGACTTGATTTGGAGATAGTATTGTTAAAACTGGCTTTAAACTCTTTTATTTTTGATTGCTATAAAAGCTATAGTAATATAATTTTAGAAAAATACCATCTGAGCTGGCATGCTTTTAGCAAAAATTAGTTGTGATAATTCTGTACTTTATCTTCAAGAAGCTTGTTTTCTTTCTGATATAGTACTAAATTAGTCATACACAGATTCCTCTAAAAAATGTCTAATGCAAGAAGCAGAAAAATTCAAGATTCTTCAAATGGGTTTTTCACCATTTCCAATTATGTGTATAGCGTTCTCTTGATTATTAAATTATACTCTGTGCTAGGTCAAGGTATAGTATAAATTATTATCATTTAAGTGAATGGGAATTAGATAATTAAGAAACATATTGGGTTTCAGATAGCAGGTAATTTTGGTTTTAAGCTCAGTGAATGAGTTGGATGGGGTGTAAAGAAGGAGGCTTTTATTAAGAAAATAGGAGCAGGAAATTGGACCACTTTGAAACAGAGTTACTCAGTTTCTCATACTGAAATCAGTGCAGATTTTCACACAAACAGTATTAACTATTGAAAGTAACAGAATGTTACAAGTAGACAGAAAGTACAAGCTAGATCGTAAGATGAGCTTAGTTTTTGCTTTCAGTTGAATGCATTTATCTTTCTGTAGTGTAGGTTCTACAGCATTTCTTGTAAAAACCTAAGATATGGAAAGCCCCATTTGAAGGAAAAAGAAAGAGTACATCTGAGAACATCACACCCCGAGTTAAAAAAATCGTAGTGATTTTATACATTATCAAAAATGCAGTATCAGTTTGTTATCTGTTGATTATTTCATTTTTATAGGCAAAATCAGGAAACTCAATGGGCAGATTTATAAACAAAAATCACAAACTGAGCAGATACACTGTTCTGATTGGTGAATTGCTGCTTTTGAACTGGACCTGATTGAATAAGACCTGTAACTCTTTGGACCTTTTCTGGGAAACTTCAAAATGGTAGCGAGATGCCTGAAACAGTTGATTAGTTTTGAGGAGCTTAGACTGTCCAGATATGAGAATATTAAGGACTTGATGGTAGGTAAAAAGGCCTGTAAATAATCTTTCTTTTGGGGGTATACAAGGATAATGGGCCTACATGGCTGTTTCTCAGGTCTCTGGTCTCTCCAAGACTAGCTGCAATAGCTTTTGGTAATGAAGCATGGCAATGCAGAGTCCTTTTCCTCCCACCATCTCTCTGCACCTCCTACCACTTGTGCCGTCTGGTACTTTGGGCTGTGTGTTTGCCCTACCTGACCACTGAGCTGCATGTGTCCCGTAGCTGTACGTGTGTTGTTAGCCTGCTGTCTCTCTCTGCTCTCTCTGTCAATCTTGCAGAGTATTTTTCAGCCCGATAACCTGCTGAAATTTAAAAACAAACCATGAAAAACAATGACATTCTGGCACAGGCTTTTTGTTGGCTTTATTAGGGACAGTTGAGGTGTATTGCAATATAAACATGATATTTCTGGTATATTGGATGGTGTGGTGTCAAAGCTGTGAAGGGATTCAGTATTTTGAGGGTAAGAGCATGAACTGGAAAGGACTGTTTTGTTAGTGGCTAGTCCAGAAGGGTCCATAAAATTTTCATGGTAGCTCTACCACCCATCACTCCCATATAGACACACAAGGAACAGCAGAAAACCCATGATGTGCTTGCTATCTTTGGATAAAACAGCAGCTTCAAAACCTGCCAGAATGACTTCTGGCACACTACACAAGAAAGAAAGAACCCAAGCGATGCAGCAGGTAGACAAGGTCTTGATAACGGTTGCAGAAGTGAGAATGGCTTTCATCCTGGTTGCATGCATTGCAACACTGTTATCCCCTACAGCTCAGGTGTGAAAAGTGTCTGCAGAAGCAGTCTTATCTCCTGAAACAGGCTGCAAAAGTTATAGAATATTTTCCATCTAAGTAAGAAACTTTCATTTCTAGGAATATATCCACTGCTGCGTGCCAGAAATTATTCAGCAGAGCAAGGAAAAGCAAGCTGCAGTTTAGTGTTGGTGCTGTACATGGGAAAATGGGGTGCTGCCAAACAGCAGTGCTCTCCCATGAGTGGCGTGGTTGAAAAGGAGCCAGCAACTCCTCTTGCAGCAAGACCAGAGCAGAGGATGCCGCACGAGCACTGTTCTGTTCAGTGGCTGTGTTTTCCCCCATGTTTACACATGCTAATACTGCAATGAGGAGTAACATGGTCTAGATGAGTGAAAAAGTGATTTAAGCAGGGTGGGGCTTTTGGCACAGGCAAACTCTGTCTTAGCACATGCAACATGTGCCATAAATCCTGGCCCCTTTGTTGTCTCTTCTTTTTCCTGGTCCTACCAGGACCAAGACCAGGTCATCTCTGTTCCTCCAAGAAAGTCAGGAGGTGCTAGATGCTGAGGTGGTAAGACTCTTGAGGTGAGGAGAGCATCAGAAATAAGGGAAAGACTGTAGCTGGAACTTGGGGATGCCAGGTTTCTGAATATGCAAGTGAAGATCCAGGCACTGGTCTACACAAGAAGTGTGACTGTTTCCCTAGGTTATGTTCCATATGTTTCTGGCTGCTGTGTCCTCATGAGTTTTGACCTTTATTGTCTTACATCCCATTATTCTTGCTTACATCAAAGTTATTTAAATCTAGAAACAAAAGATTTGTGCTAGATTTTTCTGTAACTATCCAGAACACAGGAAAGCAAGATAATATTTTTACCTTACACTGAAAAGCAATTAGTAAGAGGATTTGACTTGCATTGATAGCTCCCAGTAATATGTAAAGGTGGAGTCCTCAAACTACGGCCTGCGGGCCAGATACGGCCCCCAGGGTCCTCAATCCGGCCCCTGGTATTTACAGCCCCCCCCGCCGGGGGTTGGGGGGGGAACCAAGCAGCCGCAGATGGCTGCCTGCCACTGCATCCGCGCGCCGGCCCCCTGGTTAAACAGTTTGAGGAGCCCTGCTGTAAAGACTATTGCAGTAGAATTGTCCAAGTACAATTGTGTACAAGAAGGTGAAGAGAAAAAAACTATACCTAAGTTTAAGTAGGTTTTTTTTTTTTTCTAATATAGGTTTGTACAGAGGTTCTTAAAATTTGGGGCGTTAAAGATTTATGGTCTAATAGGTAAAGTACTTGCTTTTTGTAATTCAGGTAACTATATAAAATGCATGACATAGATTATGATTCTGCTCCATTCAATCTTTTTTTTTCTTCTTGAAACATTTTGTAATTTAAATTTCCATTGAATGCTGTGACTAGTGAGGGATTGGTAGTGATTTCTTAGGTACATATGCACTGAGATACACACTTGCTTCAAGTAAGATTTAAATCCCCTTCTCTCAGTTAAATCACTGTGTTTTGACTTTCAAACTTGTCACAATTAAAATTTGTGGGACAATTGATTTTGTAGCTTATAGTAATACTTTTCGAACACTTTCAAGAGAAAGCTTTTTGAACTATTTTATCCTTGAAACTGTTTCTGGCCTTTCTTGCTTCCAGAACGCCTCACGCTTTCATACTCCAAACAAACCTCAGCTTTCTTTACTCATCACACGTCTACAATTTTAACTTTATTTCAGGCAAAAGGCAAACCACCCTATAACAGGGAGATATATATCCCTCACATTTGAAACACTAGAATTCTTCAATCATTGATTCTAGTTGTAATGAAAAAATGATAACATTAGTTTTGTGCAGCCATTTTCCGGAGTTTAGTGCATCTTCACAGGTAATTCAGTCTTTTGTGCCCACCCACTTGTAAAGTCTCTAGCAGTCTTCACTGTCATACTGCAGTGCAGTGATACATGAGAAAAAAATGCATACTTCTGCTTTTCTAGTTTTAATCAGCTTTTCAAGACTTTTTGCCTTATATTATATTGCATTCCTACAGGCATAAATTCTGTCCTCTTGTAAAAAGTTAATATTCAAACCAAGATCATCACTGCTGTATGCTATCAATTTTCTGGCCAGAATAGATTCTTTCAGACTACGAGTGTTTTGTCAGACTGTTTTCTCTCAGTACCTGTAATACCACTTTTCATTCTGGAAACTCTTAGAAGAGTGTATTTAATGTTATGCACAAAAACAAAGCTATGCTTACACGTAAATGGTTGCGTTCTCTGGCTCTGCTTTGCCAACTTTATTCCTGAGCTGTCTGTCAGGTGTATTATATAACTGCTCTATATTAAACATTAAATCCTTTATTATTTAGAGTAATTATAATCTAATGGCTGTAGCTTTTCATGGGAGTTTTTTTTCTCTTAATGCAGACTTGTTTTCTGTAGCTATTCAAACTCCAGATGAAGAAATAAAAGGAAAAATAAATCAGAATTTAAAATTAACCAGCACAACATAGTGTGTTGTAAAATATACCATATTTTAGGAAAATTTTGAAGCAGTCATTAAAGATGAAATCAGGAACTATCACTTCAAAACTCTTCTTTTTATCTTAATCAGTCTTCTACAACACTTCCTTTGCTTTTAGTAAAATATGTGTTATTCCTAATTAGTACTGAGAGATTACTGTTAGCTCGTCTTCCTCCTTTCTGTTTTTTCCAGTGGATTAGTAATACAAAGAGATTACTCAAAACAGTTAAAGCAGGTGGAGGTTCACTGAAGTAGCGGGAAAATGTAGTTATTTCTCTGGAACTTTGACTTTTAACAGGTTCCAGTTGGAGTGTGTTCCTTTCCTCTTGAATACAAGATCAGTTTACAGAATCTAACCAAACCAAAATAGTTTCCTGTATGAGCCTTCTTTTGCAGAGATTATTGTAGATTTTTTTCCCCTGTAAGTTTTAACACAGTTAGGATTTAAAAGGAAAAAGAAATAGTTGTGATAAATGTTGAAGTTCAAGACTAGAATGCATCCTACTAAAATGTACTGGTAGTAACTGAAGGAAGTCAAAGAGCTCCACCAACATGAACAATATGCATCAGGGTGAGTTAAATCCTGATTTGACTGTTACTATCATGTTTCAAAACTGTTTTGGCCTCATCCTGACATACAAATCACATACACTTACATCCAAAAAAGAGGGTGTCAAATGGAAATTTGTAAAGTGAGAAATATCATTGTAGGGGCCTATTGGGCTGGGCTGGTACCCAGAACATTTCAAATACTGCTTTTTGAAAACCTGTCACTTCTTTTGTAGATCAGCAGTCTCCTATGAGTGGATTCATCTGCTGTATCTGTCTCTTAGAGCCTGTGAGAACTGAGTAGGTCATGGTCATTTTTTCTAGCTGGTGATATTTCACACAGAGGTTTCATGTCTTCCAGTGCGTTAGGGCATGGGGCTGCACAGCCTCACCACCTGCACCCACAGCCAGCATCCCAGGCTGCAGGTTGCTCACACGTGTGCTTATGGTCTCACAGAACCACTCCTCCTGGTAGGTGCACCAAACTTTCCAAACTTCTCAGGTAGCCTTTGGGGAATCATGAAGACAGGCAAGAAAGACTGACTTTGAAGAGGAATTTCCCAGCAGCCACTTCTGCTTGTAAAAACACTCAAAGCAGCACTCTCCAGCACACTTTTCTCACCCTATGAATCACTCCATTCTTGGGTTAGATGGGTGCCCTGCGGTTCTGTAACATTTCTTGTTTTCTCACTCCCTGGTGTGCCATCCCTAAATGTAGTGGTGACAAGCCTGTCCCTGGTGGGGAGTGTACCTCCCTGAGAACAGGGAAATGCAATCTGTGATCCCGCCTGGCTCTAAGCCCCAAGGCAGGCTGCTTCCTGGGGAGCTGACTGTCAGGGGAGGGCTAGAGCTTGAAAGGCTGAATGTCTCTGGCTTTTGATGGCTCTTTGAGTAACAGCTGTCTTGTTCATCTCAGCAGTGGAAGCTGGAAGAGTGATTTAGGTGTGCATAGCTACTTGGGTGCTGTTACAGTCTCCCCTATATCTTGGCAAGGGGTGGCTTGCAGATGCAGGTTATTGCACAAGTGGGCTTTTTGTTGCTCTAAACGTTTTTCTGGAATGCTTCCTCTACTCTTCCTGAATAAAGTGTCTGGAATAAAATAGCCTGGGTGAGTCAAAACTGCTTTTCCTGTACAGGAACCCCCCACCACCACCACCCCCCCCGGCAGTTACTGTATGAATTACAAGGGCTGAAAAGAGCATGGAGTTTGCAGCTTTGTATAAACGTGTTTAGTGCTGCCTCAGCTACCTTACTTTGTACCTTAGGATGAGGGCAGTGGGAATTCCGCCTTTGGGTTTGCCCCAGGATCATGAAGAAGGTATTCAAAGCTCTTTATGTGCTACAGTGTTTTCACGGGCCACCTGGTGTAATGGCAAGCATGGATATTCAAGGATGTAGTAGTTCAGATCTAACACACGTAATACAACAGCTGCTGCTCTCCTCCCATCTCAGGCATGGTAGTTGTGAAACTCCAACCTCTAAATAATGGACTCTTAACTCTGAAAAAGTTTAAGGGTGCAGTACCTAAGGAAGAAGCCAGAGCATCTTGTTTTCTGACCTCTTGGCTGGAGCAGACCCAGCACAGCTTGCTGTGAGGCTGCTCAGCATGTGCTGAGCCCTGCCCCCCCAGAGGAGGGGAAGCACAACCCTGACAGATGGCAAGGGAAGGCCCTAATCATATAACCGTAGGTATGCATCAAAATGTGTGACAGCAGAGCCTTTGTTTTGTCCCTGCATTGTGCGAGATTACCAGAAAGCAGGCATGCCTTGCGAAGTGGAGGGAAGGTTGCAAGGTTCTCAGTCACTTTGTCCCATCTATGCAATAGCTGGCATGTAGCTCTGCTCCTGCCCTCTGGCCAAGCACCTGTCTTCTGTGATGGGGGGACATTTTTATTTCTGCCACGTTATGCATTAAAG
This sequence comes from Falco naumanni, assembly GCF_017639655.2. Lineage (NCBI taxonomy): Eukaryota > Metazoa > Chordata > Aves > Falconiformes > Falconidae > Falco > Falco naumanni. The sequence continues at coordinate 49,407,587 of NC_054056.1, forward strand.
TTTGGTTATCATGTAAGTTAGGAAGGGCCACCCAACCCTCAAACGGAAGACTGTATCATGCGGCTTGTACTGTCTTTTTGGAGCAGCTTCAGAAAACATGGTGGCAGAGGCTTGGTGGCACTGTTCAGGTCAGCTGAAGTTGTCCACAGACTGGAGCTACTGTCAGCGGCTGTGCTGTGCATCACTGCACTGACAAGAAAAGCCTCTCTGGGGAAAAAGGTAACCATCCAGGGTTTTTGAAATAACTGATTTCCTTTTTTTTATTTGTCGTCTTAACTGCAAAAAATAAGTGATACTCTACATTGAATTGAATTTAAAATTTCGGTTAGGTAAGTAAGTGTAGTGAAACATTTCTTTCAGACATAGACGAGAAAATCAAATTAAATGCTAGAATATTAAGCATATCAGAAGAAGAAAAGGTCACTCTGATATTCTGTCTCATTCAACCAGAGTGTGCAGCAGGACTGGAGCCAGGGTCATCTAGGTCCCCAGGGCTGGCTTTCCTGTCAGGTGGCCACCTGGTGGTGGTCAGTCATGTCTTCTGTCAGGTTTGTACGGAAGGTTTCAATGCTGACCCAGCAGATGGAAACTGGAATTAGGCTACTGTCTTGGGTGTCTTGCATTTTCAGCTACAGATATACTTTTTTACCTGGCAAGTCAGAAAAGACTGACAGCAGGGCTGTTCCCAGTTGTTTCTTCCCTAAATGACACTTCTTGGTGAATTTGACTTAAATAACTTTTGAGTTAACTAAAAAAATATCCTCTGTTAATCTGGTAATGATTCAAATCTTTCTTTTGCCAGACTCTCCTGATAGGGCACACCGTGCCTACTCAGACTCAGTTTCCAGGGCACCAGAGAGATAATAATTGCATTTATTCTCCTTGGATAAGATATCTGGAAACACTGCCACTCTATCATCTTGGGTTTCTTTGGAAGTCTCATAGACTGTCAAAATGGATACCAGCCTATGGTTTGCTGTCCCTTATCTTTGAATTAGTGCAGTGTCATGGTATATCTTGAATTACGCCTCGTGGTCTCTGACGTTTCAGCACTCTCAAATCAAGCTCAAGAGGCAATAAAACACAGCCACAGCCTCTCTCTCTGGCACCTCCACCTCCTGTGGAGTTCTTGCTTCAGTTGTCTCTCTCCCAGAGAGACTTTTGACAGATGGAGGTACTGCTGGGCCCTGGGCTGCTGCCAGGGGGACTTTTCTGCATATCAGTGGCATCTGCATCCAAACCTGTCACTGCCTGGATGGCCCTTCAAACCTGGGAAGCTCCTGGGAGGTCTCCCAGGAAGCCAGCCCAAGCCTATGTATCTGCACAAGTTGATTTTCTGGCACACTGTAGAAAATGGACTAGTGTATGACAGTAAAGGTACTTAACGGCACGCAACAATTAATAAAGTTGTAATATTATTTAATAATTGAGAAAATGCCTTCTCCTGGTGTGGCTGCCTGTAGTTTTACATGTGCAGTGCTATTTCCTGCTGTAAATTCTGAGTCAAGAAAAGCACTCTGTTTTTGGACTCTGCTAGGAAGAGGTGATTCCAAGTGATAAGTGAAATAAACACCAATTTTTGTTTGTAGACCATTGTATGTTTAGATAAATATTAATATTTTAAAATTTAATATTTAAAACCACATGTACACTTATGTTCTGTATGTACTGTATGAATACATGTATGTATGAAGTACTGTATGTACTTCAAAGAATAATTTACTTTGGCAAATAAACTCAGAATGACAAGGATTTTCAAAACTTAATCAAATCATAAAAGAGAATGAACTATAGAACAGGAATAACCTTAGCTGGATTGAGATGTTGCAGTTATTGCCCATGCATGTGTCCTAAAATATAATCATACCGTACCTATTTGAATATTTGTATCTGTTAACTTCCTTGGTGGAATTAAAGGTAATTCGAATTACTGACATATGTTTCAGTGGTTACATAGTTTGATTATGATTGTCAGTAAAGATTTTATGCTAGAAGTATTTAAACTAAAAAAATTGTGATCTCATATACAACCACATTTCAAACTATCAAGGAATTTATTAAGAACCTAAGAAACAGGAACTTCTTTTTAGAGGAATTAATGTAACCTCTGTATGCTTGCTTCATCACACCAATCACTATACTTCATAGATAACCTGCCTTCATTACTGTAGATTTGTTTATACCTTTCTCAGTTTCCTGTATGAAAGTATAATGATAGTGTTAACAATTCAGATTTTAAGAAGTAATTATTTTAAACTCAAAGCCATTATTTTTTTATTTAATTGTATTTTATTTCATAGTTCTTTGAGACATAATATATAAATACCTAAAATATTTAGGTATTAAACCCACATGAACTAAATTACTAAATTGCTATGCAGAGCTAGAAGCCAGTCTAACAAGCAAAACAGGAGACATGTAAAATCAGAAAGGTAAAAACAAAGGTTAAAATGAATCAGTAAAATTAATTTTTATAAGCTTTTAAAAATGCATATGCTTGAACTTTTTATGGAAAATTTTTCTTGGGCTATAAAATAACTAGATTTTTATGAGTTCAAGATACTTAATGACATTTTATGTGCTACTTGCTTATTTGCCTGCTATGTCCTGTTGGCTAAATACCATGACTAACTAGTGAAATAATTCCAGGTTTAAGATTCTTAGTTTTTATCCTGGCTCTAAGGCTGACATACAGTGTTTGGCCTTTGACTGGTTTAACCTTTATGTCTGTTTTGCTTTATGAATGAATGAAAGATAGGACCTGAGAACTGCTATGAAGAGTAATTACCAGCTGCTATATGAGCTGCTTTCATAACTCAAGATTGCCTGTATATTGTGTGCGCTGCAATCCAGGATTTCAGAAATAAAACAATAAACAAAAAATTCAAATGAAGGAAATAGTTATGCCAGAGTTAAAGATGAAGGTAATATTTCTTTGGGCAAAACAGTTTTTTTACTCTAATTGCAAGGGTAAAAACTGTGGTAATTCAAATCCTTGCAAAGGTGACATATTTTTCTTCCTTGATTCTTTCTTTTTTGGCAGCTTCTGCTGACGAATAATCTTCTATCTGACCTGACATTTTCTTTGTTATTTGAACTGTGATTCTTTATCTCAGCATTTCTGTCTTTAAACAAAGAAATGGTTGCCTACAAGTGGGTAGAAATTAATGAAAAAAGCTTTGCTCATTCATTATTTATAAGCTTCTTTTGTGATATTTTTTTTTTAATTGGAAACTTTCAACTTGTATTGGTTATTGCTGATATGTGATAAGGATAACTGGAAAGCTTCCCAGTCCTGTTTGACAAGGATATATTATGAAAATTAAGATTACATTAATTTGCTAAGAGTTTCTACGGGATCCTAAACATGAAATGTTTCTGTATTTATTCTGAAGGAAAATAGCTTTCATGACAATTGGTTTAATTTGGTAATATAGAGGTATTAAAACATTATTTCCAGCTTTTGTAGTATGTCATTATATTGTGAAACAGCTTTCAAAATGAGTGACACAAAGGTAAGAGAGGTTAGAAGAGACTTTGCAGGCAATTTACACAGGACTGACTGAGATATGGAAAGTGTTCTCAGATTTGCCATCAGTTTGCAGTCTCCGGCTTAGGGTTTTCACTGCTTGTGTTCCACCCATATTCTTTCCTGGGACTTGTTCTCTGAATTCCCTTGGTTGCAGGATTGCTGTCACTAAATGTGGCACATTAGTTCTTCAAAAGCCTTTGCAGTAGGCAATAGAGGGAATGAGAAAGAAGAGCTAAGACATGTCAGTTACACATGATGGCTAGGTGACTGACAGTTTGAAGTGCTAAAGAAAAACATTCTCTCTTTAAAAAGGAATGTGACCAGAAGCCAAATTGCAGAAAGGCAAGCCTCAGGACACCAGAATGTAATGTGTCAGTGTACCCTTTGCCCTGTCTCTGGACTGAACCTGTCAATAAGTTGCCAATAGCTTGTGAATGGTGAACTTTCAGATAGGTTAGATGTGTCTTTGAAAGTGTGAGTACTTGTGCAGTGACATGATTTTTGATTCATATCTAAGAGATTGATTTGAAATTAAAATCTTTCCAAATTTAAGTGTCATTCTCCTCCTAAGGATCTTTAAGCATTTCAGGTGCGTATGGTCCATGCTCAGTTTCACCTATTGGCAGCCACTTGGGCATTTTCCAAAATTCTTCAGATCTGATGAGTAAATATTCCCTATAGCTGCCAGCAGTACTGTTGGGCTGTGAGGCATGGGTGAGGACAGTGTGCAAGAGTTAAATGTTTCTGTTGTAGGACAAGGTTTAATAATATTGGAACCAGAGATAGGCTAAGTGCTGAATATGCAGCAAGATTTTCTAATGCGCTAAGCATCTAATCATTGCCACTGAATTACAGTGGTTAAGCAAGAGAGGCAGCTGACAAAGAGAAGGGATTGTTAAACTGGTGTCAGGGGAAGGTTGTGAGAGAAAACACTGGTAATTTCCTGAGTGAAGAAAAATTTTCAAGGAGAAGGAGACATGGAGGCAGTACCTTATGCAGGGATGTTTTTTCAGGACAGAGTAAGACCTACATATTGTGTATGCTTTCAGCTGTAGGTTTTGTCTTTTTTCTGCTGCTTTTAAGTTGAGAATAGCCCACGTGTCTTATAGTGTCTTAGATAAGACACCTCAGTGACCCTTAACTTATCTGGAAAATAATCCATAGTAAATTTATTAAATTTACTTTAAAATTTAAATTTACTTTAAAATTATGTTTGTTGGAAAGTGGGTACTCATTACTTGCACATGTTTTCTTTGTAGTTTGCATGGAATTATAACTTTATAAAAAGCTGTAGTGACATTACAAAGTATTAGTCATGTTAAGCTATGGTAAGCTGTTTAGAGCTTTGAAGTTCTTAATTTTTATTTACAGCCATGTAGTTTGAGCACCATGGTAATGTTAGGGCAGACCTGTTAATTTGTCTTTGTTCTAGTGGCCTAGACATACTTTTTTGCATTGGTATCACCACGTAGATGTGTAGGACTTAATGAATGCATTCACATATCAACATAAATCTTGTAATTTTGTAGGATTCTGTGTTGTTTCAGACTGCCTTTGCCATTTATTATAAGCATACATTTTACTGGTGATTATACTGCTGTAAACATTTTTATATTGGCTTAACTGCATCACCACTAGGTTTATCTGTACTGTTGCAGTCAGACTGACATACCTGAAGGAACTATAAGCTCTAGATTTAGACAAAGTCTTACTGTCATTAGGAGCTAGCCAGCATTGTCTACATAGAGGAAAATAAAGGAAATCCATCTGTCTCATCTCTTATACATTGCAAGTGCTTTCTCTCATCCTTAAACATCTCAGTCAAAACTATCTTCATGAGGTGTGAATAAATACATTTCTAAAAATGTAATGGAAATGAAATTATGACATACAGTGAAAAGAACTGAAATTAAGCAGTAGTTAGCAACTTATCTGGTAATTCTCAGGGTAAATGGGTAACAGTCATCCTGGCAATCATAATACTCTCGTGCATTTTAGTAAGTTTGTTTTACTCAGCTGATGTTAGTTGCAGGATTATTTTTGCTTTTATTCAATAAAAACATGTAACTACCTGATATGCAATTAAAAATCTGTTGTATTTTGTGAAATGTGGCCCAATTTGTTAAGTAGTAGTCACTTTTTTGCCAATTTTCTTTTTGTCAGTTTGTCTGGAGTTGCTTAAAGTAGGCTACAAAATTCCGTATTAAAACATGTAGAAGAAAACATTTTAATTCACCTTTAAGAGTAGTTCAGTTCTTTGGTGGCAGAAGGCCTTAATCTTGGCTGTATAAGTAATCTATTCTGTGACAATTAATTAGCAATAAGGATTGGTTGTTTAGGATTCTGTTAGATAGGCATAACTTTCAGTCACATACTTCTGGGCCAGTTTTCTCTGGGTTGGTTAGTTTTCATACTTTTCTCTTCCTGTATGAAAGAACAGCTGCAGAGTTGGGTTCTAAAATCCCACCACTCCTGTCATGGTATTATCAAACATTATCTCACAGAACAAGTATATTTTCCCTTATATTTCTTTTCCACATTTTAACCTGAGTGGTTTGGGGGGGGGGGGGGGGGGGGGGGGGAGGGGATGGGGTGGTGGTGGTGGTGTATCAATACAGTCTCTCTGAGTACGGAAAGATCATGTTAAAAATAATGAAAGCACTACAGAAAGAAGCCAACATCATATTCTGAATATTGCACAAAGCACTTTTTTGGTGTGTTTATTTGAAAGAGTTCCAATTCCTCCTGTCCTTTTGTGCTGAACACGCAGAGATTTTGACAGATATGAACTACATGGTACAAACGGTATACTGATTTGAGTAATTCAGAATTTCCAAAGGGAACTTGAGGTAATGGCATATAGAAGAGTAGAGCCTGCAGTCCCATCCTTAGCTGTGTTGGCCTACGCAAGAGAAAAGAGGGCTGTAATGCTACCTCCTTGCTTCTTCTAATTAATATTTGGGGGTGACTTTGTCACTGATCAGCGCTTGTGCCTGGAGAACCAACAGCTGTAGTTGTACTCCTTGCTGGCAGTACAAAAGAGCACAAAGACTGTTTGCATCTCCCCCTTAGCACCCCTGTAACCAAACTATGAAATGGATAGTGTATCCTTCCTCTCAATACAAATGTGGTTTATTTCCCTCATAGACTACTTTCCACAACTGTAAGTACTTTAAGATATCAAATACCTCCATGGCTTTTCTTGACTTCAGTAAGCCTTGGCATGCAAGACTTTTCTCTTTGTTGTTCATCAGAGCTATCGGGTTTTAGTGTGTTGCTGTAAAGTGGTGACTAGACCCAAACCAAGGTGCATGGCCTCCCCATTTGGTATAAGTAGATGCTGTGGACTTTCTGGCATCTTTAACGTTTTGGATCTCCAGGTAGTAGCTGTCATGCAACAAACATAGATGGAACTGAATCGGTGCAGTTTTTAGCCGTAACCATTTTAGTTTTTAGATGACTACTGGGAAGATTTTATTGTTTAAGACTGTCAAGGATTTATTCATATATCTAGTTCACAGAGAATTTTCAGCCAGTTACAGATAGTATAAAATTATATTTACACTTAAGACTGGGTAATGCTGTGTGGATGGGCTTTGTGAAACTGCTGCTGGAGACCAGGGGCTTGCATTTTTATTCCTAACTAGGCTTAGGGCCCCACAAGTGGATCATGCTCCTTTGAAAGGCAAATCAGTTTTTAGAACTGCAGACTCCAGCTTTTGATGGGGGTATAACAAACATCTAGGTATCTCTACCAGATTTTCAGCCCAGTATACAATTCTGCGTAAACAATTTTAACAGTAAGAAGTGCGGTTTATGTAAGGAAAACTTTTGCCTCCTGTGAGCTGTCAGATTAATATTAATCAGGCTGTAGATTTTACTAAAATGGAGCTAGCTGCTCCATTCAGCAGGGCTGAACAGGCACAATCACTTTGAGTGAGAAAGGAGAAAAGGTTAATGTGGAGCTGTTGGGGGAAATACAGTCTTTTCAAATTTGCCATCTAGTTCAAGATCATCAGCTCCCAAAACAGTGTCACAAATAGGGTCATGAGCTCAGAATTTAAATGTAAATTGGGTTTTGCATGCCCAGACATAGAGGCCTGAAAGGAAATTTTTGGCTCTGCTGAACCAGCTCATCCAATTTAGCCAATGTGCTTGTGGTTTGTAAGTCTCTGATCAAAATGTAAAAGTTTTAGTGTAAAAGTGATAATTTAGTAAGTTCTTGCACTTCTAAGCCATACCAAAACCCCAACAGAAATAGCAGAAAGTCATTGATGACAGATGTTATCAGAAGGGTGGGACAAATATGTGCTGGAGTTCCAGCTGTAGGGGCCAAGGCAGCAGCTGAACAAATTAAGTATCTGTGTTACTCTACTCCGTTAGGTGCAAGAAGGCCATATATGTGATGATAGTGCCAAACAGTAGATGTGAGTTAACAGCATAATTTTAGCGCAAGCGCACGTTGGCTTTATTTATGTGACATTGTATGTTTTGCAGTCAGGGTACTAATGAGTTGCTAATTCCCAGTCAGAATAAGAGATTAGATTCCCAGAGTATCAATTAACAAGCCAGTCTACTCCGTACTGGTTGGAGCCTGCCACTGTGAGTCCCCTGGGAAATGCTTCACTAAACAAGAAGTCCTAGTTGTTTAAATGAGTGGAATGTGTGATTTAGCCATGTCTGTTTTCCCAGCAAAATGTCCTGCATAGTGTGAGCCAGTCAGTAAGTGTGTGATCTTTAAGCTGGAGATGTTTGTGCCCGATAACAACAATTCCCTGGTTATGTAAATGAGTTCTTGAAAATACTTTGCATTTCTTTAAAGAATTAGAAATACTTCTTTTAATGATGTTAGCTGCCTGGCATTCTGCTTTAATAATTCATGCACTGTTCTTGCATATTTCTTTTCCTTTGACGTATTGTCAAAAAAGAAGGCAAAATCAGTTAAATAATTGAGAACATATGAACTGCCATAAACAATCACTTTTGTCTGTTTCTCTGCAGAAAGAAAGGAAGTGAAGGTGGGAGAGTACAATGCTGTGGCTGACACGCTGGAAATAATCAACAATAGCATCAGATTCCAAGGTAGGAGAGAAAACTGGAAAGAGGTGCAGGAATGACATGGATAACTGCATATAGTTTGTAATACTGTGTGCTGGTAAAGAACTGTTTTGAGAGTTTTAATATCAAAAAGCTATGACACTGTGTGAAGAGAAAGGGAGCTGAGCTGTGCTTAAGAAAAATGGGAGAATTTTTTTATATATGTTTTGATATTGTGTACTTGTTTTTCATTCCAATGACCATGACAAATTCAAATTCATATATGTACACAAACTTTCTTTGATATTTCAACAAGCTGCAGATAGGTCTTCTATTTCATCTCTACCAATCAATAATGTTCTAGTTTCATCCCCAGTTCCCACTCCCCCAGCTCATCTCACCTGAAGGATGCTCTAGTGTGCTGTGTTTGCACACAACAAGGAGGAGGTGTTTGTTTTTCTTTGGGAGGTGTCTGTTAGACAGTTAGAAAATAGAATTTTAAAATACCAAGGCTAGCTTTAAAAGGGCCCATGTGAAACACAGCCAGAGAGGCTGTTCAGCCCAGCAGCACTCCCAAGGTCCACAGCAGGCATATAGCCTAGGTTGCTGTATCTTGCCATCTTGTATCCCATGCTACACCAAAGTTAATGTGGGGACTTCCTCTGCCCTCACAACAGTTGGAGTGCAGGCATACCCACAGCTTTCTGAGCATATGATCATCACAGCCAGATGTCAGCTGAAATGAATTTTTCACGTTCTCTCCTGTTGAATATAGGTATATACATTATTTTTAAAGCTAATAAGTCAAGTCAGCTTAATGAGATCTGTTTGGTTTCCCCTGGGAGTGGTGGATGAGTACCAAGCTGCTGTAACCCATGCTCTACTAAACCTGCCTCCAGTGTCCTACCATCCAAGGTCTGCATGAGCATGACTGGAGTTTCACTGCAGTGATCTAATTCATGGCTGCATGTCCATCTGTTGGAGCTTTCCACCTTTCCTTTTGGTATCCTTTGCAGGACTTAAAAGAGCACAGCTACATGCACTTCTCACAACTGTCATGGAGAATGAGGCTTTGGAAATGAAGAGTGCAGAATCTGTCCCAGCTGCCAAAGTATGGGACCCAGCAGATTATTTTTGCTGCAAGGAGGAACTGATGGCGTACTTGCATACAAATTCAATACAATTAATTTCCAGATAATATATGCAGGATGAACCATGTAACAGGAGACAGGTTTTGTTCGTAACTCCATGCCTTAATAGACAGTAGAAGATGGGGAAATTCTCTGTTTTGGCTTTTCTCAGGATCAGACTCCTAGATCTTTTTCTGACCGCATCTGGTGTTTCTTCCACCCATAGCCTGTCTTATATTTGTCTTAATGTGTATTATGTTACTCACAGTGAAACTTTCTCCATTTGCGCACCTTAACTTTTTATTGAGGTAGTATTTGATGTGGAAGACACTGGTTTTATGTCTTCCAAGTAGTATAAAAAACTTAGTAACTTTAAGTATTTAAAATGTGGAGTAGTAAATATAACCCTGTTTAAACCGTTGCATAAAATTGCACACAAAAGAACAATAATTCATATTAGAAGCAATAGAACTGAATAGCCATTGCACAAATAAAAAAAATTAAATTTTATAGAATCACGGGTTGTTTATATTTAATAAATACAAATCAGCAGTATATCCTGTATATTTTACATACAGAAGAGTGGGGTTTTTTTCCTTTAACATCAGTTCTTTTAATTCAGGCATGTGCACTGTCGTATTTTTGGCTAGGTACTTGTTGCCTAATTTTGTGAAGCGTCATGCATTGTAAATGTGTGCTCTGTGGTGGGAAAGGGAAATGGAGGAAATCTCAGGTACTTTTCTCCAATATCAAATTGGCAAATGGTGCCTTTACTGTCACTTTACTGTGATCACCTAAAAGGAAAATTTTTTTCAGAAATGTTGGGCATAAAGACTGAAGGATAGCAACTATCCATTGTCTGAATTGTTTCAGCTAAACTAATAGAGATAAAGCTATTTTATTGTATGAATCCTTGAACATTCTTCTAGGTGCAAAGCAGAAGAGTGAATGTGAAATTTAGCTATGGCAGCTGCCAGTCAGTTACTTACAGCTCTGTGGTCAGTGGGTCCACAGATCTCTGCCTGTGCAGCAATTTTGTGAAATGAAGCTGCTTGGCCCTGTGTGGTAGACGTAGAATCATAGAATCGTTTAGGTTGGAAAAGACCTGTGAGATCATGAAGCCCAACTGTTAACCCAGGACTTCCAAGTCCATCACTAAACCATGTTCCTAAGCACCGCCATCTATACGTTTTTTAAACACCTCCAGGGATGGTGATTCCACCACCTCCCTGGGCAGCCTGTTCCAGCGCTTCACCACCCTTTCAGTGAAGAAATTTTCCCTAATATCCAACTGAAACCTCCCCAGTGTAACTTGAGGCTGTTTCCTCTTCTCCTGTTGCTTTTTACTTGGGAGATGAGACCAACCCCCACCTGCCTACAACCTCCTTTCAGGCAGCTGTAGAGAGCAGTAAGGTCACCCCTGAGTGTCCCTTTCTCCAGACCAACCAACCCCAGTTCCCCCAGCCGCTCCTCATGAGACTTGTGCTCCAGACCCTTCACCAGCCTTGTTGCCCTTCTCTGGACACGCTCCAGCACCTCAATGTCCCTCTTGCAATGAAGGGCCCAGAACTGAATACGGGATTCAAGATGGGGCCTCACCAGTGCCAAATACAGGGAGACGATCACTCCCCTGGTCCTACTGGCCACACTGTGGGGGATAATAAGCCAGGATGCTATTTGCCTTCTTGGCCACCTGGGCACACTGCTGGCCCATGTTCAGCCGGCTGCCAGCCAGCACCTCCAGGTCCTTTCCCACCAGGCAGCTTTCCAGCCACTCTTCCCCAAGCCTGTAGTGTTGCGTGGAGTTGTTGTGACCCAGCTGGAGGACCCAGCACTTCTCCTTGTTGAACCTCACACAACTGGCCTTGGCCCATCAGTCCAGCCTGTCCAGATCCCTCTGAAGAGCCTTCCTGCCCTCAAGCAGATCAGCACTCCTGCCCAGCTTGGTGTCAAACTTACTGAGGGTGCACTCAATCTCCTCCATCCCAATCATCGGTAAAGATACTAAACAGAGTTGGCCCCAGTACTGAGACATGTGGAACACCATTTGTGACCAGTTGCAGGTCAGAGGTAACTCCATTTACTGCCACTCTTTGGGCTCAGCCAGCCAGCCAGCTTTTAACCCAGTGATGAGTACACCTGTCCAAGCCATGAGCAGCCAGTTTCTCCAGGAGAATGCTGTGGGAGACAGTGTCAAAGGCTTTGCTAAGGTCCAGGTAGACAACATCCACAGCTTTTCCCTCGTCCACTAGGCAGGTCACTTTGTCATAGAAGGAGATCAGGTTCATCAGGCAGGACCTGCCTTTTGTAACCCCATGCTGGCTGGGCCTGATCCCCTGGTTGTCCTGCTCATGCCACATGATGCCACACAGGATGATCTGCTCCATAACCTTCCCCAGCACCGAGGTCAGGCTGACAGGTGTATTTCCCCAGATCTTCCATCCTGCCCTTCTTGTAGATGGGTGTCACACTGGCTAACCTCCAGTCTTCTGGAATGTCCCCAGTTTAAAGGACTATTGATAAATGAGCTTGGTGAGCTCCCCTGCCAGCTCCGTCAGGTGGATCCCATCTGGCCCCATCAACTTGAGCACATCTGAGTGGATCAGCAGGTCAGTAACCATTTCTCCTGGACTGTGGGGACTTCATTCTGTTCCCCCTCATCCCTGCCTTCCAGCTCAGGGGGCTGAGTACCCAGAGGGAAGCTGGTCTTGCTGTTAAAGGCTGAGGCAAAGAAAGTATTACGTACCTCAGCCTTTGTGGCAATGTTCCCCAACTCCCCCCACCCCCCCTGCATCCAGTAAAGGAGAGCTGATGTGAAAGGACAGGCCGAGGCACTGTAGGGCACACAAATCCCCTTCTGAAGGAAGGTGGTGATGGAAAAGACCTTTTGCCAATCCCCTGCACCAAGGGAAAATTTAGTACGCAGGTAAAATGGAGTGTGGGAAGTAGGGGATGCAGAGCTTTATTACAGTTGTCGGAAAGTAATCTTTCTCATTAAACTGAGAAGCCTTTAATTAGTGGGAGCTGGCTGTCGATCAAGCACATGGCTTTAAACAGAGTTTTTAAGTTCAGGCTTTGAAGTCCACATCTGCAGGGATTTGCAAAGTGGGTCTGTCCCCATAAAACCTTTGCTGTTCATTTTTCCATATTGTTCCATACTGTAGAATCCTGATGGCACCAACAGCCCTCAACCTCCTGTACCTCCTGAGACTTCCCTCACCCTGCCCACAGCCCAGGATCCCATTTCAGCCCCTCAGAGCTGTCAGTCCCTGCCCCAGTGATGCCACGCCAAAGCTGGTCTCCAGCTGCGGTAGGTATCTAGACAGGCAGTTTGAATTTGCCCTGATAATAATCAGAATGTGCAGAGAACACTGCTTTCTGTTTTCTGCTCATTGGTCTGTCACTTGTTTCAGGGAAATATAGCTTCCTGGTAGAATTTACAGTCATAGTATGCATTTTAGTGTTTATTTACACTTTAAAATGAGGATAGTTAGCATATATTTTACAGGGTTCTGCATTAGGGTTTTGCTGTAGTTTTGTGGTTTTTTTTTCCAAAGAGGATGCTTACCTGCTCCAGAAATGCAAACCTCCTTATCAATCAATGTGACTAACATATGTCTGTCCAAGTCAATGATTTCATCAGCTACTGATGTGATTCAAAATTGCTAAACTGAGGTATAGTACTTAGGAGAGACAAATCTTCTTATAGAAAATTTACATCTGGCTGAACTTTAAGCCTTTTTTTCTTCTTGTAATTCTAGGCCTTGAGCCTCCAAAGGACAAAACAATTATCCAAGAGGAGCTACGCAAGATCTCCCTGCCTCTCTACAGCATCCTCTCTGCCCTCACCATCCTAGGAATGATAATGGCCAGTGCTTTCTTGTTCTTTAACATCAAAAACAGAAATCAGAAGTAAGACACTCATGTTACATCTGTCACTACTTCTTTCATATTTAAATACCATGTTTATAGAGTCTGTCTCATATATATGTGTGTACATATATAAGGAAAATGTTAAAACTGGAAAGATTATATTTTAGAACTATTTAATTGAAATCACTGTGTAATATATTCACACTGAAACAGATTGTCTGTCTGTTAAGACAAGTTCTTTTATACTGTCTGGAAAGTGTAATTTTTTTATTTATGTTTGACTGTCTGCAATTAACATTAACTACCTAATTAATCCATCAGTAAAATAGGAGATCTTTATACTAAACATTCAAAAACCTGAAACAATGCTAGACTTTATAAAATATCAAATAGTGTGCATGCCTATAGATTGCATGGAGTTCTACAAGAAGGGTTATCTGTTTGCCTGATTACAAAAAGCTCTTCTTTATTGCTTTAATAACCTAGAAGTAATCACTTCCTCTTTAATGCACTATCACCTTTTGTCTATAGACTAATAAAGATGTCCAGTCCCTACATGAACAACCTTATTATCCTTGGAGGGATGCTTTCTTATGCATCTATTTTTCTTTTTGGTCTTGATGGATCCTTTGTCTCCGAAAAGACATTTGAGACACTTTGCACAGTAAGTAATTCCATATATTCTAGTTGAAGATAGTCTTACAGGAAGCTCTGCAAGAAATGTAAACAGAAAAGTTCAGTAGTTGGATGTCTCATTCCATTTAATCACTGATTCTTTTAGTCCTTTCCTGAAATGTTTTCTGGGACCAAATTCTAAAACATGCACAAAACTGTATGATTATTAATGAAAGCTTCAGGTACATTGGGGATTTGGTCTCACACTAAAAGAGTAGATATGCTTCCTTGTTTTGAAATTATATAAATTAAGTTGATTTATTAAAGGTTATGTTCATAGCATGATGATTAGTAATATCTGTGAAGCTACTATGTTTTCTTTGTAGATTTTTTTATTATTTTAGACTTCATGACTGCTGCTTGTCCAAATGTTTTTACTTAATCCTTTTGGCTGAATCTCCAAAGACTTCTAGTATTATTTCCAGACTACGCTATAAACTCACACAAGCCTAGATCCATGTAGAATATATTCTAGTTGAAGCAAAACAAGCAACTCAAACCAGATTAAATATGTCCACGTAGAAACTTGTAATGTCTTAATTGCTCACTGTAGTATGCAGCCTGACTGACAGAGGCCATTTCAAAGAAAGGGAAAGAACTTTACTGCAAGTATATTCCTTCCAAAACCAATACAAACAGCATTTAAATTTATCAAATATTTTCTCCTCAAAAAAATTCAAGACTGTGCTTTGCCCATTGTCTAAGAATATCAGACTTGCTCAGGAGTTATCCTTCCTGTGGTTTTGATCCTTCTTGAAGTCTCTAAAAAGTTGCAGTTCACATCATCTTTTTTTAGGAGTTTGAATTTCTGTTGTCATCACTGGAGAGAGAGAAACTTTACTTCCAGAGAATAATTCAAAGCATGAAAGTTGGATGCCTAAAGCTAGTTCGTGCAGATATATCCCAATATTTCAACTGAAATCCTCCATACTGACTAGAGCCATTACAGAAGTGAAACATCATGTGACATGTTCAGTTATACCATTTCAAAGCACTACAGATGTCTTTAATACATGCCAAGATGCACTAGACAAAGTATGGGTGAAAATACAAGATTTTCTGTGCACAGTCTTAGCTTCCTTAGTTGGGCCTGGACACAGCTGTATTTTAGACACCTAAATGTTAGCAGCAAAAGAAAGGAGGAGAGAATATCCAGTCTTCCAACAGCTAGAGTGCAAATCTTCTATACAGCTAGTAGAAAGAAGTGCCTCAAAGGCTGTAGAAGGATGATCCTGTTCACCTCTTCCAGACTATAACTCTGAATACATAGGAGCCAATAGGAAGTGGAAGATGCCAACATCCATTTTTTATCCATCAATTATGCCCTTTTTTGTGAAACAGCTTCTAATGGAGCAGAAGTGTCATTAGGAAGCCAGTTGTTGATGTCAATCCCTATTATTTTCTTACCCTCCGTTGCAGAAGAATCTGGTGGCAGGAGTAGCAAATTTTAGGTCCTGATGTCTGCTCAGCCTGGAGGGCCTTGTGTTCAGAGCCCCTGACTGCACTGCCAGGCTGTGGGCCATTGTATGACTAGGCTATAACCCTTTTCTTGAAGCAGCCAAGTACAGCTGAACAGAAGGAAAGAAAGTAGGAACCAGAGGTACTTACCAGCACTGAGTTGTTCTAGGGAACAGGTTTCCATCCAGATTTAGCTATATAAAAGTACATTTAAGTCCTCCGTTAAATGTGAAACAGCTCAGTCTTAACTCTGAAAAATGAACCAACATTCAAAATCCTGTGCCTCTGGTGAGAACATCTCTGCTGATTCTTCCCTAATTTGTTTCTGAAAATGTAACTACTACTCTCATATTCTAAATGCAACAAAATTTAAGTGAGGGCTGTTTTGTTCTGTCTTATCTTACATGTCTCTTCTTTTTTTCCAATTTGTCACATTTGTCACATTACGTTAAGTCTGTCTACCAAAGAGGGAAAGTTCTAGATGGGTGCTCGAGTAAGATAACTACCTGACTTAATTGACCACTAAAAGAAAGGGGTGGGGGAGAACATTGTGTTCTTAAAGCCAACTTTGATTAAGAACTATCACCACATGCCTTAAACAGTGATTGATTTTTTTTAGCATACTTACATTTTATACCAATAGAGCAGAGTCTGGGAGATTTCTCCCCAGTCTAGGCTTTCCAGGTTCAGTTCAGAGCAGAAACATTTCTAATTGTGCTTTCCTGTGCATGGATCTGATCTAACTTAGGAATCCCAGCTCTCTCAGCAATTAGAATTACACTCACAGGTGCAAGAAACCCTTCAGAAACAACCTATCTAGCCTTCTGCTTATTAAAACAATTCTTACAAAATTTCTTCCTCCATTTATAATCTTGTCTGTGGGATAGCTTATGCTTCTCTTAGAATCATCTTTACATGGCCACTATTGACTGTGGCCATGCACTTTCCTTATATCTAGAAAACTGAATTAATGCTGGGGAATTCATAAATATGGGACGCAAATCCATTCTTCTGCATCTCCTCCTTTCTCCCCAAAACATCTACTAGTGCTGGATACAGCATATATATTCTGCCCCATGTCATGAACATCTGTATTTTCATATAGGCAATATGCTTAGTGGTTTCATAAGGACTACTTACAGATACAGGTTCTTATAGGATCAGACCAACACAAATCTCTCTTGATCATCCATTTAACTGGAAATGCATGGTTTTGATTACCCATTCTAGCAATATTAAAGATTAGTTAAAAATTCCCATTTTAGTTAAGACTGTGGCTTAGTCTTTAAGAGAACCAGCTACAATGGAGGGTGATCATAAGAACCCATGGAGACAAAACCTTGTGGGTGTAACAACTACACCCCAGGCATGGAGAAAAGTCATGTCAGTGAAGGTAGAGATTTTTTTTTTGGGGGGGGGGGGGGGGGGGGGGAGGAAAAATTTTGATTCAGCTTTTATAAGCGCATGAAAACCTAAAAAGCTGTCATTAGTGTTATCCCCTCTCTAAGCCAAGTAATCACCCTCTTTGTCTTCTGTATTTCAGAAGCTATTAGATCTCACCTGAGTAGCAGTATGTATACAATAGCAAGTTTATTTAATTAGGTATGTTACATATGATATCTATTTAATATTCTGGGTTTTTTTGACAACGCTTATAGGAGGTCCTCAAATATTCCTGTGTCCATGCACAAAATTCAGGAAAAATGGTTTCTAAATTGTAGCTATTACATTCCAAATCTATTGTGTGTGCTTCCTTTATAGCACAATGTTGCAGCACTCTCCAAGCTAGCCGGCTGCAACAAGGTCTTTTACCATCTCATACCAACATACTCTTCATGCCAGTCCCTCTGCTGCCTTCTCCTAGTCTCTCCTCACCCAGGGCACACGCTCACCCTCTCTCTTCTCTCTGCTTCTTCCTCCTCTCTCTTCCCTGGCTGCTCCCTCTTCATTGGCTGCCCAACCACTTAACAGAACCCACCACAGCTCCACCTTATCTACATCGGCCAACCCACCGCCCCTGAAGCCAGGCCACAGCTGTATATTATCAATGTTAACTAACCCAGCTTCATTCCTCTACAACACAGTGTTTAGAGGGTGAAGTGCATTGGAATCGCCGGTCTTTTTGACTTTTCTACAACCTACATCTTCTTATGGCATATGTATTATGCTGTAATATTTCAAGGACATTGAAACATCATCCAAAATTAGCCCAGTAACACTTGACAATTTTAAGGGATTTCTTTGATAAGTTGTACCACCATTTCCCACTCTCTAAAGTACTGGTTGTAGGAGGATGTAGTATATAAATCCATATGAGTTGTCATATTATAAAACTCCAATTACATGGAATTGAAACTTCCAAAGCAGTGAATCCTGGTAAAGTGGTCAGTGTATTACAGAACCATTAGATCGTGGCCTACTTAATAGCAACTTTTTTTGGTTCTACAGAAAAAGGAGAAGCAATACAATATTGCATTAAATGCTTATGTATGCCAACGTAGAAAGTGCTTCAGATATGAGGGAGAGAGAAAGAATGAGAATGAGCTATCTTTGTTTTTAATCTCAGAATTACCATGGTATCATAGCAAAAAAGAAGGTAGAAGTAAGGGTGTGAAACAAGATGTGATGCCAACTGGAAAAATGCAAACAAGTGGAAAAATAATTGGAAGCATTTATTATATGGAGACAGAGACTCAAAATTAGCAATGCCAGTGATGCATCCTATGAATAGAGTTTAAGCTGACATACTAAATAGAGATACTTAAAATAGAGAGAATATTAGATATGATCATAACATTTAGACTGCTGTAATACATTCTACTGAGAATTTCACACTTTACATTTAAGACGAGTACTGTCTTCACAAGTTGGAACTGCTACTGATGAAAGGCTACGAAGGCCCTAAGGAGGAGCACAGTCTCCTCTGTTATGCATGTCCCTCAAGCAGGTAAATAAAATTATGTCCATATTCTCTGGATATAACTGGTTAGGTTGGGGCTGAAAAGAAGGTGGGTTTAGGTACTCCAGGTTGCAGCAAAATGCCCGTAGTTTCCAACCAGGAAGGTCTGTTGTATTAGATAGTGGTAGACTGAACAGCTCTGCTTTTGAGTCCTGGTAGTCCTGATGTGTAGCAGCACTTTCTCCTAGGGAGTATGCTGCACTGGGTGATTGCAATGATAGGAAAGTGGCAAATGATCTGTTTGGAATAGTTCAGTATAGGAATCACACTGTTCTGGGAGATATGTTTTCTGGAGATAGCAATTGTCTACCAGTCTCCTTTGCACTCCAGAGTTCTGCATAGTTGTTATATCACAGATAAGAGGATCTAAGTCTTGTAATTTACAGACACAAAAATTAAGCATGCTTTATCTTATGTCATTAATTAGAATGATTGAGATGAGTTGCCAAAACCAGGCAGGTATTCTGTGATTCCTGGTGATCTCACTTAGCCCTGTCAGTGTTTTGCCTTGGATCAAGTAAACAGTGTGTGAAAGTTTTTGCACACCTGTGGTGTTCAACGGTGCCCTCATCCATCCCAGGTTGTGCCCAGGTCTTCAGATTTCAGTCAGTTGCTCTCAGCTATGTTGCAGGCATTTGGAAACAGGCTTTGTATGGAATGAAGGAACCAAACAGCAGGGTGGGGTGGAGATACAGAAAGAGAGAAGGAAAGGGGAGAGATACCAGTGATAAAGTTCAGTTACCTACTGCAGTGTGTGACTACTGGACCTTGTGTTTCTCTCAACCAGACATCCTGAGAACATGTACATTCATGGCAACACTACATGTTATAGACCTTACCTTCTTAAAGGTGTACTTTAAAATGGGACCTTTAAATGTCTCCAGATCTTCAAAAGCACTTAGGTTTTTTCAGCTAATAGTTATGGATCGCGGACACTTTTGACTCTGCATCTTGTAGCAATGTGAAAGGCAGGTTTTGTTCTTTTTTACTGATTTTTCATAGTCTTATGTCTGCCCTGCTGAGAGAGCAGCTAGGCAGGGTGGAATTCCGTGGTCCACATTGCACCTTTTCTTGGGAAACCCTGAAACTGTGCAAGTTGAGGATTGCAGGGTGGTGTAAGAGTGGAGGGACATTGTGAAAACCACATCCAACAGAGACTGAGAGACTGCAGTGAGGAGAGGGAGGAAAAGCCAGGTGTGAGAGGTTATGGAACAGTTTTCTAGGAATGGGGGCAGGCTGCAGGGTGAGGCAAATCCTGAGTAATTTGCTAAAACTCTGAAAGTCATGGAGCTGGCTGAGAGCAGCTCTGGAAGTAGGGACTTGCTTTTACTAGTAAACAGGGAGCAGAAGATGTATGAACCTTCTATCTATTTATTTATTCCTGCTTTGTCTTGCCTTGTCACTTTGAGTTTTCTCTGTTTAACCATTTTGGGGGGAGCTGACTGAAAGGAAAATGTCTGAGCAGTGCCACCTGGAAGCTGTGGCTGTCTTGGTGTACTTTGGGCAACAGCTACTTGGACTAGACCCTGTGCTACCAAATAGCATCTAGCCTTGTTATTTGGTTAGTAGTTGATGATGTATGTACTCCTTATTCATGCTCTTTATGTTCATTAGGCATTGCCATAGATTTTGGGGTTTTCTCCCCTCTTGGGGCTTTATATTTGCCTGATACTTTTCCTCAAACTGTTTAATTTTGACCAAGAATGAAAAAAGCAACAGATAGACACTCAGTTTCTACTGAACTGCAGAAGGATTTGGACCTCTAATCCGTTTCTTTGTCTCTGGAAACTGTAGCCTTTGTTTGTGTCTTTAGTCTGGCCTTTTAATTTTGCATGTATTCTTTAGTTTATTTCCTACTTAATTGTTTAGCTGTTAATTTTAATCTCCATTTTCTGTATAATCAGTTTCATAATTGTCCTCACTATCGTTCAGTCTGAGGCGGATTTCACTCCTATTTAATTCAAAGGCAATTCTATTACTGAGTTTAACATGAGCCTGATCAGCTTCTATTTTAGTAAATTACTTTTTTTTTTTTTTTTATGGGGGGGGGGGGTAAAGCAAAAACAAAAGTTACGAGGCTGAATAGATCCTTGAAACAAAATTAATTCATATGCTGAAGCAAATACATGACAACCTTGCCAGAGATTTATTAAGGTAATATTTTTAGAACATTTTGCCTCTCCTTCAGTAAGACAACAGCTAGATTTTCAAGCCTCCTTATAGAATCAGGAGCAATTGTAATATCTTTTACACTACTCATGTATTAATTCTGAAAAATGGTCTGAAATATATTAGGAAATCACTACAGGAGATCTCACAGCATGTGAAGAACCACTGTACTTAATTTATGTGAAAACAGCAGGATTAAATTCTCTAATGTTATTGCCACTTATGTTTTACAAGAACCATGTCAGTGCCACACAGATTCTAAAGAATGAGTTAAAAGTTGTGAACTCGTGTAAAAAAATGTTTTATATAAAAGAGAAAAGTATAATTCAAATAGATGACCTCATTCTTTGTGGCCTGCCTGTGCTCACACTGGGGATTTTGCCATGGTTCATAGAAGCAGGATCAAGCCCCAATGGTAACTTGTTGAGAGCACACATTTTTGTTCATCGTAATTATCCTTTATGTCCCCAGTTTGCCAGGAAAAATAGAAGGTGCTTAATTTTCAGCTCATGAGTAGTCCACAGAAATCAACAGATTTGTCTGCTTAAAGACAATTATACTCTCCAGGGCTAAACCCACAGCATGGTGTATTCTCACGTTTGTCACTTTTAAGATGCCACCAAGCTGCTCAGCACTAAAGTTCAGCTGCAACCTAGTCCTGTGGGTACTGCAGCTTCCAACCTGGTACATTTGCAAAATGGGATAATTATTGATATTCCCAAAATGAATCAAGCTGAGTCTCATAAACTAAGCTGGGGAGTGTCTCAGCTGTCAAGTCCTATGAAAGAAAGATTTGAATGTTTTTATTTAAAAGAAACCATTAAAATTAAGGTCTTGAGATTGTAAAAATTTTGTTTACAGGAATCTTAAATCTGAATGACTCCTCTGCAGGAACATAATCTAAATGTTTTTCTAACTAAAGAAGACATTGCTAAAAAAAAAAGCTGTTTCATTATTCTATTCAAAGAACTGTGATTAAAAAAAAAAAGTAACTTGGAGAGGTGATAAGAAGTTTGTAGCTCTTTTTGCAACACATGGAAGTTCTTTGTGTTGATATGTGGGAGTTTTGATCCTTCATTCTGTGTCTTTAATCCCATCTTGTTGTTTGCTTAGTATTAGCAAACTGGATTAGTATAGCAAATTTAAAGCTGCAACACACAAAAAAAGAGAATATGTAGTATACTCAGTTCAGAAGGTATTTTTTTTCTTTCAACTTAACAGGGGAGTAAAATACATCACTTTCTTGATCAGCTGCATTTGAAATTTTTATTATTGCTTTCATGAGCTCAATACCTTCCCAGGTGTTCATTGTCAGCTCAATACTGTGTGGCCTTCTGAATGCATATGCAGTGATGTTCAAACATGGGAAAACAATGGAACTTCTTTAAAAATGAAGCTTTTTACCTTTCATCAAGTCAGCCCATTTCCCAAGATAACCTTATTTTATAATTTTATATAGAATTGTATTAAAATAAATTATTTGAAATAAATTCAAATAACATTGAAGTTTATCTGAAAGTTAACAGTACTCAAAAGAGTGTTTTTCTTTGTTAGCTTCATTCTTAGAGTATATAAACAAGGAGAGACTTTTCATTCTTTGTTCAGGATGTTTCTAATGTTTTCACAACTTACTAACTTCCCCTTACTAATTCATTGTTAGATGGCTTCTTTTATTAGTAACAAATTGTAATATCAAATAACCTTGTGGGTCTGTTACACAGATATATAAATAGTAACCATTTCACCATTCACGTAACAAGATGATGGGAAAGATGCAGATAGATTTGTGTGAAGATATCAAATAGCAGCATTCAAAATGTAGGCTGGCCAGCATACTCTCAAGGTTGAAAAGAAATATGATTCAAATGGAAGTAACTTTATATAAGGCTGTTAAGCTATCGGTGCTTATTATTATGATGGAAGAACAGTCTTACTTAAAAAAATAAAAGCTATTTAGGACCTTATGGATAAGTTTAAAACAGAGGCTTTTTGCAGCAAAGGGAAGTTGAAAATAAATGCTTCTACAAGATGTAAGGAGCATCTTGTTCATAAATGCAGTGACTGTTTAGCTGGACCTTACATTGTTTAAACACATTACAACATTTGTTTAAACACTAATATTTGACAAAGGTGGATTTTTGTTTGTTTTAAATAAAAATCATATCTGTTCCAAGTCTGCAAAACTACCCTGAATGGTTTGTTTCTTTGCAGACCCACTTGCAGTGTTTGGTGTTTGTCAGCTGTGTTGTCCACTAAATAAGTGATTTCTAGCTTTTTCTCTTATCATAATTTATGCACCTGTAAGAGCTTCTGTCAAGTAATTTATAGGAAGCACAAATTCCATATACATACATCGTATTTTAAAAAATAGATCCCAAACAAAAAAGGTGTAGGAAGTATAAAGCAAAAAGAAGTAGGAGACTGCATTTTAGCATCTGCATAGACAAACTTGATTGTTGTGTACCAAGCCATATTATCTCTTTTGACTCTTGTGAGTTGTCTTTGAATGATGGATAACAAAAAAATTTGTAGGAGATATTCTGTTAGTTAAAACATGTTATTCAAAAAACCGAAATAACCAAGAAATAAAGGCAGATAATTGAAGGTATATCCTAAAATTCAATGAAAGCATGAGGAAATTTGTAATGGTCTAACCTTTTAAGAAAAAGATAAACAGTAGCTATTTTTGCATGTTACCCTTCTATAGAAGCATAAGAATGTTGTCAGGTTTTGTGTCTAGTTTGGACTAGGGACTGGAATGCAAGTTTCCTGTCTTCTAAGGAGATGCCTTACCTGCTCGGTCGGTACTCAGGGGATGGCGATCCTCCTCAGCTTCTTCTTTCAAAATGCATTGTTAAAAATTTCCAGCATAAGAGAATTACTGATTGATTGTATAACATTATGGTCATGCTCTCCAGTTATTTTCATTGTGTTCTTTCAGATGAGTAGATTTTGGAGGTATAATACATTTAATGATATAAATGGGCAGATGTATGAATTTCAGAGGCTTTTGCTGTAATTTTTTGTTTTTTGTAATTTTTTAATTTTGCTTTAAGTATAATTTAAGTATAACTAATGAATTATAGGAGACAAATTCGAGGTTAATTTTCTTCAAAATTAAAAATTTATTTTCATCTGAAACTTGCCATCTCATTCTTAGCAACAGCAATCTCATTTTGACAAAATTTCCTGGTATGTTTAAGCTAGAATGTTTCCAATATAGCCAATAGTTATATTATTCTAATTTGCACAATCCAGATCAGTACTACATAAAAACTTGTAAACCAAACATGCTAGAAATAATTTTTTCTGAATATCAGGTTAGAAACATATTATGAGCATAATTGAATTTAATACTATTCCCAAGAGGCAATTACTGTTTCAGTGAGAACAAAACAGTCTTATTAGAGACATGAAAATACCATGTATCTGTTTGCCAAATATGTCACTAAACTGTACACAAACGAGCTGAATACTTATTAATAACAACAAAAACGATTGAATGCTGAATATAGTTATCACAAATCAACTGATGTGAAGTCAAAAAAGATGTAACTGGCTAATATGAACATGTTGACATGAAATATATTTTTTAAATCACTCATAGTTGATCTACGTGTGGTTTTACTGAAATTACTAGCATAATGATGTACGATAATAGTTAATGGGCAAAGACTTGAAAAAATATTTGAGTTAAAAATAATGCTTTTCTGACCTAAATATCTATTCCTATCTATTCCACCTTTTTTTTTTTTTTTTCAGGGGGGTTATGGATTTCTTTTTCAATATCCCATTCAAGAATGACACAACGTGGCAAAACTCATGCAGTTTGAATCTAATTGCAGTTGGTTACTGGTTTTATTAACATCAAGGTTAACCAGCAATCAGTGGACTATACGTTCCAGGGTCAATATCAGAAATGCAACAGATAAACCACAATATCAGATGCTAATAAAATGTTAATATATGCATAAAAATATCTAAACGGTCTCCTGTATATTTTCCCAATATTTTCGAATAAATGCACATGCTGAGTTACATGCAGACAGCTCCCACTCACAGGACACAAGTTACCCTCCCAGCCTTTCTTCTGGGGGTGCAGGTTCCCCTATACACACCTGTCCTGTAAGAGATGTAGGCTTCGTACCCTTGTGTGTATCTCTGCAACCTGGCAATGCCCACACTGGTGAGACAGCACCTCCGGAGTTCACACTTCCACACTTGAGGTGTGTGTCCCTGCATGGTGCAGTGTTATCAGTTTGGGTCATATGCCTTCTCAGACAGTTCTTGGGTGTCCATTTGTATACACTCTTCTTTGCCAGGACCCAAAGTGCCGTTTCTGTGTGTACCCTTTTCTCACTAATTCACCATTATTGACCATAGATATCATATTTATTTATTTTAAGGAACTATAGTCATTTTATGTCTCTTACTGCTTTATCAACATTTTTGGAGTGAATCATACATTTTTTTTCTTTTCTGCCTTGATATCCAGTCACTAATGCTTAGTAAAATTCAGAATTTCTATTCCACACAATATTAGTAAAATTCAGAATTTCTATTCCACACAATATTTTTTTTGGGGGGGGGAAATCACTATTTGAATACAAAAATGAAAATTCTGAAGATTTTTGAAAAGGCAAAAACTAGATAACATGTATCTGGAAGTGGAACATTTTGATTATTCCTAATATTTATCTTAGATCCCAAGTTTTGCAACTTACTACAATGCCTAGTTTCTCATCGATATGCATGTCCTAAAGTTACAAATTAAAAATCCCAAACTCTCCAGAAGTCATATGTGAAGCTAAGCCAGTTTCCAATGAACAACACTGCCTTTAGGTCATCTAAAGATTTTTTTTTCAAAATCCTTTCTCAGAATTTCCTAGTTTCTATAAATCTGGCTTTTATATCGAAAAACAGCTCTACAGGCCAAGGATGCATGGCCAACATGGCCAAAACAAGGATGCCTTTCCCTCTTTCTAGCTTTGCCTTCCCTGTCTTTAGCCGTTCTCTCTCCCCCGGTTTTTCCATCTGCAATGTACAAAGCATTTTATTTTTACTTCTTTGCTGTCTTTTGTGCACTCTCCGTTTTTGACAGCCCAGTCCATGTGGAATCTCTAGAGGGAGCTGGACATTGATCCTCCTCCTTGTGATTTCTCAGGCTCTCAGATTCAGCTGTAGGCTTCCAGCTCCTTGTGGTACCTCTTGCATGATTTTCCACCTGTGCTGCTCTGTAGTCTTCAGCCCCTTTTTGGGGAAGAAAATGGTCTGTTCAGGGCAGAAAAGCTTTCAAACAGCCAAACCTCCGGGGTAATGAAAAGAGAAACTTCCAAGGAATTAGAAGGGGCCTCACTGAGCTTCCTGCAACTCTTAAGTCACTGGCTTAGTTGAAACCAAGCCTGAAAGCGAGGACCTACTTTCAAGGATGCTGTGGGCAGGTGGGGAATTGCTCAAAAAGCTTTTGTAACTTGTGTTCTTTCCTCCCTGGTCAAGATAAGGTTTTTCTAATTAAAAAAAAAAAAAAAAAAAAAAAAAAAGTCATCATCATTCTACTCATTTTCATTCTAAAGACAAATCTTTGTTAGTTTTAAAATCTCTGCTTTTCTCTGAGACGCTCACTATGAGGAAAAAGTCTAGATAGGTCTATGCCAAAGCTATGGCCAGCTCAGGGTCCCATTACTTCATCGTTCTATGTAAGCTCACCATCTCCTTTTCCTTAGGCCAATATTGCAGGTGCTATCTTTGATTCGGGTCTTGCCCCAAAGGTCTGCCCACCAAGTCTATGTTCCTGTCTTGCCATTTTCCCCTATATGATAATTTAAGGTCAGTTTCTCTCATCTTTCCAGAGCGCTCAAGGGCTGCATTAAGGGATGCATACGTTACATAGTATGGTTTCCTCTTATTTAGTCTGAATAACTTCTCTGCTCCTCTGTTCAAAATGTTGCTGTTAGTGTTGGCTCCCTGGATACTTTTACAGTCTCAGTCTCTTGGTTTCCTCCACTAGTTCCTTCCTGTGTCTGCACAGAACACAATAAAAGTGAGAAAAAAATACAGAATATTGTAAGAGTTGTATTTTTATGTATGGAATTGATTGTTAATTCAGCATCCAGATTTGTTATCATTGGAGATGGGGCTGGAGGGAGGAGAAAAAAGGCAAGCAAGCTATGAATTAGGCAATTCTGAAATGTCAACATTTTTGTGAAGTTCTTTGAATAGTTTTTTGAAGTCTTGAAAAAAAAGTTGGCTGGAATGATGATATCCATATTGTCTACTGAAAATTAAATGGCTTTGTCTTTTTTTATATATATATTTTTTTAGGTCCGAACATGGATTCTTACAGTGGGATACACAACTGCATTTGGAGCAATGTTTGCAAAAACATGGAGAGTTCATGCAATTTTCAAAAATGTAAAAATGAAGAAAAAGGTGAGGGGAAGTAAACTCTTTTCTTGTTGCCCTGTAATACAACTCTCTAACAGTTTTGCTACATTACCTGGGTGGCTGTACTTGTGCTGACTCTGTTCATGCGTCACATTCAAAGATCCTGAGTGGTTTGATATTGAGGCTTTCTTGGTCTCCTTTGTAGTCTCTAAGAGTTGGAGTCAAGCATCAGCCCTTCAGTCTTTATAATGAGAGGTGGACAGTAGGGATGGCTGTAAATTTTCAAAGTTAGTTCAGATCCTCACTTTTATTCAGTATGTTTTTTATGCATCCAGAGGTGGTCTTCTGGTAGATTCATAGCTGTTATGAAATGTTTTCTGTATATATCTGTTTAGGATGCAGGCATTACACACAATTTTTTCATGGATTTGTAGGAGGAAAGAAAGGAAAATCTGTTTATACAGCTTTCTATTTGTAATTTTGATTGAAATTGTGTAAGTTTTCCTTAAGACTGCTTGGAATTGAACCACACTAGTTGTCTCTGGAATTTTTGGTTCAGCACGTTTTCTCTATAAACAATTAGGCTTAGCTTAGGAGTACTACAACAATTCATGTCTGTATTGTTCATTTCATTTGCTTTTAATCAGATGGTTTTATTATAAAATGACAAAGCTGGTGAATAGAAATCAATCTGATGGAGAAAACAGTAAGAGAAATGTGCATGAAACAGAAACAAAATTGATATTATTATAGTGAGAAGTAATACCAAATGCATTTCCTATAGGCAGCTGAATAGATTTATTCTAATAAGTGGTAAAGAGTCATTTACACCCAAAATAAGTAGAATAATATTCCAAAACCTTGTCAGATTTCTCAGTTTGTTTCCCTCTGTATGTGGTCATGGAAGAACTGTATTACTACTATTTTTGTTAGTACTATGTTATTTTTTCCACAGTTGCAACATGTAGGGAGATGCTGTCACCACAAGATACACCTTTCCCTGGAAAGGTTTTGGATTTAAATAGACAGAGAGAGTTAACTCAGTTTCTTAAAAGATTTATGTCTCAGTTTATTAAGGAAATACATGACATGGCTGGAACTGGACCTAGCACTCTGGCACCTTTACATAGCCACCTAGTACTTTACTATTTGGTCATGCCAGATTTGCTTAAATGTGTGTTAATGAAATCCAAAATATCATTTAATGTAAAAAATAATGAAAAGTAAATAACAAGTATCTTAAAAATAACTAAAACTGTAAGAAATTTATGTACCAGAAATAGTGTATTTGGATGGAGGAAAGTGGAGACCACGCTTTCTGCACCTGTGCAAAGTGCCCACATAATATATCAGTTTATGCTAGCAAAGTCCAGTATATATTTCTAAAGTATCTTACACTACCTGTATTAAAGACTTTTAACCAAAGCTGAGTCAGTATTTTACCTTCTTGAAAAATGAAATTTTACATTGCAAATATATTTTCAGCTATATTGGTAAAAATCTTTGTAAATTAGTGAAGTTACGTACTGGTGGGGTAACACAAAAATATTTACTTGATAACCTTTATTATCCTAAGATTTTTATCATTTCTACAATGCATATTATTCCAAATAGGAATGAGCAGGTACTTCAGTGGCCTGTCACCAAGTATTTGCTTTATTGTTTTTTAGAAAATATTTCATTTCAGAGCTTCAAGTTGCTACTCGATATTAAATATCACTGTCTTTTAGTTAAATGTAATGCTCAAAGTCTGTATAGTGGCTGTTCTTCAACAGGCTCATCAACAACTGCAAATTGCAATTATTTATTCACAGCTGTTTGTTAAAAATTACTTAACATCAGTTTAAAAGGCACTGACCAGTATAAGGGATATAAACTTTCAGACACCTGGATGCTGACCTATGAACTACTTCACTGTAAGTGATACTGAAAACATCAAGGCTATTACAGCATCTTATTCAATATTCTGGAATTCAGAAAATAACACATTTTGTTCTGTGAACTTTAAAGGATCATAGCCACAGAATTATCTTGGTTTGCTTTATTTGGATTTTCCACTCCAGAACACAAACATGAATCATAAGGCAACAATTTTCTTAATGCAAACAAATTAGCTATACAGGGTAAATGTTTACTAGTCCTACTTTTTCTTTGATTTGCCAGGATAGAGCATTTTTAAGAGTTGATTGAAAAACATGGCATTCTTTACTTATGTCTTACAAGGATATTTCCATTTTCAGCAGATGTAGTTTACAAAGTATTTTGTATCTATGGAAGCATAAGCAACAGAAATTTTCACAAACAATAACTAACTGATAAATAAAGGTAGTCCTGTGTGAAAAAGCACATTCATGTTTCTTGAATTAGCTGTGCCATGACAGCACGTGACATGACACACAGCAGTTTCAATACAAGGAGTACAAAATTCCAAAATTATTTAAGTACTATGGAGCCTATTAATTGGGATCGCTTTGGTTTCCACCTGTATATAAGTATGACAGTAAAATCTGATATTTATGCCTGTCGTCCTGAATATTTTAATCAGGAAAATTTTCCAAACAGCAAAATTTCTTCACAGAGTGGAAGGATGTCTGTGTGGCTTTTGAAAATACTGGTTCATTCATTTCATGGAAGTGGGTATTAAGTAAGGGAGAGAAGAATATGGTGAGTGAATCTATTTATATTCATCAGATAGGGCAAAATTGCTTCTAGACTTTTACTGGACACTTATCTTTGTGAAGAGATGAGTAGATTTCTGTCTCGTTGTGAGAAAATATATAGAATTTTAAATAATAATACACTATAGCTCCATTTTAGCTCAGTGGAGAGTGTAACTAAATGATTTAGAGTATCTTGAATTAGCTGAAGATTTTTATTTACTTCTGTTTATAAAGCTCTCAAAAATCTCTTCTTTTTTCACCCATTTATACATCTACTCCTTTGTTATTGCAAAAAAATAAACAATAAAATTCAGAATACACTCCTTCTATCAGGCTGCTAACTGAGACATTTTGCAAGATTCCCAGAGCTCTGTTACCATCTTTGATCTTGCTAGAGCTCAAAGGAAGCAAATTTTAAATGTATTCATTTTAGCTGGATCTGAAACAGAGGGATGCAAGGGAATCAATTTTTGTCAGATGGAAATGATAAATCGGTAGGGGAAAATAAATTATTTTTGAGTTTTTAAGAGGTTAGTAGAGATAATGGAAAGTAGAATGGAATTAGTATCAAAAATAACTGTAACACTTATAATTGAGGTGTAATTCTGATACATCTTTCTGTTTATTTTGGGCTGCAGAATGTCTTCTGCTCAGAGGAGGGCAAAGTTTTTATGTTTTCCTTGCCAGCAGGAGGACTGCCAGTGGGTAAAAGAGGGAGAAGAGAGTTATCAGTGGCAAGAGAGCCTATAGTGGCCTGGGGAAGCTTTAGCTAGCTGAACCATCTGAAGAAGCCAGTCTTTGTGGTAAAATTTAGAAGGTTGTGAAGCTGTCTTTTTTGATGGGAACTGCACGGTCAGGTTTTAGGGGGCATTAAAGCAGTCCTGTGTAGTGACTGCTCCTGCACAACTCCAGTATGCCAAATAAAGACCACTCACTTTTGACAAATACCACCATAAAAAATCCAAAGCAGTGGTATTTAAAGATTCCATAAGCTTTATATATACTGTTCCTTCAAAAACAAGTATTTGACCATTTGTAAGTGAACACAATAAAACACGATGATCTGCATCACAGTGCTGCTTGTTGCAGTTAGTATTTGAAAGTACCATAGTTCTCAGTTGCCATTGCTGTGATAAGCTTGTCTTACCTTTACCATAGTACATTCTAGCTCTGTCTATTTGTAGTTAATCCTTTAACTGTGACATCAGGGGAGGGATGATTTATGTTTAATTTTCACTGAAAATATTATCAATGTACTCAGTTATTGCTACCACTGTAGATTTCTGGTGGCATATGTTTTTACGTTGACAATGTTATTGCAAGGTAAATATAGAATATAATTGCACAAGGGATGTTTAACAGCATCTTTTCTTAAGACTTGTTTTGCTACAGCTTTGCCAATATTATTCTACTTGATGATATTTCATAAGCTTTTCTCTGTTCTTAAATTTACTGTGTGACTGCAGAGTTCTCAGACAATAAAGGGTTAAAAAGCTTAACAAGTATTGAGAAAAGATACTGGTACTATCCAGGGTTAGAAAGCTACAACCAACCACAACAGAGAAAAATTACTTACTAGTCCAGCCTGACTTAGCTGTGTCTGTCAGGCTGCAGTCTGGCAAACTAATCTTCTTGCATTCAGCCTACTAAATCCTTAAAAGACTCCTGAAGAGAGCTGTGGTCTTCATGCGTTGCAAAGATGGATAAGAGATTGCACAGACTGCTTTGGTGACACTAGCAGACGGAACAGAGACTGGTACTGCAAGGGGAACCATGGGGCACAGAGGCTGGGAGCAGGGAAGAGGCTGAGAATGAGAAATCAGGTTAGCTGCTAAGGGCTTTGGAGGAAACGGGAGCCTGTCCAGATAAAAAGAATGGGGAAGAGCCTGGGATTATAGACTGGGAGAAGGAGTTGAGGAGGGAGACTGAATTTGGATTAAAATTCTGAGATGTGAAATAACATTGAAAGCCAGGAAAGAGTTGAATGGGGCAAGGAGGACAGTAAGAAGTGGTCAAGAAAGCTGAGTATAGTGGAACGTAGAACCTGAGTTTGGGATTCAAGTGCCAAACTCTAGCTGAGGGACTAGGTCTGCTTTAAAATTAGATTAAGATTGAAATTTAGAGGCAGAATGGCAGACCGAGAAATAGTGACATAGACTGGGAAAGAAACATAGGAGTGGGAAAGGAATAAGAGGCAAGAAAAAATTGTAATTAGGTGTGGCCGGAATGGTTGCCACAGAAGTTTGGGCAGAGCATAAAAACTGAACACAGGATTTTAGAGTTTCCCTGTTGTGTTTAATATTACTATGTATCTGTAAAACCTAAAAGCGAACTCTGTTCCTTGTCTTCCTGCTATGCTGTTGTACAGCTTGTGATAGCTACTAGTTATTCTTTTAGCTCAAGCTTATGAGGTGTGCAAAAATCTAAAGGTTCCTTTTGCTGGTGTGTGAACCTCACTGTAAATTATTTCTCTTTCCTTTTGTTTAAAAAGAATGAGCTCATGAAAATGTTAAAAGGCTTATGTTGTGGCTAAAAAATCAATCATTGAAAACCTACAGCTTGCTAGGATCTCTACAATGTACATTTGTTCCTCTGCATGCATTATTAAGTGCAGCCTCAGTTTTCTACAGGATGCCAGTGTCATGTAGCAGACACAGTGAGTGCTCTGGGCAGGCAATAGGGCTGTGTAATAAAAGGGGCAGTCTTCTGTTGCAGTCTTTTTCCCTTAAACCGGAAAAAAATACATAATGAAAAAGGCAGTAGGAGTTTTGAGAAAGGTGATCTCGTGTATAAGATAGTTAAGAGATGACATGAAGAAAAACAATTAATTGCCAGAATTATGTGTTATGCTTTAGAAGTCTCTCTGAGCATGGTTTTTGAGAAGCAAATTTACTACCTGAGTGAAGCAGAGCAAGAATTCTCAAACTTTTGAGCTTGTTGCCTTCCTACTCCATTTTTTAACACAAATGGCCAACCCACCTCAATTTCTATACTTAATGGTCCATAGACAGAAATGCATGGAAGACTGGAAGGGGTAAGACACCATCCATATCTTTCTGGGCAGCAGGACACATGGGTTGCTCCAAGCAGCCCCCAGTTCTGACCCCTCCAGTCGGGGTGGGCAGTGGCTGGCTGTGTGCTCTCACCCCGTGGTACCAGCTGCAGGGAAGCTGTCAGTACCTGCAACTGCACAGAGTGCCCTGGGGGAAAAAAAACAGAGAGAAAAAGGCAGTTGGATGCCACACACTTAAAGGTTTATGTGCTGCTGCCTTCTCCTCACAACTTGTCTGTTTATTGCTATCCCAATCCCTCTGTGAGAAAGTTTATAGGATGAGTGTAATCTCTAGTTGCAAACTTTTCTATAGGTTTTTCAAGCCATCTATAGAATTTAAAATTTATTAGAATCTATAATCTTTCTCACAGAAGTCCTAAAGGGGTTTTAAAAGAGATACTCGTTATCTCAATCATTTAAAGATAAACAAGGCAAAGTTTTCCAGATTATATTGACAGAGGGATTAGGTCAGAACCTCACAGGCCATATATTATTTGCTCACTTAAATGCCTTTATAGATGTAGTTCTGTATTAGTGTGAATGTAGATCTTATTACCTAATCAGTGTTTTCTGTAACTACTGCTAGAAAATATTTTTTGAGGTCAGTTTTCAGATTGTAAATATTTACACTTTCCCGGGACATTTATTTCAATCTAGCTAGGGCTTTTTGTGTGTATAACAAAAAGCTATATGCTGGATTTCCCATACATACATAGCATGCACGTGTATTTCATTAAGTGTATATTAGAGACCATAAGTCTGAATAGGAGATGTGTCAAGGTCCAAAAATTTGCTTTGGGTAACCATACCAGCAGTAAAACAATCTATAAGGGACCATCTGCTGCAAATGAACCAGCACATGGATACCTAAAGAAATGTTCTGTGTTATTGTTCAGTCTTTGAGAGTAAGCAAGACAGTGGTTTGAAATTTGCTTGTTTGGGATTTTTTTTTTCCTTATGAATATTTACCACTGGACCAAGTAATCCATGATACTTACAGTGCAGCATAAATTATTCAGGTGTAGCTTCATGGGTTATTAATATACAGATATAGTACTTCCTAAAGCAACACAAGTGGAAACCAAATTATCTGATTATTTTTTTTTTACCCAAATAGCTGTAACTATAAATTTTAAGTCCAAAGCTTTGAAAATAGTCAGTGTAATCCTAGAATCCATATTTAGATGTAAAGTAAGCATCCTGTTTGTCATAAAAGCTGATCAGCCAAAATGCCAGCCAGGGAACAATAGGAATCACATTTCTAAAATTTACATTCATATAAATATGGATCGGGGAGCTAAATCTCAAGCTTCTGTCACAGAAAGAAGTTGAGCTAATGAACTGTACATCTAGGAGAAAAATCTGCTTTTGGAGTAATTTATGTATGTAAATTTCTGCATGGTACAGTTTGATAAGGCTAAACCTCAGTAGCAATGAAAACAATGAAAACTCTGTGTGAGATGTAACTGCTCATAAACAGCACTACAACCATAATTTCTATGTATTATGAGACTAATGGATGACAGAGAAATAAAGAACATGTCGCTATACAGTATGAAGCAATTTATTCCTGAATAGCTTGAAATTGGATTGTAAATGTAATCAAGTGCATTGATGTCCCCAGCTATTTGGTAACAATGTAGTATGCTTTCCCACAGAATTGTTCATTAAAGAAAATATTAAAGTCTAGGTATTTTAATGTTATCTCAAACAAAATCAGAACATTTATTCCAGAGCATTCAAATCCTTTGTGCACTTTTTTCCCGAAGATTGGGATCCCTTTTAACCCTAAAGATGAGCATTCACAGCCGTGGTAGAAATTCCTCCACACTTACCGCCGTGCAATCTTGGGCTCAGCAGATGCATTTCTGTCAAAGGTGAATTTGACCTGCTGTGTTGATGGGATATGCAGTTCTCTCATGACAGCATATCTTGCTTTACTCATGGTAGTTCCAGAAGTGAACAGAATGTTGAGGTTTGTTTCTAAGAGAGTTGTCATAGTTTAAACCCAGCCGGCAACTAAGCACCACACAGCAGCTCGCTCAGTCCCCCCTCACTCAGAGGGACAAGTAGGAGAATCAGAAAGGAATGTAAAACTTGAGGGTTGAGATAAGAGCAATTTAATAATTGACAGAAAATAAAAAATAAAGAGCAATAATAATAACAACAACAACAGTTATAATGCAAAGGAAGGAGAGTGGGAGAGGAAGGAAATCCAAAGGGAAGGAAGGAAAGAAAACAAGTGATGCACAGTACAACTGTTCACCATGCACTGACCGATGGCCAGGCAGTCCCTGAGCAACGATCCCCAGGCCCCAGCCAACACCCCCCACCCCCCACCCCCCCTCCCAGTTTACATACCGAGCATGACATCCCATGGTGTGGAATGCCTCTTTGGCTGGTGGCTGGTTCAAGTCAGCTGACCTGGCTGTGTCCTCTCCCAATTTCTTGTCCCCCTCCAGCGTTCTTGCTGGCAGGGCTTGAGAAATTCGTAAGTCCTTGACTTAGTGTAAACATAACCCAACAACAACTAAAACCATCAGTGTGCTATCAACATTGTTCTCACACCAAATCCAAAAGACAGCACTGCACCAGCTACTAAGAAGAAAGTTAACTCTATCCCAGCTGAAACTGCCCTACAAAACATTGTATAGCAAGAATAGTTGGTTCTAATGCTGTGAAGTCAAATTTCTTCAGTGCCATTTGGTTTTTAAGACTACAATGTTATTTTATTTTTGTCCTTTCAAGAGTTTTGTGAAACTAGCCATGTTATATCATTCTGCATGCTCCTTATGGTTGGATCAGCAATGTTAGTAAAACAATCCTCTCTCCAATTCTCTAATGCACTGTAGCCATAACTAACTGTAGCCAAAGCTCAGGCTTTCAAAGATGAAGATTTTTATATTTTTTTTTAATTAGTCACTGAATACCTCTCCTTCTCTAACCTGTGTAAAATTTTTATCTTCTATCCCCCCTAGAGAGCATCCCCCTAGGATGTTCCCCCTTTCTTTTACATGAATTGGAAGAGAGGCAAGATGTCTTCTAATCAGATAGCTTCTCCTGGCAGCATGGCATAGATTCAACACATCCACATTTGCAGTGCAGTTATTGAGAGGGTCAGTTTGGCCAAAGTTGCTCTGAAATTATCCTAAGCATGAGTCAGAAAAGAAGACACGTTCTAGAAATAAGCGCTTTAGCAGGCTAGTGACTGTAGCTATTTAATTCTCAAAAACAAGCTTTTTGATCATTTCCAATTGTCCATTATTATCAGTAGTACCATGCATTCCACTATCCTGGAAAGCAGTAAAAATCATCAAGTTATTAGACTGAAGGGGGTCACAGCAAATCCTCACAGAAAACATTTATTTTTAAGTTTATAAGTAGATATACAAATCTTTCATCAAATTAATCAAAATACTTCTGAAAGAGTAAAAAGTCTTAAGCTTAGCTATTTACTACCAGTGACTTCCTGGTCAAAAAACCTTGCTACTGCAAAATATGCTTTTAAAGTGTTAGCATTCACTCATTAAAACTAATATAATTGCAGTGTGAAGTGTTCCCAATACTAATCATAGAACCTATTATAGGAAATACTCATAATAGCTGTTCAAAAAGACCATTGTAGAGCTATTGGAAACAATGGATAATGTGTTTTCAATACTTCTTTTTTCTCATTCTGTTACACAATAGAAATTAAGAGTGTATTACAGAATAGATCTCTAAAATATTAATGGCTTTAATAACTCAAAGATAGATATCTCCATCAGCCCATGTATGGCAAAGTTCACCTATCTACTACTGACTGCATCACCAGCCTCACAGCACCATCCCACTTGTGCCGACCTACTAAACATAGGGGAGCAGCCCTAAGGTATCTAGTAATTGTACTGTGAGAAATGAAAGGTTACTTTATGCAACAGAGACACTATCCTGAAGGCAAGTTTAGGCGTGGTTTTATGGTCCCTTTTTGCAGCTTTGCAGACTTTATAATTTTTTTCCCCAAAAACTCTATTATTTTTTCACTTTCCCCTTCAGTTCAGAGGGAGGACTTCTATCAGCATGATTTCTGTATGTACCAAGGAGAGGAAGATTGGGTTTCAGATTTCTGAGAGCTTCAGTAATTGCTGTCAGTGCTGTTCATTTAATGGAATAAGGTCTAGGAAGCTTCACAGAGGGATCCTTTAAAGAGGGTTTCTCTCTACAGATTCCATTCCAGGAGTCAGGCAAGAGACAACTGAAAAAAAAGTTACTGAATAGCGTTAAGTGTTTATCCAGCTAGTGCCAGAGGCAAGGGACAGATCTGTCAGCTAGACTAGAAAGGGTTGATCTACCTAAGAGAAACCAGAATTGCCTTCTTAAACAGAAAAACCCCTAAATTTTCAAGGAAAAGAAAATGTATCTCAAAACCTATAACAAAATAAAAATACTCCCAGCCTTTCTATGCTTCTATGAATGCAATTAATAAAACCCCCAAACAAATAAACAAACCACCAATATTTACCAACAGATCTTCCTTTAAATTTAAAGAAATTTTATTCTGAAAAAGGGAGGTAAAGTTCCTGATAGCAAAGAAACTAACTCTGAAAAAAAAAACAAAACAAAAAGACAAGAGGAAATTAACTATTTGATCCATGCAGAAAAGCTCTTTGTGGAACTCAGAGTACAAAGCTAATGTTGCATCCTGGAGAAGAGAGTAAGTCTTTACGTAAGTCTCCTTGTTCATGGTTTAGAATGGAGCTCAGCTTTAAGGTCCCTGTCATACACGTTTGCAGAGTTGGTTTCTAATAAGGCAAGAAATAACAAAGTTTTCCTTTGCCCAAACTACAAAGAGGAAGCCTAATGTTGAATTACTGTTTTTTGCCAAATTGCCACATGATCCCATAAACAGGTGGAGGATAGCATCCTGCAGGGCACAATGGAAGCAAATGAAAAAAGCTGCACAAAAAGTCTGTGAAATAATAACCAAATGGACAGCTGAAGTTGCTGTGGCAGGTGGTACAGCCTGTGATAATTCTAGAAAATCCCCAAGGTTTTCATGAGCAGAAACTTCATCCCAGAACTTCAGACAGATTTTATATCTCCTATGATCAAACTGCAAGGTCTATAAAAGGTAAGGACTTTGATCTTAAACTTGTCTTCATGGTCACAAGTTTTCAGAAAAATTTTGATTTGCTCATACAGTGATGTTCTGAGAAGAAAATGGCCTACCAGTTTCTGTTCTGAGTGAATTTGTTTTGAGGACAGATAGCTTCAAATCCAGATATATAGTCCAGACTGGTAGCAATGGCATTTATAACAGTGGGCAGATCTGCCAGGATGAGACAGATTCACCTATCCAATCACAGATGGTAGAAAATATTACTCACAGATGCTGCTGTATGAGAGCTTGGCTTCAGCAAGGAGTCAGCAGCACTCACAAAAAATGGATTTTATTAGCTACCCTGCGTTTCTCCCAAGGCTGATCTACTGTATGCTAGAAGGAAGATAAAAAGGGGAAAAGCAAGGATCTTCCTCTGAAAGAAGAATATTATATTTGATTGTAAGGAGCCTCCGTTGCTCATGACTTTCTTCTGTCAGACACAGAAATTGTTGGATTCACAAGATCTGAGTCAAGACTCCTTCAGTGCATCTGGTGTTTCCCAAGGAGTGGATGTACTGAATTAAGGACTGCTGGTGTGTGGGAGTGATGGCCGGGCAGGGGGAAAGCTGGGCTTTCTGTGGGGGGAGGGTGGAGATCAGCAAGCCTCTTAGAGATGCTGCTAGTGACACACCAATGGCATTTCTCAGAGCAAGTTTATGTTAGGACGTTCTGCTAATCACTGTCAGAAGTGAAAAATAATTGAATCGCAACACCTCGTTACGAAATGCTAGCATTTTGGTGAAGAGTGCTGCTGCAGAGCTGCATTACTGCTGTGGCTTTGCCAGGGACAGACCGTGGTGGCGATGGCTCCATGGGGCAGCCTCAGGAGCCCTGCCGTCAGCCCGCTCGCCCTGCGTGCAGCACTGGCAGCATGTGCAGGTCGCTTCC
Source organism: Falco naumanni (assembly GCF_017639655.2). Lineage (NCBI taxonomy): Eukaryota > Metazoa > Chordata > Aves > Falconiformes > Falconidae > Falco > Falco naumanni. The sequence goes on from NC_054056.1 coordinate 49,446,544, forward strand.
TCAGGTTATCTCATGGGCTTTTCTTTTGCTTGCCTTCCTTCTGGCTGTCTGGTGGACGTAAGGGATTAATAACACCTGCTGCCAGTGACAGCTGCTGTTACGCGCGTCTCCCCTTCTGTCCAGAAAAGGGCCGTTCGCAATGTAACACAGGAAAAAATGCTCCAAGAGGTATCCAAGGAAGAGCTCCACTGTTAGCTGCATTTCTGCTTTGATTTGGTCTAATAATTACCCGCCCTCCAAAAAAGGTTACCAAACTTACATGTGAACTAAAATACCAATATTGACCTACAGTAGTGCAGGGTCAGGTACAAATAGAAGATGCACACAAGCAGGAAAGGGCAATTAGCAATGTGATTCTGAATAGGAAGTGTTAATATGAGATTTCTTTTGACCCTGTTAGTGAGTGGATTATCAGTATTACTGCTTTTGATAGTATCCTTTTACTCTTTTGCTTCTGGCATTACTGTACCACTTTGATTAACATTACTGAGTGTTGGCAAATCTGCATCTTATTCAACCCAACTTGCAATGTCAATATAATTGGTATCAATTTGGAAGGCAGTGGGCTAGCTGTCACATGCCTTACCTGTCCCTGGTAAAACGTTCCCTATTTTCATGAGAAAGATAAGGCATCGTTACTGATGTTATGGGTTTTTTACAAGGAACTTTTATGGTTCAGTAGAGCAGAAAGAAACATTTCTGGCAGATTCTTTTCACATAGCTTTAAATTTCTCAAATGCATATTTTTAGATGAAGTAAATTGTTTATTAACACCTCTCTGGTCGGGGAGCAAAGGGAGGGGAATATTTCAGAACACTAATTTCTCTGATCCTAAATTGTGCCCAAGATATGTGGAATGAATTGTCCTTTAAAGGCTCCTGTTTCTGCCCATCGGCTACTGAGAGAGGTTAGACATATAATGGTTAAACAGCCAACTTTAGTAAAATAAACCCCATCCGTTAAAAAAGAAAGACCAACTGAAATATGCCAATAAAATAATTTATCTAGCCATTTAAGAGGGAGAAAAAGAAATTTGGGTTGAAGGTCTACATTTCATCTAAATCCAAATTATCTTTGGACTTGATTCCCCATGGTTTTCTCTTCTACATCTCCACTCGCACCAAGAGCAGCACTAGGTATGTTTTGACAAGCCCTGTTTAGAGGCATTAGAAAAGAGATAAAAAATGTATGAGCTTTTTCTGCAGAGGGTAACCTCAGTGATTAACAGTCCTGTTTCAGCTTTGCTTGCAACTTGGTAAATGACTAAAAGGTTAGGTTTGGTTATGTTTTCCCAAAGAAGACAAGGGACCAAGCTGTGTCTGAGAATCTTTGCTTAATACCTGCTTTCCTTTTAGCCTCAGGAGGAAAGACATTGCAACAGTCTTCCTCCTCCCTGTGCACCTCCCACCAAGACAACTTTTCCTTGAAAAGTTCTCCTTGCCAAACCATCCGGCAGTGAGACATACCACCATGAAAGCTTCACCTTTCCCCTTGACCCACCCTCTCCAGGCATGCCTGTGCTGTCTCTGATGAGATGGACACACTGCCTTATCACTGCTGCAATACTTTATTATGCTGCAAACATGTGGAAAGCATCATTTTCTGGTCCTCTATGATGATGGTGGCTACATGGATTTAAATAACTGGTCTCAGGAGATGAAAATAATGCATCAAGTCCTTTAAGCCATTCTGATTGCTAGCCTGTTTTACACTCATTTTACTCCAAATGATTTATAAAACGAACTAGCAGATTAACAAAAAAGCGGTGCAAAATATTGCAGAAACACCTTTCAAAATGAAGAATATATCTCACTAAATAATATGAAAACCAAACTTTCTGAAGTTCCTCTTGCATTATTTCAAAACATATTCATACAATTCAATAGGTATTCAGTGCAAATACAATTTATTCTAGGAAGGCATACCACCCTCACCTGTATTGATATTAGCTCACACTTCTGGCTTTATAAGGCATTTTCAAAATCCTAACAAGTCTATCAAATTGAACTGAAATAATTGCAAGTTTATTAAGCTGCTCAGGCTTGATATTTTTGAATATTTAATTTGGATTAAGCCAGCTGTTTTTGAGAACCAAAACTAGGTGAAAATATGTAGGTTTGTCCGTGTTGAAACAATTTGGCAATGTCTTTTGAATATTGGATGAGTGTTCATTAGTAATAGAAGTACATATTAATTTATAAAACATGAACATAGGTACAAGAGGACTGACACAAAGTTAATTTAAGCCTGATATTTGAACATGCTTAGAGCCTTGCAACTGAAATAATGTACTTGCAGTGTATTTTTTCTGTGTTGCTACTGTGTAGCAGTAGAAATAATATAGATATTGCATGCAGCTATACAAGACTGTAAAACATGGTTTTGCTTGTTATTTTTATTAGCAACTTGTTTTCTTTTTTGAACCTAAAATCCATGCAAAATTAAAAACGTGTTTTAAGTTGCATGTGAATAAAATCTTCTAATCTTGATAATATTTAAAAAATATAACATCCCTTTCTGCTCCCTGGGTAACAGAGGCAAATGTTAAACACATACACACAAAACCTCAAAAATTAACTTATCTTTTAATACCTGGCAAGTGTGTCAACAGCAGTGATCTCCAGAGGTCCCTTCCAACCCTGACCATTCTGTGTTTTCCACATCCGAGAAGGTTATGAAGAAGTGAACACTGTAAATCTTAGTGAAAACTGTCTGAACTCCTGCTGCTCTGACAGATGTAATGAACACTTTTGCGCATTTGCATACATAAACACCATAGTGACTCTCTAGAATATGAGTGGGTTATATTTTCCAGGACTTAATATTAAACCTGGACTTCAATATCAATATTTAAGAGTCCTCCCAATTTCTTTTTAGAAATTGGAATGCACTTTAGATACTTCTAACAACCAGGAAACAAACTAAAATAATTTGTGTCTTCTTGCTTTTATCTTTTGATATTTCTGAAACTTCTCTTTGTTCATTGTTAAAAACCCTTTTTATTAGCAGCCTGTGTTTTTCTCCCTATATAGGACTAAAACTGTACAGGGATCTATCTATGGCTCATGGGAATCTCCCCCCCTTTTTTTCCCCTTTTTTTTTTTTTTTGTCTCTCCAGATCATTAAAGACCAGAAGCTACTGGTGATAGTTGGAGGGATGCTACTGATTGATCTTTGCATCCTGATTTGCTGGCAGGTTGTGGATCCTTTGAGAAGGACAGTGGAAAAGTATAACATGGAGGTATGTCCTCAAGCCCAAGTAATACTTATGGTTGCATATCAGTATCTAAGATTTCTGTAAGAACAAGCTAAAGTTGCACTAGGTTATATGAAAGCAGGTCAAGCTGTGTATTTGGGGGGAAGCAGGATTCTGTTTTGTAAAAGCAAATACAAATTAAGTAACTGCAACCAAAAGAAATTGTATCTGTAGTTGAAGGTGCCACATTTCTGTCACTTGTGAGATATTTTAGATGAAAGTGTTGTAAACACAGGAGAGTCCTCTGCTAAGACTCTCTATTAGAGTCTGTTGCAATAAATAATAGATTATCAGAACCCATTAGCAGATTTCAGTAAGAGCTCATTCAAGATAAGTGCAGAAGGGGTCACTGCTTAGACTGCATTCTTTATGGAGATGTTCAGGAATTATGTTACCTACTGCTATATTTATTTTCAGTAATAGCATGAGCATACACACACTCCGTGATTGTTCCTATTTTAATGTCATTCTCAGAAAGGTCATGCTAGAGATTTTGATAGGGAGGAGGTAATAACTTAATGCCAGCTGTACAAATCTTCCAGAATTCAGGTAGGTTTCTAGAAGAAAAGCTTTCTGGACAAACTGACAGCAGAAAACACGGCAGCAACAGTGCAGAACTAGGATATAAAAAAAAATCTATCTGTATGCAGATTAGCAGCATTTGAGAGTTTATTACCTCCAACATGGAAACTGGTAATAGCTGAAAATTAGATTATTTGAGGACAATCTAGAAGTGTTATTCTATTCTTCAGTATTTGGCAATCAGTAAGAAAAAGAATGGTAATTTTCCCTTCTGATGTTAACATTTGCAAGAAAAGATATATTTTATTCCATTATTTTTACTTTGGTCTTACTTTGCAGTGTAGCTCTGGAATTTTAGTAGAAGTATTTACTTTTTATTTGAATATAATTTGTATAAGGTGTTTTAGAACGATGCCTCCTAAACTGCAATGGATGCTTTTCAATCATTTTAGAGTCTGAAAACATACTTCTCAGTCATTCCCTAGCATTTGAACGTTTTTTTAAGAGACTCCCCAGTTACTATAGTTGTCAATAAAAAATGAAAAATGTAACAGAAACTTGTCTTGTGGAGACACTTCTGCTTTGTGTTTGTAGAGCTTGAAACAATAGCAGCTTGTCGATAGACTTGTTTGCTTCACTTCTGCATTTACTGCATTGCAACTGATATTTCAATTGCCAGTGTTGTTAATGGTTTCACTGCTCATTTAAAACCAAATATATTATGATGGATGAGTAGTCACAAATTTCAGTTGAAATAATGCTCATTTCAGTGCTGTGGGTGAATGAGTTAGAAGGACTTTTACTTTTTTCCCTGATCAGAGGGAAGCCATAAATAAACATCCTGACATCTGGTCTTATCAGAATTACCTTAGTGAAATTTCTGCAGAGAGCAGCAGTAACTGTGAAGTTACCAAAACATAAGTACCATATATTTGAAAAATAATGTTTATTGCGGTTTTAAAATCGTTGCAATTTCCATCTGAATTATCAGTGTATTCCTTGGTCGTGTAGTGTATACCACTAAAAATTCAGTGTGTTTGTCCCACATTCGGTGCTATCTAGTCCACAGGTCTGCAAACCAGTTGTCTGAACTTTGTATCAGAACTTAAATTCTCTGGAAACTATGTAAGGCCATGTAAACTCACATTCATTGAATGCACACACAAGGATGTGTAATATTTTGAACACTCAGGATAGAATTCAGTTAAACTGACTGTAAGTGCTCTTAGCTATTATTATAAATTCCCAGAATGTTTTTTAAGCTAATGGATTTGAGGAGGGAAGGAAATAAAAGTATTATGCAAGCAAATTTAGTCATTTAAATCCTGTACATGTTTTTATCTTGTAAAAGCAGTGAGGTGAACTGCAGTTTGCTTTCCTGAAACACACCTCTTCAGGTCCCAGAAACTCCTGAGTAAAGGCAAATAACAGTTGTATTTGCTTGTTAAATTAGATTATTATTATTATAGTTTGCTTTTTTAAATTTTAGGGAGGTTAAGTGCATTCTCCAATGGTGAATTCTTTAATTGGTAGTTGAGTTTTCCTGAGCAGGTATTACCTTTTGCATGTTTGAAAAGCACTTACCACCATAGTAAACACTACTGGAGGCCAGTTTCTGCCTTATTTCAGCAATACTCTGTCTCATATATTCCTTGTCCCACTTGCTTCTATGAAATAATTTTAAAGGCGTATTTTCTTTCAGTTAAAGTTGAATCAAGTGATAGAAACTAAACTAAATGTAGGCTCCAAAGTTATGAACACAATCAGTCATTCTAGCTAATGAACTGTTTGAGTGCTGTTTTAGCTATGAATACTCATCAGCTTCCTATGTAGATGTTCTGCATTTGGCTACCATAAGGTGGTCCTCTCTTAACTGTGTCTCAATAAACAAGTCTATCAAAGTAACCAAGACGTGGAGCCTAAAAACTGGCAGTGTCCTTTGCTGTTTGGCATTATTCACAAAATAGTTTATTTGAATACCAACGCCAGTGAATTATCAAGCACTTTTTAAGAATTCAGACTCCTTTTCCAGAATTGTTTGTAAAGTCAAGCTATATGTGCCTTAAAAGCTGAGGACAGGCAGTCTACATCTAAAAATGCAAAGGGAAGTGAAGGCACTGGTGGTGACTCTGCCCCTGACAGAAGTAAGATATCAGATGGGATGTTGGGTCTGTCAGCTTTCAGACTTGCTTCTGGCATCCTGACTCTAAATGTCAGGCATCCTTATGAAAAGTACATCTATGGCTTCCATAAGAGACTAAGTTAAAAGTTTTAATGGCTGAGATGTAAAAAGCATCTATACCATCCAACCACCTGTAGGGCAGTTATTTGATATATGATATATAGACAATGTAGTCCTTGGATAAAATCAAACAGGTTACAGGTAAAGGCAGGGACCACTTTAAAATTTCCTTAGCTGTATGCTGATCTGCAGAAGACCTGTAAGTTTTCACCCATGTATACTTTATATAGAGTACTGTAGGCTTGATTTTCATATAACATAGAAGTATTTTCTGACACAAAATGTTGCTTAACTTCAAGCAGCAGTGTAAAAAATGGGAATTAATCATATAATTATCTCTATTTATCTGGTTTGCTTGTTGCACTAGCTGTAACATTTCTCTTTTTGCTAATGTTTCAGCCCAGTGAAGAGACCAATTGCTTTTTTCTCACTAGCTTCTTCCTAGGCTGAACTTGGAACTTGCTTTTTTAGATCGCAATTCACCTTCTTTGTTATAGTCACAGTGCTCTGTGGACATGATCAGATTTCGAGTAGGTTCCTGCCAGACTGTTTCTCCTGGCTGTGTCAACTGGAGTGCATCCTCCCTCACCATCCTGCCAGCTGGGTTCTTGGGCTTGACAGGCCATGAGGAATTACAGTGCTTTTGTGTATGCAGCTGTGGAAGAACTTTACCCCAGTGGCAAGGCTCTAGCACCTTTTCCCAGCCATCTGGGTTTTGTTCTGCTTTCTTAAGATGGCAATGTTTATGTGCAAGGGTGCTCTTTGTGTTTTTTTTCTACTGCCCAACAAACTTTGTTTGCCAGTTTCAGTCAAACCTGACAGAGCAGATACAGAGCTTTTAAGGATGTAGCACTTCTACAGATTTGATGGAAACAGCCAGCTGTGGGTTCTGGTAGTGTATCCACCAAGAGGAAGGTTGCAGAGTGAGTTTACCCCTCTGTATAAAGACAAACATTATAAATTACATGCTATAGGGGATCTTCATACTTTATTAGACGCAAAGAATCCAGCCACAAGACAAAAAGTATATAGGAAACCAGCTTGCTCTAATTTCAGTTGCTCACTGATACACCTGCATTGGAATGAAACCACAATCTGAAACAGCAAAATCCTTTACAAAGTGGAATATGTTCTCCTTGTGCAATAGCCACATCACAATTCAGTTAGGTACTTACTGCAGTTCAGTAAGTCTGTGTGTAAACATACAGTCACACTCACCTGTTGCTCATAATACAACGGTGTAGTAATTGTTTGGCTCTAAAGTTTAGCTTGAAAGCCTGTTACTGGCTTGTCTTCTCCCAACACAAATGTCTATGACACAAATTGAATCACTGTGGCCTTCAAAGGTAACCAACGATAATGTTCAATAAACAAGAACTTGTATACTAAAGGAGAAGTACTAGACTTCATAATTCCCAAGCTAAAAAGATCTTGCATTAGACTCGATAGAAATAATACTTTGCATATGGGATGCCAATATTTCTAGTAGAATTTTAAAACCTGTTGATCTAGGGCAGCAACCTTTGCATTTCTTGATGTCTTAATGCCAGTTATGTAGTTACCTCTGCAATGTTTCCTCTTATGCAACCTTATGATAACTTTACCTTTATTTAAAAATAAACTTCATTCTGGAATCTGGAGTACCAGTATTTAAGGTTTCACACTGAATTGTCCTGGGATGGTAATAAACATGAAATGGAGAAAAAAAAAAACTAGAACAAAGTGCCATTTTAGAAGATACAGAAGAGAAAAACAGATCGATGAGACACATCCTATTTGGCCTTCTAGCATTGATGTAGAAATAAAGTGTGGAAACTAAGAATGCCCAACTTTATATGAGGACATTGCTATAACAAAAATGTCAATAGGCAGGAAAAATTGAGTAGTGCAGTCTGTTGAAGAAAATTTGGAGTCAATTCAGATTAATGAATTAATCATTGCAGTGAGTGAGGCAGAATTAACATGCATTCCGAGTGTTTAAGTATGCTATCGGACACATATTGCTAACCAACAAGTCGGGTCAGCTTTGACTGGTATGTTGAGGGAGTCATAAACATTGCAAAAGCAAAAAATGGCTGTGTAAACTCAACAAATGTGATGCTCAGACTAACTTATTTAGGAGTGGTGACTGCTTTGTAATTCAACAAATTAGAAAATCCAAAAAGACAGAATTAACCCTTGAATTCATTCTGAATAGCATACAGAATCTGTTCTGAAGCATTGATATCTGAAGGACTTTTCTGTAACTGCAGACAGATCGTTCTTAGCTTTGATGGCTTTGAAGAAGCAACAACCAAAAAAGGTCAGTGAAGTGGTACTCAGCTTCAGAAAGGGGAGCAACATAAAACTGAGGAAGCTTCTTAAAGAAACACTAAAGATGACACTGTAGAGAGTTAAATCTTTGCAGGTGGCCTAGAGAGTGTTAAGAATATCATATTGGAGAGACAGTAAAGGCATGCCATGCAGCAAGTAAGACTTGAAAAAGAGACTCAGCATGATGAAACAGCAGGAAGACATCCTTCAAAAAAACAAAGTTGTATCCAAATGAGGATAGAAAGGTTCATAAAGTCTGGTAAGTTAAATATAGAACACAGTAAAGCAGTCTAACTTGCAAAAAGCAAAAAAAATTAATAATAAATCTTTCTCTAAATATCGGTAGCAAGCAGTTTGCCAGGGAATCTTTGGGGACAGTATTTGATCAGAATGTAAGAGTATTACTTGCAGAAAACAAGGCTGTGTAGTATGATTAAATGATTGCTTTGCTGCTTTATTTAGCAAAATTCTTTGTGGAAGAGCTTGTAGAGCTTGCTGTGCTAGAACCCTTCTGATGAACTCACCGAGGAGTAACTGTAGTTGCCAGTAGGAATAGAGAAACTGATCAGAAATATATCAGTGGAAACAGACTATTCTCCCAGACTTTCTAAAGCAATTCAAAGGAGTAATAGTTAAACTACTGACAGCAGTGTGTAATCATTAGCTCAAAACTGCTTTGATATCTGAGTGAAAAGTTGCAAATGACTTGCCATGTTTTCAAGATGGAGTGGAAACCTCAAACTTGTAAGTTAATGTCTGTAGCAGTCCAGCTTATAAAAATCATAATCAGGAGTGGAATTAGAAGTCGATATGCTATGTTGAGGAAGAGTTGACATGGCACTTGTGAGGGAACAAGTCATGCAAAAACTCAGTGAAGTCCTTTGAAGAAGCCAGCAGGCATATGAATGGAAGCTGACACAGCATGCTAGGTCTCCAAAAAGGACCCAGCAATTTCTTTCATCAAAGGCTGTCATGGAAATTAAACAGCCATGGAATAAGAGAGAAACTCTCAAATGGATATAAAATTCTTTAGAACAAGGAAACAGAATTAATAAATAAATAAAAGTTCATTTTCCAGGAAGGAGGGGTGTAGCCTGCAGAGTCCTTCAGGACAAGTCCCAGTCTCTGTGCTGGGACCTGTGTTGTTCAGTGGAAGAGGAAGTGAATGATAAGATGACAAAGGTTTAGTAAGTTATTCCAGAAAATGGTCTTTCCTGATGGCAACTGCAGCAGCAAACCTAAGGATTATTATCTTGTTTGCCATGTGAAGTCTTACTGATAAAGAGAAAAATGGGAGCTTAGGTTTTGATTTTAAGTTCAGCTGAAGGAAACCAATAAATAGGCCAGGTAAATTCAGATGTCTTACATCTCTGTGGATAAGACTTAAAACAATTACAACTGCCTAAGTTTTTCATTCAAATAACTAACCCAGAACAAAATCACAATGTTAGCTGACTTGACACAACTCTGTGATGCCCAACAATGTTGAGTATATTCTTGGTGGATGGATGAAAGTGCAACAAGACTGGAAGAAATGTTGTTCCTGGATCTCTGATTGTCTTTTCTGTGAGACTGCTCCTAGTGTAGTACCTGAAGAAATGAATATTCCACAGATATTATTTGGACTGTATGTGAATGCAACTAAATATACGATTCTAGAAGTTACTCACAATAGGAATGCCAGGCCACTGATAAGTGAGAGTTTGTGAACATAACTGAGATGTGAGATAAAGAAAACTCAGGAAGTTCATATATTAGGTGTGAAAGAAAAGGAAGAGTAAAAGTGACGTGTGGAATCAGAATCCACAATCTCATCAGATTGTAAAGTAGGTATGTTTATTCAGCTGAGGGTGGGGGTGGGGTCGGTGACTGTCACCAAAGCCATGCGTGCCTGGGGCAACAACTTGCCTCAATTTATGTAATCAAATGTTGCATATACATAAGACTTCCAAATATGCCTATACATATTCATAACCTACTCCCGCTTCATATTAAAATAAGTTCCAAGAAGTCATTTCCATAAATTCCTCCCAGCTGCGCTTGCGTGGTGCCTCTTGGTGGGTGTCGTGGGGATGAAGGCTTGGTAGTCTCCCTCACTCTGAAATTTTTACTTTCTCTCTTCACACAGACTCTGTTGTTCCTTGGTCCTTGTCCAAACTATAGAGTTGGTTTTAGCTATCTCATCATGAACTGTCCTTCAGGAGGAACTTTAGGCTCCTTGCTTCAGTTAATTTACACAATGATTAGTAAAACAAAGCATTATTTATCAACAATGATCTATGTAATTGTGAGCAATTAGATCTGCTAAAATTTCTTTAACCTCTTCCCTCAAAAGCATGTCCAAAGTGAACATGGTACTGTACCCAAATAGTTAGACTAGTTAACTAAAAGCAGAGGCCACCATATATAAATATTTTCTTTAGGACAGCCTTTTGTCTTGTGAAATAGATTTTTCTTTACATTTTGCAACAAAATATATGTGAAAATTGGGATTTAATTGCACAGATGTAGATCGAGTATAATTTTCATAGAAAATTTTACTTAAGCCGTAGATTAGTTGCCTACATGCTTTTGCAGGGCTCTTTTATGTTCTTTAATACAATTTTAAAATATATTTTTCATTATTATTTTTTTCTTTCATATTCATCTTCAGTCATGACAATGCTGCTGTAAGAACTGGAAAATACCCTGGCCCAAAATTATATATGGAGAAGGGTGCGTGTGTGTGTTTGCATACACATGATAAAAATATGGGAGTCGCATAGGTCTGGAATTGGTAAAGATGTCTGATTCAAATTCATGTGCTCAAGTAGATTTACACAGATTCTTCGCCGTTTTGAAACAATCAGATCACGTTCTTTTCTCTTTCTGCATATGTATATATGCATAAACAGATGTGTTTAGGGAGCGTTGTTTACATTGTGCTGTTGGGCTATTCAGTCAGCTAACAGCTGGCTTAGTGAGAACTTTGTCAAACGTATATTATGAAATGAAGAATATAATTGGCTGAAGTATTTTCTGAGGGTGTTCAGCCTAATGCAGGTCAGATCTTGTTAGTCAATTTGTTCTCTAAATATCATTACACCCATCTGTTTCCCCTACTATTTTTTAAATAAATTTAATTTCTTTCCTTCCAATTTGAAATATTACAGACTGTGGGAGCCAAATGTCTCCTGAAATCTGTAGCCTGCTTTCAAACCCTGCCATTGTAGCTCACAGCAGGCGGCCCGCCAGCAGTAGCTGAAACTGAGAACTCTTACTTGCATCTGCTGGGGCCCACTGGTGGCTGGCAGCCATTCCAGAGAGGAGGAAAATGAATGGCCATTAGAGTCAGCTGTAAACCTTCCGCCGACCCAGAGGATCTAGAGCAGGTCCAAAGAGAGAGTAAATATTAAAGTGCAAAAGCTGCTTTACTTCTCTTTCTCATTTGACAGCAGTTTCCAAGGAAACGGAACAAAACGTGAGAAGTGGGAGCCAGCAGCTGAGATTGACTCAGCTGGTAGCTAGTCCTGCTTCTGTTCCCATGGAAACACGTATCAAATTGGCAAAAATAAAGAAATAGGGCAGGGTCAGTTCCAAAATGGCAGGATGAATGGCTGCTGCTTCAGCTACTTAATAAGATGAAGCTTACTAGTATTTATTCCTCTTCAGTAAGTAATTCCAATTCTGGTTCTGGCTCCATTATTCACTCCCCAATAAATGCTACTTCCTAACCTCAGGAACATAGGAACCACTGTCATTGACAGGGCTTGTAATTTGTCTTGTTCACTGGCTTGTTTGCAACAATGACTGGCACAAATACTTTCAGAGGTGAGTGCTGGAAACATGTAGTGCAGATCTGAGCCTTCATCTGTCATTGATAAATTTTCAGCCATTGTTCGTAATGAGTAGTGACTTCAAATGTACGATTGCGTATATCTCATAACTGTTTTATATGCTCACTATTTGAATACTTTTGTTATTCCCATAAATGTCAGTTGGTTTTGACTCTTGCTAACTTTTTACAGTCCAGTGTAACTGCTAACTTGGCACTGTGTGAAAAACTTCCTTTTTCGGTTTTGGAAATGTTGCTTTTCCATCCTATTGAACATATTATTTTTCTTTTAGGGGACAAAAGAGTTGGATCTTCCACATCTATTTTTGCAGTACCATTCATTATACATCTGTGTGTTTACTGTACAACCTTATTTTCCTCTTTTCTCTTTGGTAGACAGTCTCTATCTTATTAAGCTCTTTTTCCTATGACATACAAACTCTAAAGCATCCTTTTCAGTTAGGATGACTAATATTGCATATTTTAGAAGATCTGTGTAATGGTTTTATCTATTATTTATCCTGTTCCTTATATTTAGTGTATTCTTTTTCAGTGTTGTACACCATTAAACAAAATTTTGGACTTTACTGTCAAAGTGATTCCCAGATCACTTCCATGCACTAATTAAGACCCTGAGAAAATGTGTAAGTAGTTCCCCTGGTTTTAGGTGAAAATGGCTTTACAGTTACAGATATCAAATTCTATTTGTCATCATATGGCCCACTCAGTTACTTTCCTCACAGATCTTTAGATTCAATTAACCCCAACATTTTCATCTGCATATTTTCCTGCTTGTGCTGTTGAGCAACACTGATTTTAGTAGGGAATTACGGTTCTTAGAGTGGAAGTATTACTCTGGAATATAGAAGCATGATACTGTGTTTTTTAAACCTGTAATAGTTGTTACTTGTACTGCTGTTATGTAGTCACACTTCTGGCATGTTGCTACTACCTTGCTAACACTTTGCTGTAGCTCCTCCGTTTCTGAGGACTCAGCTACCATAGGTACCCGACAGGACCCATCCTTTCCACTACATTTGGCAATCCAGATTATTTTTCTTCCTTTGGGATTTCGAGGTATAATCCCCAGTCCTAAGAGAAACAGACTATTGGACAAAAGGAAATCAGATGGCAGATATCTAGTACCAGTAAAGTCATTACATACATGTGGATTAAAAGCAGCCATTTACCACTTTTGGTAACAACACTACTGAGATTGCTGTGTATAGCATGAGACTACCAGTAAATGATTTAAAACCTAATCACTATCAAAAGCAACAGGCATATCATCTATCAGTGATATCTTGCTGGTTCACACAGAAGACACTGTGACAGTTTTGTTCGTTTGCTGAGGAGGCTCAGTATGTGTTAGATCCAATAGCACTTCTTCACTTTAAACTTCAAATACATAGGATACATTTGTTCAGATTTATTTCTCTGAAGGCTGAAGACAGAGCCAAACTTAGCATTGATTTTTATGCTTCCTTATAAGGCTGCAAACAACTACAGAACTGGTTTAGGACAACACTGATGCTTTTTGGCAGTCAGTTCCTGACTGCCAAATAGCAACATACCTGGCTTTAGGATATTTCAGCATTTGTTCAGCAGTGCCACACTTGCAAGAGTTTAGCAGCTCATCTCCTCACATGTTTTCCTTGTTCTTTCAAGGATAAATCTCTGAGGGATCTCTGGACACATTTTTACTTGAACTGCATATTGTGTCAAGATTTGGGGGCATTATAATCCAGACAGGAATATTTTTCACTCTTTTGTCAATGATTTGAATTGTTCTTAATATCAGAAGCAAGAAAGACAAGGAAACTCTCCCTCCATCAAACACCACAGCCCGATTAAGAAAAACTTCCAGAAGACAGACTCCAGGAATGTATTCATCTTCCTTGTTGCATTATATCCTGGGTAGTCAATGTTCAGCCCTTTCTAGCCCTGTAACATCTCTCTGTTGTTTTGTGGAAGCGAACACCACTGTACAGGGAAAGACAGACTTTAATGCCTATGTCAGGAAGCAGATGCTGATGCAGATTAAATGAAGCATGATGAATTACTGCAAGAATATGCTGACACTGCAATAGAGACCAATAAAATCTTTCTATCAGACTTCTCTGAAGATAAAAAATTCTATGTTAAAATAGCTATTTAGGATAACAAATCATCTAATGTAATTAATGATTCTTTGGGAGAAGAATACTCCCTTGTTCCTTCAAATGTTTAATAGATGGATACTGAAAAGACACACCTAGGGTATCCTGGTAAGCCTTTAAAACTATATGTCTAGTCATGAGCAATCTTATTGAGAAGGCAAGCCTCAGCTTTTATTAGAAGTAATTATAGTCAGCATCGTTCATCTGGAATGTCGTGACTGGTCTTCTGGCCAAGACCTTGTAGTGAAACGCTTTAATGGCAGCAATGGATCGGTCCTGCTGCGCATGGGGATAAGGAAGCCATCTAGTCACCCGCCACAAGATCTTTAGGCAGTGCTTGACCATGAAATAATGCTCTCACCTAAAAGGTGCGCCTTGGCTTTGCACTGAAACCACTTTAGTGCTGCTCAAACTTAATAGATACTGATATACTCAGTGGCAAAGTGCCACATGGAGCACTCCTGTTTCTAGCATACACAGGGAGACACTCAGTGAACTAGCTAGACAGCACAGGCATACACACAGGTAATAAGCAGGTGGCAGAGTGCTGGAAACTTACCCATGTAAACCAGACTTTATGCTGGTGGGGAGCGGGCCTGAAGAAGAACTTCCATACACAAAGCCATTCACTTTATGTCTATGCACTACAGGTCGTTTCACTTACATATTTAGTTCTCCTGGATTTCTCACTGTTGCTAAGATTTCTTACAGGACAGCAGCCATAAGTAATACTATACCATATCTGTACCCAAACCTTGAAGACTCTGTCCCACCCTGGCAAAGCAATGCAGTCCTAGTTGTTTGTACCTTATCATCTGTAAAAAAAAATAATCTCAATTCAATATATTTGGACATGAGAATATAGATATTCGGAAAAACTACTTAAAAAACCTGCTAGTCCCAGCACAGGACATTTACTGCAAGCGCCTTAGTCCATTCTGTTCTTGGGTTTCCCATACAGCAGTAAATCAAGACCTTTGTCTGCCTGTATTTTATGTATGTAAAGATTGCTTCACTTTAGAGGGTAAAGTTGTTTCTTCTGTGATAGGCATAGTCAAAAAATTCAAATGTATATTTCATATATAAGTGAGAAAAATCTTTTTGGGGATCTGCCAAACACTAGAATGAACTTTTCTACAGAAATTGCAGATTATCACAAATCTCCTCACTCCTATAAAAGCAAGGATTGTTTCTGAATTAGCTCTCTCCAGCATCAATATCCAGAAGTATGTGTTTATGCATATGTATTTTTATTTTAAAACATCCTTCTGTATAGTCTTCTCTCCCTGGAGAAAAGAGAAGAAACATGTAATAGCTGTTAACCACATTGTTAATGGGACCAATATGCATTAGCAGTGCTTCAGTGACAGATATATATTCTTAAAAGCTATAAAACTGGGGGCTTTTTGCTTTATAATGGCCTGAGTCACCCTACAGTCAACTTTCCAAACTGTCTTTGTTCTTAGACCTCCAGCAGCTGCATGTGTACTCCGGGAAGTGCATGCCTTCTACTCCCTCTTGTAAGGCTTTCTCCTGCCTGTGTCCATGAACTCTCATGCTTACCAAATCTTACATCATGCTCACTCTCACTACCATAATCTGCAGGTCATTGATAAAACTGATTGTGTGAAAGGACAGCAAACTCGTGGTTTGGGTCAGCACAGTTTTGGATCAGTACCTACATGTGAGCAGCTATTAAAGACTGGCATGACCTGACTGCAGGTGGCCATGGTTTAGGTACTTCCAGGCTGGTGTTAACATGCTTGTGGACAAGCTTCCCAGTAAGACCTGATTTAATGGTTTATGGTAAGAATTGAATACAGATGTTTACTAACTTAATTATGTGGAAGTGGTGGAGCCAGCTCCTAGTGGATGAGGGTGGGATGGGGCCTAGGATGAAGGTCTTGCAGAATTTGGGAAGGTGATACTGGCCAAAGGTAACTGAGAGTCAGAGATGTGGAGGGGACCCGGGAAAGTGCTGCTGACACTGATTGTATGCCAAAAAGATGTGGAAATAGTACCTCATAATGAGAGAGACCAACTCCTCACAGCTGTAGCTGCCTGGCAGCCCTCCCTGTCTTGTCTTTTTTTGATGGTAGTCTACACAGCACACGTTGTCTCCTCTTTGTATAAGCTAAGTAGGCAGCAAGAGTACTGCATCTCAAGAGTGCTACTATGACCTGTAGCAGCTGCCTACCTGTCCTGCACCACTGCTTGTGAAGTCTGTGTCTAAGTCCATCTAAGTCTATCCCTGTGTGAGAGCAGTCATCTCACAGTTTGTATAAGTGCTTCTTTGTATTCCTAGACATTGTTCTCATACCATATCCCTTACAGCCTTTAAAATATAGGAGCAGTGCTTACTACCCTTCAGCCCTCTGGTTTAAAAGCAATTTGCATGAAAAGACTTTTTTTGTCAGTTTTTGTCAAACTACATTTTTTATTAGCTTATTAAACAACAGTATTATCTCTGGGCATACGTCATATAATGAATACTTAATGTATCATTTTATTTAAAATCTTCTGAATCTTGGTGGAGTAGTTAATTTCTGTTACTTGAAAACAATGTTCAGGTGTAGAAATTTTGTCAACAGGTTCTTCACCAGAAAATGCTGAAATTTACTTCTTTTCTCATCTTTACCTCTCACCTAAGTCCAGCAATGTCATGGATCCAATTTTCTGATTTTCAGGTACATTTAAAGAAACTCAATGTTGTCTTTTAGCTGTTTGTCTCTAAAATCTGTATTAGAAATCCTATTTTTTCTCATATCATTTCTACTCTAATGTAAAACTTTTTTGTAGCAAGTTCCTTACTATAATTATATTATAAGAGACTCCTTGTTATCTCAAATAACACTTTGGTTTTAAGTGCCATGGTGTACTGATTTCTTTAATATTGTCATTTTGTTCAACAGTTTCCATTCATTCAGAGATATTTTTATTGCTTTCTCACGCAGTATCTGACCCAAGAATGTTAGAGATCAGAGAATCTTTCTAAGCGGTTGATCATTCTTTTATTACTATGGCTACATCAGGTTAGGGTTTATGAGGCTAGAGTCCTCATTTTATGGAAATGCCCTTCTTACAATTTAAGATCATTATGCTTGCTTTTTTCATTAACAAATAAAAAATTGTGTAATTCTTGGCAGTGTGGAAGGATCTTTTTTGATGTGTATTGCAGAATTAGATACTACAAAAGGCACATATTTTTGAAAAAATGCTTCTCTAAATTTTATTTTAGTATGTTGTATATAGATGTACATATATCTGTATGAATGAATGTATGTGTTATTTATGACTGTTGATGTTTCAGTTCTGGTATCTGGTCAGGAATAACTCTGATGGCCACATGTCCACTTAAGTAAGTCCTTTTTTTTTTTTTCCCCCATTTTCTATAACTTGATGTACACCTATTTTTCCAAGAGGCAGAGAACAGGGAGTCTGTTTTGCTTTCTGACCATCTTGAATGTGTGGGCTTCTAGCTCATGGAAGTTTCAAGAATCTCTTATGGAATGGTAGAGGACCTAAACATCATTGAAACAACTCATGGTTCTGATTGTGGTAGGTGAAAAGCTGGATATCTGCCCTGTTACGTATTTCTGTGTGCTGGTTACATCTCTGCAGAAAAGGAATTTTGATCTTACAGCTTTGATTAGTCCTCTCTCATTTTGTAGGACTGTTGAAAATAAAAGTGGAACAGAACACCTACATCATAAATCTATAGGGCTAATAATAGATAGTAATTTACTATGGAATTTTCTATTTGGAATAATACTGTTGAGCTAGCACGTAACTTTGTGCAGCAGATGAAAGCAAAATGAAAATTCCTTGCTCCCAACGTCAAGGTGTTCTTCAGACTTGTTATATAGGTTGAAGGCATATATCTTTAATGATTTCATTGGGTCTAATCTTACAATAATGCTGTGAGCAACGTTTTGAGACAAAGTGTTTTTCATACTCTTCATTTGCATATACTAATATAGAAGAAAAAACAGCCAGTTAAAGCACTGTGGAGACACATTCAGGATGGAAATGTGTGTGTGATGGCAGATCATCAAACAAGATTATAAGAAATGGCATTACAAAGGAACTAGGCTGGAGCAAGATGGAAAAGATCACTTCAGGAACAAAGGTGTAATAATTTGCGTATTTTTCCTAATTTGACAGTGTTTGGGTTTTTTAATAAATTCATAAAATTTTAATTAATCTGAAATGAGAGTAATATCAGAAATTATCAAAGTAATTATTTCAGCTGCTGAAATTATGAACTTTGACAAGTAATTTCCACAAGTCGCTGTGACACTGATTTCATAAATTGAAATCACAAGCAAGATTCCCGTTTTCAGTGAAAATTGAATAAAAGGTAGAACTGAATGTAAATAAATTCCTGGTCATGGTGACATCTTGATACAATAGGACATAGTTATAAGAAAATGTCATCTTGATGCTCAGTAGGAGTCAAAAGGCAAACCAAGTGTAAGGAATTATAATAACTAGAAAACAAAACATAAAGCAATACTATGCCAGTTTATAAATCCAGTTATACCTCACTGTATACAGCTCCAGCACACTTCCCTACCTTCGATGGAAAACATACAGAGCTATGCAGATGATTGAGAAGTGTGGAATAGCCTCCATCCAAGGAACAGACTGGGGTAGACTGCTGATTGGAAGAGAGGTGGATGAGGACAGGGAAGTATGAAATCTTCAGTGGTGTAGAAAATGTGAATAGAAATGATCACACCTAGTCTATTGAAATACAAGAACTAAGGAGCATGAAGTGGAACTAGTATGCAGTGGAAAAGGCCAGTTGCATCACGACCCCCAGGGCTTTTTCTGCAAAGCTGCTTTCCAGCCAAACACTACCCAGCCTGAATGGGTTGGGTATCTTTGGTTCTTCCTTTCCCGGAGCAGGACTTGACATTTCCCTTTGCTCAGCTCAGGAGATTCCTGTCAGTCCAGATCTCCAGCCTCTCAACAACCCACTGAAGAGCAACACAACCATCTGGTGTATCAGTGCCTCCTCCTACCTCTGTATTGTTTGAAAACTGGCTGAGGAAGCACTCTGTCGTCTCATTGACATCATTAACAAGCAGTATTGGGCACAGTGTTGATCCCTAGGATAAACCCCTCGTGACTGGACTTGAGTTGAACATCATGCTGCTGGGTATCATGTCCCCTCAATCTTGCAGTTCTGTCAGTTTTCAGTCCCCCTCAGGGACCACTTGTCTAATCCCTACTTCATCTCTTTGTCTCCGAGAATGTTATAGGAGAGTGTTGAAAAGCCTTGCTCAAGTGAAGATAAACAGTGCCCACTGCTCTCCCCTCATCTACCAAGCTAGGCATTTTGTCATAGAAGGTTATCAGATTGGTAGGACTTCCCCTTTATAAATCCTTGCTGACTACTTCAAATTGCTTTCTTGTCCTTAATGTGTTTGGAAACAGTTCCCAGTGGGATTCCCTTCATCACTGTCACAAGGATTAAGGTGAGATTGGCTGGCCTGTAGTTCCCTAGATCCTTCTGCTTGCCCATATCAATGGTAACAGTGATCTTTGGATTTTCCAGTCCTCTGTAACCTCAGTCACCATTGACCTTCCAAAGATAATCAAAAGTGGTCTTACAATGACATCAGCTAGCTCCCTTAGTCCTGACATGGATGCATTCAGTTGGATCCCACAGATTTGTGTACGTCCACTTGATTTAAATGTTCCCTAACTTGATTGTACTGAGCATAAAACTTCATTGCTCCAGACCTTCCCACTCTTTCAGGGCCTGTGATTCCTCAGGGTAAATTTTAACAGTAAAGTCTGAGGTGAAGAAGGCATTGGGTACCTCATATTTTTCCATGTCCTTTGTCTCCAGTCCCCTGCCCCATTCAGTGGCAGGCCCTCATTTTCTGTAATCTCCCTTTTCCTGTAGAAAGACCTGTAAAAGTCATTCAGGTTACCCTTTCTGTCTTTCCCAAGATTTAACCTCAGATGGGCTTTGGCTTCCCTAATCCCATTCCTGAACATTCAGTGTTTCTATATTCCTCTGGTTCCACCTGTTCAGGCTTTCACCTCTTGTACAACTCCTTGTTAAGTCTGAATTCAGTCAGGAGTTCCTTGTTCCTCCATGCAGGCCCCTTGCTGCTGCTGCTTGATTTCCTCCATGTAGGATGGCCCATTCTTATGTTTGGAGTCAGTGATCCTTGAAAATGGACCAGCCCTCCTGATCTGTTCTTTTCTCTAAGACCATCTCCTATGGGATCCTTCCAAGCAAATCTTTCAACAGGGCAAAATCTGCTGTCCTGTAATCCAGGGTTGCTATCATGATATTTGCCTTTTTTCCTCTTTTCAGCATCACAGACTCTACCATCTCATGGTCACAGCAGCAAAAGTTGCCACCAGCCTTCTCCTCCTCCACCACTTCTGCCTTTTTTTCTAGGTAGCCTGTCCAGAAGACTGCCTCCTCTCATCAGATCATCCACACCTGTGTCAGGAAGTCCTCATCACTGCAGTCCACAGTTTTCCAGAATCTCTGGTTTTGTGTGTTGTTTTTTCAGCATGTATCAGAGTGGTCAAATCCCCATGAGAATCAGGTTCTGCAAACATGAACCTTTTTCCCATTTTCTGAACATGGCCTCATCAACTTCTTCCTGATCAGGTGGTCAGTAGTAAACACCGACCACAACATACACCGCTTTGTTCTGCCCTCTAATCTTAACCCATAAACTCTGGACTGGCTCATCATTCATCCCAAGGCAGAGTCCAATGTATTCTCACTTTTATCTCATGTAACAGGCAACTTTCCCTTTTTCCCTTCCCAGCCTGCTCCTTCCTATTTATTTGTTGCAGCACCCCAGCCGTGGGAGCCTTCCTACTGCATCTCAGCACACAAACCACACATTCCACGTGTTTGTTCTCCATGCTACATGCATGCTTTGGTGTACAGGCACTTCGAAGAGATGCTCCATCATGCTGACTTCCCAGAAAAAGTGTGAACGCTTCCCCCACTGTTCTCTTCACCCCTGTCCTCCTGGCATTTGCATGCATACGCTTCATGTGGGCTTCCTTCCATCCTGTTTTGTTCTTTTAAAGCTCTTTCTTGTCTACCTCACCCTGCCTTGTCTTTTGCTGTTTGAGAAAAAATCAGTGAGCTGTTGCCTGTATCTGGTGAAATTGTCAGATACCTTTGTTTCTGAAAACTGCCCAGTGCTTGATTGAACTTCACTGTGCTTCATTGACCTACAGAAACAGAAATGCTTTGTGAAATCAAAAGTCTTTCAAGGTTCAGTACAATTATTAGACAGAAAATCTGATTTCCACAAACTTTGTTATTAAATTACAAATAATGTTATTTTTTTTAAATCAGGTCACCTCTGATAAAAAAATGACCTCATAAAGGAACAGGTACATGCAAGAAATGTTGTGCTAGTAAAAAAAAAATGAAAACCTCTGTTATTAAAATAGTCTAAAAAAGTAGAGCTTGCTTAATTTTGCAGAACTGATGCCAGGAAGATATATGATTACTATTTCTAATATATGGAATGTTAAAGAACAGGAGAGGAGGTGAACTATTCAAACTGTATGTCAGTGCTGACACATGAGAAAAATAGTTAAAAATTGATCATGAGTAAACAGAAGCCAGAAATTAAAAGATGTTTCTAAGGCACTTGATTAGTTGAATATCTAGAATTGCCTTGGTTTAGGGGGTAATGATTTAACATTTGAAATTCATAGTTTAATAAGTATATGAAGGAGACTATATGATATGGAGACTGGACCCATGTTTCTGTGTTTAGGAACAGGGCCCCAGATTTTTAGAAAGACCTTGTGAAAACTGCTTGCGTTCCTGTTACTCTCCAGTTAAAGGCTGGCTAGCTTCATCTGGATTTTGTGGTATTTTTTCAGCCACAAATGGCTAACACAAGAGAGAGAATACCACAGCTATCACTGCATCTCCTTTAAAATGGTTCATTTGCCTCAGGCTTTAGGATTTAGCTGTAATGAAGATGAAAGATTGATGGCTGACTGCTGACCTACTTTGAGGAAATGAAAGAGCAGGTGGCATGCTGCTGACTAGGAAAGTAAAAGGCTGTACTAAATGCAGAGAAACAAAAGCATGGCTAAATAAAGTCTCTTTTAGATCACAGCTACTTTTCAGTAGCCCTGTGTGGAATAATACACATCTGGGAACCTCAAAACCTCTTTTATATATTTAACCTATTTGAAATAATTATTTTCATTTTACATAAGAGTGCTGTGTGAGTTACTGTTAGGGCTTTGAATCTAACAAACTGTCACAGTCTATTGTAGAAACTAATAGGAAAAGCTAAATGAGGTAAATTAAAAAAAAAAATGGCTTAAAATGTGACAGATTTGTGTCAATGCTTGCCACAAACCGTTCCCCAAATTTTGTTTAACCTTTGGTGAAAGAGAGGTATGTTCATCTGAACTCAGAATTAAGGTGCTTCCAACTGTGCAACAGAAGGGTTTAATAGATGGTGGCAACCAGTCCTTCAGCAAAGAGCTGCCACCTTTTAACTAGGAGCAGTGTAATCTAATTTCTGTCAGGAACTTCATACATGAATCAGAAGAAGCTAAAGGAGAACATTTCAGTTTCTTGCAGGCAGTCCTGTGTTTGAAGCAAACTATAAGTACATTAATGAATGAACCTAATGCTGACCACCACCACATATGGCCACAACTTCTCATGACTTCAAGTTTATAGAAAATGGCATCATTTTTAATGTAATTGCTTTCATTACAAAGCAGTTATCTTCCATGGTTTGGAGCAGGTAGAGAAGAGCCATATTGCCTGTCTTGAGGTCTAATGGGAAATGGACTGAGCTGCAAGCCAAGAGACTGGGTTGTAAGTGAACATCCTCCACTTACATCTTGCATTTCTGCACTTCCAACAGCGCCCGTTGTTAACTACGGTATCATGCTGACATTCTGAAGTGAAAGGAAACTTTAAGAAAAATTTCAATAGGTCCCCCTGTGTTGAGCTTCAGATAGCAATAGGGGCCTAGTACGTCATTTAAGAGGTCCAATTCTCATGCATTTGGAGGAGAGTCAAAGGTCTATGCCATTTTTAAATCAAGTCTGACTCTTACTTTCCCTTCAACATATTATTATAAAGGTTAAAGAATGTGGTAAAAAGCAACTTTGTAGATCTTTAGACTCTTGGTCTTTTTACATGGAGAGCTTTTAGTCTAGTCTGTGGGTGCAATTCGAACATGGGATATACCAAGCTATTAGGCTGTCCAATCTGTAACTGTTCCCAAGACCTTTCCTTCTTTAAGTCTAGGAATAAAATCCGATTTTAGCATCTGACATTCAGCCCATATTCTTAAATAGCTCAGTAACTCATCAGTCTTTTTTGTACTATCTCCCTTTATTTTCCAGTTTTGAAAGCAGAGACAACTAGAGGAAGTGGCCGCTTATTATTTCGGTGATGTTCAAAGCCTGACAGTGATTTAGAGGGATAAAGGGGAAAAGCATGTATGTGTGTATCAGGAAAAGTGCCAAGTGTAGGTACTGAACTTTTTTTTTCACCCTGTAAAAAATTCTAGTTAGAAGAAAAATTACAGTTGTTTTTTATATTTCTGGTGGGTGAGAGAGAGTTGCAGGAAGTTTTGCCTTTGTATCCAAATAATAGAAGGCATTACATATGGGTATCCTGTAAAGGGCAAAATTTAATTCCATCATTTTTTTCCTCAAAAGAAGTTTGTTTTCCAAGTTGTTGTATTAATAATTATGGTTGCCTTAGGGTGTAGGAACTGTGCTATCGAGACTTCCTTTTCTCTGATTTTGATGTACCTCACCAGGTGTCTGATAGCTGTTCATGCAAAACAAACTTGTTTGGTTGCAGTCCTACATCCTGGCTTGTAAACTTTCCATCATATGTCTGCACCATCATACATTTGCACAAAACAGATTAAGAACTGCATATTCATCTTTTTAAAACAATCTAATGTTAGGATGATTCAGAATCTTTTAAACTTTTCTGAATGATAAGGCTGCCTATATACCCTAGTCATATTGAAAAACGAGAAGCCCTTTTCTATTGATTTTACTTGACCAAAAACATGTGAAACAGAAGTGACGGTGTGAGTGACCTAAGGAAAAAAGGTAAAAAGAGCAGAAGACTATTCTTCTGGATCAAAGTCCCAGAAGCCAGCAAAGAGAACAAGGCAAAAATATGTGGCTACTGGTGAAAATGAGTGTGTGTGGACATACCTAAGATACATCTATAAATTACCAAGATAACTCTTCTCTTGTCTTAGACACAGAATGCAAAATAGTAACTAAATAGATTCTTTTTTAAAGGTTAATGGAGTCTAGCCATTAAAATTTCGGGGTTTGGAGTGTGTTTTGGAAGTTAGGACTATTTATTGCAGTTAGTAAATATTAATTCAAATGAGGACTCTTGCCTTAAAAGATAAATTCAGAAAATTGCATGGAGAAGTGATATCAATGTTCTTCTCCTGTCTTAGAAACACCCTGCACCTATGTGAAATGGATGCTATTTTCCTTTTGTATGAAATCAGAATCTGTGAAAATTTGCTTCATGTCTCTGTATACCTAGATATAATTTACGTATGAAGTTGAATTTACGTAAAGGTTTATTCTAAAGCGGGCATATTTTGTGACAACTCTAAATTGATTTTGACCTGGCTTATAGCTGTTTCATTCACATCAGAACTTCAGAACTCCTGCTGATATACTTTTTTCACCAGTTTAACCAAAGTATTTTTAACTTATTTAAATTAAGCCAGTGATATTTATTATGTAGGGAAGCCATGAACTTCCAAGATAGCAAGTTACCTGTCACAAAGACAAACTTTAGGTGAAATAAGTTGAAGAACTGGAATCTTGTCTATTAGAGGTTGGATTAGGGTCTATTACTGGTTTGTATACAAAGGGATAAAAAGTATGACTTATGGAAATCAAGTGAAAATTTAGTTTGCTTTGGGATTCAGTTTTTTCTTGATATTGCCAACTGATTTATTCATCATAAACAATTTGTGGGATTTATGATAGGAGTGGTCTATAAAAAAAAATCAGTAGTGATTTAATTTTTTTTTTGCCCACATTTTTGGTCACTACCTTCCTTTTTCTTTTTTCCATGTTTGCCTAAGTCTTTCAATGAACAGAACTGTAGCTTTTTCTCTTTGATGTGTGTCCCTTTTGATTAGAAGATCATCAATTATTTAGATTGTTCCAAACCTTGCAGCCTAATACTTTGAACATAAGACTGTAAGTAGAGCATTTTGAAGATCAGTGTTTAAAAATAGGTCATGGTTTTCAAGAGACCAGCCAATTCAGTGCTTGAAAATCTGGAAAATCTCCTGATTAACATTCAGCATTTGTTAGCCTAATATCGGCTTCTTTTTAAAACATTAGCCATATTATTTTCTCTATTTAGAAAAGTCACCTAGCCTATTTGTAATATTTAATGCCAGTTATATTGTTAACAGAATCTATTAAAACCCAAGAACAATTATATTTTAATGGTTTTGCTGGAGGAAAAGAAGGTATTTTCCTAACTTCCCTTTAACATCCAGTTCATACAGTTTGGGGACCTTATAAAATTACCAGTGTTGTTTTGCTATGATAATTATTCGGTGCATGCTCTTTATTATTATTATTAATAGTAATAATAATATTTTGCATTTCTGAAGCACTTTTCATCTGCCGACCTCAGTTCTTTTTGCAAACAGCTAATTAGACTTCAAAACACAGTAAGTGGTGTTATACCCACTTTTCTGCAGGGCAGTACTGGAGGGCAAACCATGCTGCCTCTCAGTAGGCGGTCCGGGATGCTTGAGAGGATGAGTAGGAACCCCCATGAATATGCATTGTGAATTAATATGCCATGAGGGAAGTTTTCTTACTTATTCCCACTAATTAGTTCATGGCCTGATAAATGAAAAGGACAGAAATTTCGAACTGTTCCCTGCAACTGCATGCTTAAAAGTTTTCATCTTATCTTGTCATATAGCAGTGCAGTCATGGCAACAGCAAAGCTTTTCGTGGTGGCTTCATATGCCAGAGAGTTCAAACAAAATTAACTGCTTAGAGTTATTTTTGTATTAAATGGCATTTTTCATCCTAACCTGTTTAAATGGTGACAATTCTATTTCTTCCAGCTTTAGTTCTTTCTTTAGTTTTGTCTTGGTTTTTCAAATAAGTGCTGGCCAAGTGCTTTCAACAGCGTAGCTCCTGATACTCAGCTAGTTTCGGTGGCTTTCCAAGCACTGTGCTGTTTTAAGAAGTGGCTGTTCCAAATAGGTGTATCAGCAACTTTCACCCCACATAAATCCTAATACAGAACTAGTTATCTCATCAAATGACACATTCAGTTTAACATCCTCCTTTTTAAATAAGGAGGATAAACTTCTATGATGAAATGACTGGCCTGGTGAACGAGAGGAGAGCAGTGCTTATTGTCTACTTTGACATTAGTAAGGCTTTTAACAGTATCTCCCATAAGATCCTCACAGAGAAGCTGTTGATGTAGGGTCTGGATGAGCAGGCAGGGAGGTGAACTGAAAACTGGCGGAATGGCTGGCCCCAGGGGGTGGTTATCAGTGGCACAAAGTCCAGCTGAAGTCCACTAGCTTGTGGTGCACCCCAGGAGTCAATGCTGGGTCTAGTCCTGTTCAACATCTTCATTATGATCAGGATCATGGGCCAAGAGTGTACCCTTAGTAAGGTTGCGGATGACACAAAACTGGGAAAGGTGGCTGATATAACGGAGCGTCATGCTGCCATCCAGAGGGACCTTGACAAGCTGGAGAAATGGGGTGACAGGAGCCTCGTGCAGATCAACAAGAGGAAGTGCAAAGACCTGAAGCTGGGGAGGAACAAGCCCATGCAGCAATACAAGCTGAGCATTGACCAGCTGGAAGGCAGAAAAGGACCTGGGGGTCCTGGCTGACAGCAAGTTGAACATAGGTCAACAATGTCCCCTTGCAGCAAAGGCAACTGATAGTGTCCTGGCTGCATTAGGGAAAGCATTGCCAGCAGGGGAAGGGAGGTGATCCTTCCCCTCTACTCAGCACTGGTGAGGCCACACCTGGAGTGCTGTGTCCCGTTCTGGGTTCCACAGCACAAGAGAGGCATGGACATACTGGAGAGTCCAATGAAGAGCCACAAAGACAAGGGGACTGGAGCATCAATCCTGTGAGGAAAGGCTGAGAGAGCTGGGATGGAGAGAGACCTTATCTGTGTGTATAAATACCTGAAGGGTGGGGGCAAAGGGGATGGAGCCAGGCACTTTTCTGTGGCACACAGTAACAGGACAAAAGGCACAAACTGAAACATGGGAGGTTCTGTGTGAACATCAGCAAACACTTTTCCACTGTGAGGTGACTGAGCACTGGCACAGGTTGCCCAGGGAAGTGGAGGAGTCTCCATCCTTGGAGATATTCAAAAGCCTCCTGGACACAATCCTGGGCAACCTGCTGTAGGTGACCCTGCTTGAGCAGGGGGGTTGAACCAGATGACCTCCAGAGATCCCTTTCTACCTCATCCGTTCTGCGATTCTTTGATTCTGTGAAATAAAAAGGTGGATTTCCTAAGATTCTAGCTCAGGGCTGCTTGGGATTTCCTCTCTGCTACTAATTTTACCTTGGTTGCCATGGAACCAAAGGCAGAGAAGCAGAAGACGTCCAGTAATGAAGCCTAGAAATAGCTTCTCAAGGGAATGAGGATCTGAATAAGGTAAATTGATAATAAATAAACCAAAAACTATTGTTCATTTAATTGAATGTTTGAGAAAATAACAGAAGTATGTCTTTGAATGCAAAACTGTCTGTATTGGTATTTTGCATCTTTTTATAATATCTCTAATTTCTCCCTGTTATCTTGGATTTATTACTAGTATCACCTTTACACAATAACACAGTTTTATGTTTTATGAAATCTTTCGTGTGCGCAAAGAATATCAATAAGACCACTTAGACTACCCACCATTTAGGGCTTGTTTTAAGAGAAAATTGAGGCTTAGATGATGGCCCTACACACAGGTGTATTTCACTGTATTTTTTTTTACTTATATTTTTAAAAAGAAAGTATTCTCTGTTCACAAATATTTTTCCTGGAGACTAGGTAGAAGACCATTGTAAAATTAAGTACATCATTAACATGGCCAGCACAAACTGTGATGTTTATTGTACCTAATGTTTAGTATTCAAAACAGAAAAGAGTAGGGTAAAACTACTGGTAGGAAATCCTGTCCTTAACACCCAGAGTACAGAATGGCCTTTTGTTGTCTGCATCCCGTGAAGCAGCCTCTCATAACATATGCTGTATATTTTTGGTCTCTGTCTTTTTATACTCACTTATGCTGCTGATTCAGGCCCTGACTTTGCAAGCTATTCTGCACAGCCACCAACATGTGCTCAGTGGCTGAACTGTGGCCTTTCTGAACACATGCACTATTCCTTTTACCACCAGATTCTGTGTGAAGATATTGAAGATTATTTGGGGAGAGGTGGTGTTTTTTTCTTTTCCTTTGCCTTTTCCTTCTCTTTCTCCTTTTTCTTTTTAGTTTTCTTTTTTGATTATTTGTATTGCTTCTCTTCAAGAAAAGTAAATATTCACTTGAGACAGTCCAGGTGAAAGAGTACTGCTTTAGGGCTCCAAGGTGAAGTACAATTACGGAGGGCAAAAAGATGAAGGTGGCATGTTGTAAAGTCAGTAACTACTGGGAAAACCCCAATGAGAGGGTGTTTATCAAAAATTGTAATGTGTTATAAGGAAAAGCATTAGGAAACTGGCCAGCAGTCTGAAGTATTTTGTATTATTTTTTTTCTAACTAATTTCTAATAAGCAGAAACTCTTAAGAACTCAAAAAACCACTAAGAACCCCAGTAACTGCAAATTACACGGATCATCAAAAACAGATTATAGACTCTGTGAAAATCAGTCTTCTGCTGATTTTTTATGGACCTACATCAAATCTGGGTGAGAATAATTTACTTTATAATGCTAGAAAGAATGGATTATCCCAAAAGAATGTCTCCAAGGTCTTCAAGCTACAGAATAACTGTAGCCCCTTATGTGACCTATTTTCTGTGGTTTGGTTGGTACAGCTGAACAGCTGCAGACCCTCTGATTGATTTCCTTCTCAGTTAGTTTTGCAGAGTAAAGCTGTTGGGTGTGTAGAGATCACCATTTTTCAGGCTATCCCTAGGCTGCAGTATTTTCCTCAGGAATACTTCTGATGGAATGAGAGCTATAACAGTAAGTGATATCACCTGCTGAGAGAATAAGCTGAGTAATAGAAATGATCAGAGATTTTTGTATAGGCAAACTACAAATCCATCTTTTTCTTTTCTTGCTTGTTGTTTTAATGTAACAGATATCTGTTATCAGGACTTCTTCTCAATATTCAGCTATAATGGAAACACACAAAAAAACCCCCACTTCTGTGTATTTTGACTTTTTAAAAATTTGAGAAGCATTTGGCACATGTTTTTGTGTTGGCAAGAAGAAGTGGTATTTTTCCTTTCTCTTTAGCATTATGGCAATACCTGTGGCTGTCATAGCTGGGGCACTAAAATAATACATAAACTTTTAAGTTATCACATGTTACCTAGCCATAAAATATACTGGGTGTTTGGAGGGCATGACTTCTACTTCAAAATTCATCTGATTGCAGATGTATCTGCTGAATTCTTCCTATAATGTAGAGCAAGTACAATGGCACTCGGTGCAGGAGCTCAGCCTGGTCAATACTCTTCCCAGAAGCCTCCAGGCTCTTTGCTGTAGCTCTTCTGAGGCCAAAATATATTGCTGCCCTGAGAAAACATGTTTTGAAGTGACTTGTGGAAAACTTTTATCTTCTTATGTGCTATTAATATACTACAAATTTTGATTTTCCACTGGGTGGTTTTGTTGTAAGAAGTCTAGCCTGCTTATACTCTTCCCACACTCTTTTTTTGATTCACCAGTTCAGCAATTAATTATGCACCCTGACAACTTCCAGATCAGATGTCTCCTGTGAAGTCTGCTTTCTCCCTCTTTCCCCTGGTTTTCCTCCTACACACCTCCTCCCCAGGCTTGTTGCACTGATAGAAAGAGGACAGGAGGACGGAGCAGAGAGGGGGGGATCCATTTTTCAGATAGGAGCACGTGGGGAGAAGCAGGGCTGCTGCCAGTTATCAGAAGTCAGACTATCACTGTCCCTATAAGCTACATCTGCTCCTGAGTTAGGTTTGCTGCAGCTGTGGACTTTGGTGAGACAACATAATGAGTCTCCTTTAAACTTCTCAGGAAAAAGGAATTTGGCCCTTTGGGTTGATTATTTTATTTGGCCTTGAAGGAAGGTGGAATCTGAAACTTTATTGTTTGAGATTAAGGGTCTTGGATTTTGTTTGCTTCTTTGAGTGGAAAATACATGTCACTAAACTGAAGGAACTATGGATTTTGCATACCTAAGCACTGAAGAGGACTTGGCTTCCAAGCCTCACTTTACTTCATAACACTTACAGTATGCATTTCCACCTCGACATACATCTGCTCCTTTTAGGTTGTGTCCTGGTTTCAGCTGGGATAGTTTAATTTTCTTAGTAGCTGGCACATTGCTGTGATTTGGATTTTAGTATGAGAACCATGTTGATGACACACAGATGTTTTAGTTGCTGCTAAGCAGTGCTTGCCCTCAGTCAAGGACTTTTGGTTTCCCATGCTCTGCCAGTGAGGAGCTGGGAGGGAGCAGAGCCAGGACAGCTGACCCCAACTGGCCAAAGGGACATTCCATATCATAGAATGTCATGCTCAGTACATGAACGGGGGGGAGTCGGCAGGGACTGCCAGTCACTACTTGGGGACGGGCTGGGCATCAGCCAGCAGGTGGTGAGCAATTGTATCGTGTATCACTTGTTCTTTTCCTTTGGGTTTTATTCCTCTCTCCCTCTCCCCTTCATTACAGTTATTATTGTTATTGTTGTATGTAATATGTAATTTTGTCATTTTTTAAAAAAAAGTATTTCAACTATTAAACTGTTCTTATCTCAGCCCACAGGTTTTACCTTTTTCTGATACTCCTCACATCCCACCAGCAGGGGCTGGTGGGGGGAGTAAGCAAGCAGCTGCATGGTACATAGCTGCTGGCTGGGTTAAACCACAACAGGTTGCAAATATCAGACAAAATTGCCTGCTATTTCTTGCCTCCCTCTCCCAGATACAATTTGTCCTAAATGGATTTCTACTCCAAAAAAACACTACCACTAAAGGAACAGTGAGGTGTGTGTTCACCGCATATGCACAGTCTTTCCAACTGAACCCCAGTGAAACACACATAAACCCAGAATATGCTCTAAGCCATTTTATTGCTTATTTGGGCAGAATTCTTTTTTCATGGACTTGTCAGTTCTGCTTATCTTGAAACAACCAGATCCTTCAAATTGTCTTCCTTTTGCTGCACACAGTTACATGACTAATAGAAATATAAACTCAAGTTATAACCATGAGACAACTTCTGTTGAAACTGATGAAAATGTATTACAGAAATTAGTGGCTTTGGACTGATCCAGCTAAGTATTTGAATGTTCTTCTTCCCTCCCCTTCATTCCATGTTTTCCTCTTTCTCTCCCCCTCTCTCAGCGTATATTTTGCATTTTCTCTTTTCATTCTTTCAGCTGCCTCCTTTTCAGATTACTCCTTTCCTCTTCATTCATTCATTTTTAACTTACTACATCTCTTTTCTCAGCATTTGCCATTGAAAGCTTGCATTTACTCCTCTTTCAAGGAAAGATGTTTTTCTCTCCTGTGCTGAGGACACACCTGTGTTTGGTTAACTAAAGTACTTCCTTTTTTGCTACTTTACCTCTGTGTCTAGTGAGGCGTGCACTGATTTTGCCCAGCTGAATGTTCTTTAATGTGGTTCTACAGCAAAAATGTTAAGATCACTGCTACAGGGTTTATTTATTTATTTTTATTGCTGCAGCTTTGAAGCTGACCATATTGGTGCAAAACAAGCTAAAAAATGCACCCTCTATTTTCTCACTGCAACATCTACATCCAATACAGATCAGATCTTTATTAACCTCTTAAACAATCAATTTTTTCTCTTGTTTCCCCACCCCACCCCACCCCCAGAAGCTTGCCTTTATGTTAATATGGTTAACAATGAGGCACATAGATGTGCACCTACAACTGGGTAGACACTGGCCTTCTCACAAATTTCCAGCATCTTAATAACAAAATAGAAATAAAAAGCTAATAAAAGGAAATCATCTTCAGGTAGTGAACAATACACATTCTTAATAGAACTCCATCATAAATGTTCATACATGCAAAAAATGCTGGTTTGGAGACAGTTCTAAAAGGGCACTCTTCCTGTAGTTGCACTGTCGAAAGTGCACATACAGGTATTGGAGCAGACAATGTACTTGTTTTTCTAGACTACTCTGCTCAGTACAATGGTTCATTCGGATTTCAACATTAGTATTACCCTTCTCCCAGGCACTTTGCTTGAAAGCTTTTCCAGCCGTTGGCAGTTGTCTAACCCAATCTTCACTTCCACATAAACTTTTATACAAGTTTAACGCCTTCCCTGGGCCTTTGATTTGTGTGTCAGCCTTCAGATATATCTTCTTGTGCTGAAGAAAATATACAAAATACTTGATCTCCTTCAAATTGAGAACCCCAAAATAAGCAGCCGAAAGAAACGTTTCGTATGACAGCCTGTCTCCTACAGAAAACAGAGCTGTGAAGTGCATAGACAGATGGCTGCTGCAGGCAAAGCATATTCTCAGTGTGTGATAAATCAGATTTTTTCATAAATATTCTTGGTGGTTTTTTTTTTTTCAAATTGCTGTTATATAAAGATTATTATTAACATTGAACAATGGGCTATCGATTTCATCCTCACTGCTGAGTGGGAGAACATCGTAATTCACTTGAGACTCCTCACTGGCAAGGATCTCCTGGGAGGCAGGAATGACTGGTTTGTGCTCCAAGAAATATCCTACTTTTGGAGGTGACACCCAGATTATAAACCATAGGGCCAACCACCTTTGACAGTTTTAGCTGTATTCTTTCCATTAACCTATACATGCTTATTATTAGAGTCCAGACATCTGACACTTCAGGAAAATCCTGTTGATCCTGCCCTGAAATACAGAATTTTGTGCTGCATGCTGTTATCAGCTCATCCCAACAGCAGCAACATTTCTAAACCGGTATGATATTTTATGGTGCTTATCTTTTTCCCTTTACTCAAGTCTCCTCTCTCACTGTTGCATATTTTTCATCCACCAAACTTAAGCACTGACAGTATCAAATTAGTACATACACTGTCTTTAGTGTGAAATTTTGCACAACTGCATCTAATATTTTAATAGTTGAGTTGACAAATATAGAAAATTTGCTTAAATAAAATGTATATTGTGAAAAGCTGGGAACTATCTGGATGACTATGCTCTGTAATTATAAATGCAAAACCCCCTACATTTTTATTTTCCCATAAGGAACTTGCTTTTCCATTGGTCTCTCAAACTTACAACACAAATTGTTTTATCCAGCACTGCACGCTCAGAAAGTGGGACCCTGTGGACTGTTTTCCTTTCTTCCTTTTCTGTTCTTAATAGTCCCCTTGGCACTCTAATACGTTTTGAAAGAGCCATGTCTGCTTCTCTAGCCTGGGCGAACTGTCAGACCTGACAGACTGCTGAGCTTCTCCCCTTTAGCCATCCAGGCCAGGTCACAGATTGGGGGGGGGGGGGGGGGGGGGGGGGGGGGGGGGAGCTGTGCAGGGAGGGGAAAGAAGAAAAAAAAAAGTGGCAAAAATTGGAAGAAGTAGCATAAAACAGAAGTGCTGTTAAGTTCATGATGGTGAACATGGTTAATGACCACTGTCAAGCAAGGTCAGTGCTTGTCAGCCCTGTTTGATATCCCAAGATGAAAAGCCTGTTGCCAAAGACAGTAACAGTTGCTGACCTAGGAGTCTAAGCTGTGAGGGAAAGGACCCGTCACCTACTGCTGCAAATGTAATTGTATTTGTTTATAGTACTGTCCTTTATTCTTCTGGAGTATCTGTTTTGTATCTTCTGCCTTCATGTTGTTGCATGAACTAATTAATCATCATCCATCCACCTCATTTCAATAGCGGGGTTTTTTAAGCAGTGCTTGGATTTAGGTTTTAAGTCATGACTTTTCGACTTAGAATAAGCTGTACTGGTTACAGGAAAGTTTCCTACAATATTCAAGCTATTACAGGAATCCAAATCACATCTGTAATCTTTCAGGGATAAAAGTCCTATCCTTTAAATACTCTTTGTAATGATATTGATCTTTTCTAATGCGGGGGGGGAGGGGGGGGGGGCGGGGAGGGGTGTACATAAGGTGTATGCAGTAGTATTGTATGCATGCACTAAGATAGAATCTTCCAAACATCACCTTTGTCATTCTGCCCTTAAGATGAATTCCTTTCCTTAGCTTTTTATTTCTATTTTATGGTTAAGATCCTGGAATGTTATGAGAAGGACAGTGTCCTCCCGGTTGTCAGTGCACATCTGCATGCCTCATTGCATAAGGAGAAAAGTAGTTAGGAGCACACAAGTGAGAACTAGGAAGAATATAGACAAAGAAGGGCAGCAGTGATGCTGGTTGGTTATGGTAACTGGCAAAGATGAATGAATGAGAACTACAACTCACAAGTTCTTACATTTAGTAAAATATGTATGTTTTAATACATCACTTAGGGGTTTTGATAGGCCTAACTCTTAGAAAGCAAGAATAATATTCTGCCCGTGTGTTCAGCACTCTTTGCAGTAGCATATAATCCTGTATCAGTTTCTGAAGTGCTCTCATAACCAAAGTATTGGTTCTTTTTTACCATTGCTTTATTTTATGGGTTTGCATGCACTTTTTTCTACCATGTCTTACTCTGTTTAATATTATTTGCTGTGCAGCCTTTGAGGCAGGCTCTGGCAACCTTGTATGTATGTACTCAGCCCAGCTATTATAGTTGTCTAATTCAAACTTCACATGTAAGTTACGCCATAGTTTGCACCTCTGCTATTTACAAAAAAAACCAAAACTACCTTTCATTATTTGTTTGGTATTTCCTTCAGTTCTATCCTTTCCTTTTTCTCAGTTTCATCTTCTGATAAGACAAAATACTTAGACTCTTTCTGGGGAGCTTTAGCAATATTTATACTTTGCTTAGAAATCCCTGCCCCTTGGTCTGCAGACACTTAGGTGTCACTAAAATTTTGCATCTCTATGAACTGCACGTAAGTGGAAGTTCACTACCATGTTGTGCCTCAGGCCTTTCTCTACATATACCCCTTTAGATACTCAGTCTAGTGTATGTCATCAGAGCAAGTCTAATATATACAAGTAGAATGAGGTCCTCTGAAAACACAGCAGTGTCATATGCTTTTGTTAAAAAAGTAGAGGAGCTGTTCTTGGTTCAGCCACCCTAACTGAGATGTTACCCATCAGCCTACCTTTAGTACTGTGCTACCTTTTTCTTTCTCTTTGTAGCCCAAGGTATCCAGGACAGTTTCTGTTAGGACCCACAGTAGTGTCTGCAGGTGGGACTGCAAGTGTGATGGTGGTTCAGGTTCTCAACATCTGCAGTTCCCTGCCTGTGTCCTCAATAAGACTTGTTATACAGCTGGGGATTAATACAGCTGCCTTGTCTGGGTGTCCCTGTCCAAAAAGTGTGGAGTAAACTCTCCACAGATTTTTTCCTGAAGCTAAGAAGATGGTTTACTGTACTGGAGACACTCCAATGCATGACTCCCCAGCACCACTAATTCTCTTCTGGGAGTCCAAAGCTGAAGGAGGGTGGGATTTCGGACACAGCTGTTTCGTTAGCTTTTTTACTTGGAGTAGTGTTTGTGGCCCACTGCTCAGCATGCTGCTACTTTGAATCTCATGTGGAAGAGTACCGTAGAGGGTGCAGGCAGCTGCCATGGGGCTGTGGATTGCACTTCAGAAGCAGATGCCAAACACTTCAAAGTCAGACACCTCAACACCGGGTCTCACACTGTGCCTGCATCCTTTTGCGTAACATACCCTTAAATTTTTAATCTGAGACACACAGAAACCAAATGCTGAAAGATGTCGCTTGAGTCATCTCTTTCATCTACCGTGTGTTGCAGGAATGCTCTTCACACTAAATGCCTTGGTTCTGTCCACTTCAGCATGCAGCAGGCTGAGGCAGCCCCATCCAGTCACGGGTTCGGTTATCAGGCAGGCTGGCAGGAGGCCGGGCAGGCCTTCTTCGGATGAGCCACTTGGACAAGCCAACGGGCTCCAGGCATGAAGAATCCCCTGTCTTCTTTTCTTGTTGAGTCATGGGGGCACTACCTGCACTTGTTAATCATTACTGCCCACCTCTGCTCCCTTTCTGTGCAGGGTCTTTCTTTGCATGCTGGTGCTCAGAAATATTGAACATGGCAATGCTCGCCGGACTCAGTGTACAGTATCCTCCAAAGTCATCATAGTTCCAAGACCATTTTACAGCTGGAGATACCTCACTTTTCATAAAGTATAAGCCTTTAGCAATCTGGGTCTTCCCTTGTTTAGTTTACTTGTAAACAGTTTTTAGGCATACCATTAATATAAATATGAATAAATACTTTATTGATGTTTATCCCTTTTAAATTCTTGCAGGTTGATATCCAGGACACACTCCTACTTAATATAACTGTGCTAATTATCTTTATTTCTATATTCAGTACTAAAGTCCTGCCCATCTTATGATCATTTCTCCTCTTGTCACACTGCTTTTCCTATTTCGTCAACTGTTCTGGCTCCAAACAGGGAGAGCCATAATCTGATGATCCCATCACGGCCTTTCTAGAAAGTGTGATGCCCCATTACAAACAAGCACAGGGATGAAGATTTTGTTAATATTTCATTAAAACCTTTTATCTTCTTGGTTCACCCTCCCCACAGTTATTCTCTTAATATTATGAGTTTCTGGCATACAGAATTTTTATTGGCATCGGTATTACAGGTATCCTGAGGATAGTTTTACCTTTTTATCCCCTTGTATTTCATGCCTGTAATCATCCTCTGCAAGTACCTTAAGTCTGCTTTCCCTTTCCTTTTGTGGGTATGATAACACTTCAGAATCATGTATCACCTCCAGATTTCACATACATACAAATTTTCCTATAATACCATGTTGTGGTTTAACTCCAGCTGGCAACCAAGCCCCATGCAGCCACTCACTTATTCCCACCGCAGTGGGGTGGAGGAGAGGATTGGAAGAGTAACAGTGAGAAAACTCGTGGGTTGAGATAAAGACAGTTTAATAGGTAAAGCGAAAGCCACACATGCAGGCAAGGCAAGACAAGGAATTCATTCACCACCTCCCATGGGCAGGCAGGTGTTCAGCCATCCCCAGGAAATCCAGGCTCCATCACGCGTAACAGTTACTTGGGGAGACAAATACCATAATGCCAAATGTCTCCCCACTTCCTTCTTCTTCCACCACCTTATATACTCAGCATGACGTCCCATGGTATGGAATATCCCTTTGGCTAGTTTGGTTCAGCTGTGCTGGCTGTGTCCCCTCCCAATTTTCCATGCCCCCCTGGCCCCCCTCCCCCCCATCCCCCCCAGCCCTCTTGCTGGCAAGGCTCAAGAAACTGAAAAGTCCTTGACTTAGTGTAAACATGACCAAGCAACAACTAAAACCATCAGTGTGCTATCAACATTGTTCTCACACCAAATCCAAAACACAGCACTGTACCAGCTACTAAGTGGAAAATTAACTCTGTCCCATCTGAAACCAGGGCATATCATTAAGAAGTGCATTAGTAATATGATCCATTTAAATTTTCTGTGACAGGCAATACCACATGCTTCAGAAGATGGTGTGAAAACTTCACTCAGATACACACAAATCATGCCGTTATGTACCCATATAGAAAGTTTATTTCTTTGCCATTGCAGTCTGTGGCTGACTTACGGCTGCATTGTGCCCTGTCACAGGTCCTCTGTCCTTTCCAGCTGAACTTGCGAAAGGGATACCTGCAAGTATTTAGTTCCCGGGTCTTACTGAACACTGGTGATGGTTGTGTTACTAGTTCCTTTGAAGTCCTAGGATTTTGTCATTGCAGTAACCTCTTTTTGTAGCTTTTTATTCCTGCCCACCCCACCGTCACACACACCTGTTTGTGAAATTACAGACATCGTTATCTGGTTCCATCTGGAGCTGTACGTTTCTGCACAGATGTTAATGTCATTTTGATAGTGTAATATCTGGGTTCTGAATGAGGACACAAATATTTTCTGGGTAGCTTACTGAAGTTCTCTGTTCTCTGCCTGGAGCCATACTGACCACGCAGTAACACACAGCACCTCTGAACCTGTATTTCATCACAGAAAAAAAAAGAAAAGTTATTTGAAAGGAGATTAAGTACCAACAGCTAATTTTTCCTAGGAATAAAAAGCCACAAAGATTAATAGTTTCTGGTCTGAGGGAGTACTAACTGAAGAAAAGGCTTAACATGAAACTGATTTTTGCTTGGGACCTTTTTTTTTTTTTTTATCTGACCTATAAATCAAAGACTGCCTGCCCTAATAATAAAAAATTTCCTATTCCAAATTCAGCAACTAGAATTTTTACATGGAATGACAAGTATGTATTTTACTATAAAAGGACTGTGATTTTTAGTATAGAGAAGATAAACTGAGAGTATTTTGTATATTAGTGCTTTCCCATCAAAATAAAATGCAGGGGGGTGGTTATACTTTGAACTATAGTGTTTTTCAAAGACTAACACTTCCACTTTAAATTTCTGTAAGTTTTAGATTTAAAATTCTTTTCAAAATGGTGAAAAATGGGAGACAATTACAGATTTTCAAATCTTGGTATTATTTATAAACATTCTCTTCATATGGGAAGTACACTTCATATTTGTCAATGTATTTATTTGTATTAGTATTCCAAACAAAAAAGTTACAGTTATGATTCCAGCTATTTTAAGGTTGAAAATGTACTCCCAATGCTGACTTTATTTCTTAAAAAACCTGAAGGTTATACACAGTGAAGCAGTAGGCTGTGAACCAAACTCAGACATTGGAGTATGTGTGCTAGGAAAATGTTATTCGATTTAACAGCTAAAGATGTTTCCTTACCAGAGACAGATCTAATAAGACCTTAAAGGATGTGAGGCTAGATTTAGATAATGTGTATGTATGGAGGGTAGGATGTCTTTGCGAGCAACAGTCTCTAGCAGTAACGACAATTTCTTTGGATGGAAAATGGCAAGACAGAGGTTGCCTCATGGTGCAGTGACAGGAGGGCGCTTCAGTGCCTGGTGTTTCAGGCAGACAATTCTGGGCTCACCACTTACCACCCGGCTGATCTGTTGCCTTCTGTATGGATCATATCCCTTCTCACCAACTAGAAATGCTGTGGTTGTAGACAGGCTTAGGCAGAGGCAGGTTAGTGCACACATAGTCAACAGTGGGCTGTAACCAACCACTCTGAGCTGCGAGATCTGATTTTTTAGGAAGATAGTAGTACACAAAATTAGATTGATATAAAATTAATTGGATCCTGTTATTTAACAAGCCCAGCTTTCTTTGTTTTTGTGTAAATTATGACAGAAATGTCTGAATATGTTTTCTAGCAGTTAAAAAAACCAAAACACTAAAACATCATATAAATTTGAGACTTGCTACCAAAGTTACTGGCCACCATCACTGCAACACATCACTGGCAACCTAACCTACATGTTTTATAATTGTCTCACCGATTGAAAGCGATTGTTTCAGTAACTCCTTTTTTAAATAATAAAGATTAATTAACACCCACTGCTCTTCACAGAAACATTTAATGAAAGTTATCAAGTGAGTTCTGACAAAACAAATAAAGGAAGATAATTTATTATTTCCAGAAGTGTGTATTTACAGACAGATAAGTTTAGTGATTTGCCTCAGACCCTAGAAACTGATCTCCAGCACCCTAGTTGCATATGATAGGGTGGGTTATTTTGCTTCAGAGTCCAGCTGTCTGTTAGGTACACACTACATCTTTCACTGTTGTTGTGTTCAGGTGGTTTTTGGGATCCTGATTGCTGCCCACCTTAAAATGTCACTAACTGGCTAAGGAGGGTACAACTTCAGTGTTTACCTGATATAGTAGCTACCCAGAATTGTATAAACGCAGCGCTTTTGCCCTGGTTTATCAACCTCTGAAAATGAAGGTCTGAAATAAAACTGGTGATGTATCCTTAGCTACAGGAGAACTGAAAGTCATTTCTCTTACAGCACAAAGAGAGGACATTTTTTTTTCCTTTGCAGCATTGTGGGATGCTTGGACTGAGTCATTTCTTTGATGTGTAAATGCACCTTAAGAAGGACATTAAATATTTCAAGTAATTGGTATGAACATGAAATCTCTCATTAGTGTCTGCTAGACAGCTGCAAAGTGCAGATAAGAAAATACATGTGCTAGTACAAGAAAATATTCCAAAATTCTTGAGGGACGCTTTCTGTCTAGAGCTGCCCCTCTTGTTTTTACCCTTCCAGTGTATGTCTATGCAGCCTGTGTCTAATGCAAAAAATTCTGGTTAAGTGGAAAAGTAAAGCACTGTCTATGTTAATCTACTTGCCACAGAGGCTTTTCCTTGCAGTGACATGACATCCAGGATCTAGGCTGCAGACCAAAATTTTTTTCCCACCTACTTGCAGGACATAATTTGAATGCCACTTATTTAAAACACTTTAATTTGTCACATTTTGATTTTCAAACGCATTTTCAATAACATCCACTGAAGTCCATTCCGCAACTGATTTGACTGTCTAAAATTAAATGACAACAGTAATTAACATTCCACTTCATGGTTAATTAAAACAGATTATATACTAAGAAAACACAAAATTCATATCGTAGAACTAGTTAATCAGTCTTCTCAAAGCTGCTTTTATGAGGTCTGTTGCTTTCATAAGTTTAAAATCTGACTGTTAGAGGAATACGGATGTAAAGATCTGGGACTGTTTCTAGGAAAAGAGAAAGTTTACTTCCCCACACACACTTCTGACAGTTTCTGAGAAAGTCTGGATTTATAAAATCACCTTTACTGACATTGAGCAAGTTGTCATTAGGAATTAAGGAAGAGCCTCGGAAGCAAAAGGAATTTCATAACAGGTTGATTTTCAGTATTCATTGTGTTTACTTACTGCACTAAGTGAGAGAAGGGCAGTCAAGTGTATACTGCCAGTATAACGATATTGAATAATCTAGTTTAATGGGGAGACCAGAGAAGAAGGCTGGAAATAGAACTTGAGTCCTTCAGAGATCTGGATGTTTTCCAGATACATGGCAGGGTAGAGTGAAAGACTTTTTTTAGTGATGCTCGGAAAGCAGGGTAGTAGGTTGTAGGCAGGTGAGGGTAGGTCTTTTCTTCAGGTAACTAGCAACAGGACAAGAAGAAATGGCCTCGTTATGCCAGGAGAGGTTTAGATTGTATATGAAGGAAATTATTTTCATGGAAAGTGTGGTCAAGTTTTGGAACATGCTGCCCAGGGAGGTGGTGGAATCACCATCCCTGGAGGTATTTAAAAAACATGTAGATGCAGTGCTTAGCAACATGATTTAGTGATGGGCTCGACAGTCCTAAGTTAACAGTTGGACTTGATCTTAAAGGTGTTTTCCAACCTAAATGATTCTGTGATTCTATGTCCTTTGTACTGCAGAATACCAAGGTAATGAGAGTAGCTCGCTCTATTATCTGCAGTTGTGGCCTGCATTATGCATTAACCATTATTTCTTTTACCGATTTTTTTTAATGCACAAATTTCTCTGAAGATTACCTTCTTTCATGTAGATTTAATAGTGATGAAAGAGTACCAGTTGGCAGTTTTGGTGAATGAAGCTTTATGTCTACAGGTTGGGATTAAAGCAGATTTTCTTCTGCAGTGGTCTGCAAGCAAACTAAAACAAGGAGGCAGGGGGAACTTCTGTAGGTAACAGGCATTTAAATCACAATGATTTGTGCAACACTGGCTTTCCAGTATGCATGCAGACCATGCTAATGGATAGGGAAGCTGAATCTGACAGCCAACGAGGTCACCTCTAGAGTCTTTTAAGCAAGAATGGCTCTAGCATCCTACTGAACTAGGCTGCAGTCCAGTAGATACTATACAGAAGAAATGTTCTATTGCCAGTGAGTCCAAAAGAGAAAATGCTACTTTAGTGTTACTTATAAATAAGGTAAATTTTACAAGGCCACAATAGATATCTTTAGGTAATCAAAATATAGAGCAATGGTTGAGCTAAGGTACTCCTTAGGTCAGCCTTGTTGCATTTATGTGTCTAATACCCTGGGCCATTGTGCTGGGTCTGGCTGAGCCCCACAGCAGCCCTCGTAGAGCTGTGCCTGTACTGGTAGCTGGAAAGGTGGTGACAACACAGCAGGGTTTTGGCTACTGCTGAGCAGCGCTCGCACAGCACCAAGGCTGTCGCTTCAACCTTCCCCCCCTGCCCTGCCCCCAGTAGGCTGGGGGTGGGCAAGATCCTGGGAGGGGACACAGCCAGGACAGCTGACCCAAATTAGCCAAAGGGATATTCCATAACATCTGATGTCTGCTCAGGTATGAGAGCTGAGGGAAAGGAGGAGGAAGGGGGAGCATTTAAGATGTTGGTTTTCCAGAGCAACCTCTACACATACTGAAGCCCCTTCCTGGGAAGTGTCTGAACATCACCTGCAGATGAGAAGTAGACAATAACATCTTTTGTTTTCCTTTGCTTCCGTATGCACAACTTTTTCTGTTGCTTCATTAAACTGCCTTTATCTTGACCTATGAGGGTTTTTTCATCTTATTTTCTTTGCCGCTGTTTTGCTGAGGAGGGGAGTGATAGAGCGGCTTGGTGGGCATCTGGCACCCAGCCAGGGTCAACCTGCCACAGTCATAAGTAGTTTTTCCACTTTTAGATCTCTCTGATATTCAAAACAAATGTTTTCCTGTAGTGCGATAAGAAGAACCATAGCACAGCATCTAGTAAGAAGTACAGTCATGAATGATGCTGAGATTGTAAATTAGATATTTGATACCTGGGTCATCTTCCTCAATCCAGGAACAAGCAAGCTATAAAAATACCTGTGGTGCTAACTATTGGTTCTAACTATTCATCTGTCTCAAGTTACCTTAAGTACATAACAGCATTAAGTTTAACTCAGAACATTTTTTTCTCTTCCTATTAGTTTGAATGATTGCTGCCTTTTCAGACCTGATGACAAGCTTATAAATCCATAGATTTATTTGATATTTTCCAATAAATCTAACAAAATATATCATATTCTTCTACACTTTTCTTACGTGATTAAAACACTAGAGCTGGAACAACAAAATATTGCTTATCTTCTAACAAATTTGTTCTGTGGTGCAGTTTAGTAAGGGAAAATATTTGTAGATGTTCATTACGGTCCTGGGGTTTATGCCTAACTGCCTAAAATATCCTTATGTAACCTCAAGAGTAAAATGCATGATATGTACTTACTCTTGAACAATACCACTAAGAGGTCTTCCTTGACTAATGCCAAGGAGACTGAATGTTCAGAAATATTACCATACGTAAGTGGGAGACCTGGGACTGCACAGCTCAGTGAACATTGTTCTGAGCTATAAATAGCTTTAGGAAAAGGTATCAAATTTTAAAATGCCCAAATACACACAATTCATAACTCTGTTGTCTTGCATTACCGCATATTTTTTAGGGTTTTAGAGCCTGAACTAACTTCTTTGCTAGTTACTGCAATCTGGGTTGCTTATTTTCAGATATAATAATAAGATGAATTCAGAAATACTTATACACAGAGGAAAGATACAAGTTAAATAGCTTTTTGATCTGGCAAACAAAACCCCCATGATTTACTGAGTGACAATCAAAATTATCAATGCTCACATTAAGAAGCAAGACAGAACATTTTAAATACACCAGTAATTAATTAGGCCATGCTGGTCATGTAGTGAATTACTCTCTCTTTGCAATCTTCAATTCAAAACTAGATAGCTTTCTCCAAAATTTACTCTAGGGCAGATCATTTTCATTTGCATAATAAAAGAGAAGGTTCTTTCTGTGAAGGTATCACTGAGTAAAAGTTGTCTCATTGATGCAACAAGGCAGATTATTTAACTCTAATGGTCTCTTTTGGCCTGAAAACATATGGCTTCTGTGATTTGAGCATCAACATAGCATTCATCAGCCCAGTAACAGAGTTTACATATATGAGACATACTGATTAATATATAGAATTTGCCTGTTATGTTCATTATTTTGATGAGACAGTTGAGAGCTTACATAACTAAAGTTAAAGATGAATGCCTACGTTGGTATGATTTGTAGAAAGACAGGAAGATGACAGTTTTCTTTGCTAGACTAAATGTAAGATACCTAGCTTACTCAAGTAAGTCTGTGTTTTACTCATTTTTCCTCATAAAACAAACATAACTGATATTTCCATAATTGACCTGAAACTATATTGCTTGCTAATGAAATAATTCAGATTTTTATAATGTCTTACATATAATATTTTTCATATTTGCTGATTTTGTAGACTTTCATTGTTAATAAGAGTTCACAGTAATGAATTCATTTCAGTATGTCACCTTGATCTTAGAATAAATTGGGAAGGAAACCTACCTTTACACCCTTGCAACTGTAATTCATTATTGCTATGAGCTTGTACTGTGATTCAGTGATATTTTCCCTAAAG
Organism: Falco naumanni; assembly: GCF_017639655.2. Lineage (NCBI taxonomy): Eukaryota > Metazoa > Chordata > Aves > Falconiformes > Falconidae > Falco > Falco naumanni. The sequence continues at coordinate 49,491,536 of NC_054056.1, forward strand.
GACTTTATTGCAAATGATGAGTGTGTAAGAACTGAAGTTGTACTCCAGATATTATCTGACATGTCTTAACTTTTGCTTGGTAGTTTTTCAAACTTCGTAGCATTAATTTAGCTGAAGGGATCAGCCTTGAAGTTGGGGAATTTTGGTATTTATTAGACATTAACCTCAAGGATACCATTATAATCTTGCATTTCCATATTTATCTGCCAAAAACATTCAATGTGGTGTTTCTTCAATCTCAGAGAATTATTTACTGACTGGGCAAGAGGTAGGAAACTTGAAATTAGAGTGCTCTATAGCATTCAAGCCACAAAAGACATAGTGATACAATTCTGTTACTGTGAATTAATCTCTTTCTAGTCATCCCAGAATACAGAAGTTTTCTTGCCATTCTGTAATCCCTTTCTATTTCATCTTCTCAATTAGGTTGATAATTATTTTCTATTTTTCATTATCCTGATACAATCTGTGAATCTTTTGCACGGGGAATGTCATACCATTTCAGGTCTCTATAAGAAGGATATATCTTGTTTCTAACTTTGGTTCTAAACTAAGAAAGTATTTCAATATGTTGTACACCTTCAGCATATGGGTAGTCACACTGAAGTCAACAGGTGACTCATACTTAAAGAGTAGCATATGGCTAAGTGGTGAGGGTTTTTTCCAGATTTGAATCTAAAATCATGCTGGAAAATCTTGAATATAACAAAACTGCTGTTATTCCGCTGTGTGGAAGAGCAGGACACCTGACATATCTCCACGTTTTCTGTCTGTGTGCCATGAAACTATATTTTGTGGGATTTCTTTCTATATATGTGCATGAAGTTAGAGGAAAAACTGATGTAGCATGATCCTGTACAACCACAAGCAAATTACGTAGTCTTCACTATGTGACTAGAAGGCTGAATGAACAGTTCTACTAATGCTTTGCAGAAATAATCTGCGTTCTTTGAACACTGACAGAGTAATCTCAGGTTTTGGTACAATAACCAAGGTTTTGATGTGTAGATACTACACAAGATTGTATCCCATCCTGTATTTCAGGTTTATATCTTTGTACAGCTCTGCAAAGAGTTTCTATTCAGGTCACAAAATAGTGCTAGGTTTTCAGCGTGCATTTCACTCATTAAGTGAAGTGGCTAGACTCAAATGTGTCATTGTTTGCTGCTTCTTTTTCATATGCATTCTTTATATGTAATTGTAGCAGATGAATGAGACTGTATTAGGGTAATCTATTTAGCATAATTCATTCGTTAAATTGGATTTTTTTGTGTGTTTTATATTGCCCATCTCTGTGATGGAATGCAGACAGACTTCTAAAAGCAGAGTCAAAATCCAGCTGTGTTCTTTCTGTCTTGGATTTTAGCTAACCAGTAAATTTTTATTCTTTGTCATTTATGTGGAGACAGGTCCATGTAACAAGAATACTAGGAAATCCTCTTTTTTGGCGAGTTTGCAGTTACTCACTGCTGTTTACTTACTGTAAATACAGTCTTTCTTCTGTTTGAAAGGAGGCAGGTAGCTGCAGAGGAGGATTCTCAGTTCTGTATCTAACCAGCCCAAAGGGCCTACTGTACAACTTTCATACAAAAGCTGACGCATCTGGGAGGAGTTTTTGGTCAGGCACAGCTTAGCTCTTTTTCTAGTGTAGCTTCCACCATGGAAAAACATTGAAATGCCTTTTAGAAGCACCTCACTTGCCATCAGCTGTGTTCTAACAGATGGTCTTTGGGCAATTTACTGCCACCAAACATCCAAGCCTGATATCTGCTGAGGCTTTCCAGATCTCTAACAGAAGTGACAGAATGACATTTTGGCTGCTGCAGCGTGCCACCTAAGTTATTAACCTAAAAGAAGGTCAGCAGTGATTTTAAGTTAATGTGTGAGTACTGAATTGCAGCAAGTATATTATCTGTTCTGCCATGTACGCTACAGTGGCAATAAGCTGTGCCAGAGGTAAACAGCCCAGATTGGTGACCTCTTGAATTTTCATGAATTCCCAGAGACCACAGAGAGACTGTAAATCCATCATTGACTGCACTGGGAATTTAAATGTCTAACTTACTTCGATACTTCGGTACTTTGAATCACACTTTGTTTGAAATAATAACTAAAAACCTTCATAACCCTAACTCCCTGCCCTATGCTTTTAAAGCAGATGTTTGGAATCAGCCCCTTGTGTCACGTGCATATTGATATTATATTTTTACAGTTCATTGATTTTGTGTGTATTTTGCCCATCACCTCACACCTTTGCAGTTACCTCTTCTGTAGAAACTTGGATTTTTAAATGAAATATATGAACTTTTCCTGTCATAGCCACTATTTTATTTACACTTAAAGAACAGTAAGAGATAATTCCTTGCAGAATCCATGCCAAGTAGATCATGTTAGCAAGCCTGGTCTCTCAGGTCTCTTTTCATTCTGCTTAATTTATCATTTCAGCCCATTTGCCAGGTTTAGATGTGAGGTTTATTGGCCTAGAATTGCTGCGATCAAGCCCTGGAGTTTTTAAAAATACAGGCATAACTGTGGTTGTGCTTAAATAGGACTTCATTTCTGTAACTACTTTTTAAGTATATCTGTTTCCAAAACAGACTTTTTTCTCCCCAGACTACAATATTTAAGGGATGCGGAGGAAATATGCACTGAAGTCCCAGTTGGTAGCTAAGGGAATCAGGCACTTAAATCTCTCAGATTCCTTTGCAGTCCTACCCTTACACTGAAATTCTAGCAGGACAAAGGCTTCATATTAAGGTACAAATTACTGTACTAAGGGTGACTATTAGATAAATGAAAACTGTGATCTGCCATTTTAAAAGGTGTTTGCTGAAGAATGATTTATTGTAGAGGATGAATCCTGAGCTGAGCATCCAGGGTCCCTGCAGCAATATGTTGGTTTCACCTCCACACTTTTCAGCGTGCCGCGTCCTGTCATTAGGTCTTCAGGGGTCCCAAAAGTGCTGCCATACCTGAGAGTTCAGCTAAGCAGGGATGTGTCACTGTCGCTGACTCATGTGTAGGTCTTGGTTATTGCATCAAGAGTTTACTTCACTCTGATGTTCTGCTGAACACAACAGAACCAGTAAATACTCTTCTGAGTCCAATGGATGTTTTATCACATATGAAAAATCTGCTGTTATGAATGAGTGTAAATCACATCATTTCAGATAGAAAAGTATCACATCAAAATAAAAAGTCCTTTATGGTGGATCCTACTGTTCCGTTGAGCTGTAAGAGATCCATGGCTGACTATCTAAATGCTGTTCCTGTTGTAAAGAGAATGTGGAAAATATTTTATGTCATTTAACTGACAAAAACTGATCACAGAACTTTTACTACAAGACTCAGCGTATCCAGATTCCTGCAAGAGCTGGGGCTCCTTGCAGGTCATAACTGAAGAACTCTTACCACAGTAATGAACAAACTTAAACCAAATTAATGATGAAGTGTTGCAGTTTGGACAGTAGATGTTATTTCATTCATCTTTAGATCAGCTGTGTAGTGGCTATTCAGGCACAGCAGATTTTAAATACACCCTGTCCCTAACCTCAGGTGATGGGTAGGGGAGTTGGTAGTTGTCAGTGGGAAAGCTCTAATGACCGTGGCATAAACCTGTACAATAAACTATTAAGTATTGTTATATATATATACTTTATATTAAATATAAATATCATATATATATATATCAAAATGTTAATTTCAAATAATTAAAACTAGCAGATTAAGTTAAAGTACAAGAAAAACCCAGCACTCGCTCACATCTGTTGTTTTCGGTGCAGTCGTGTGGACATGCCTGATGAATTTAGCCAGAACTGACACATTACTTTTGTAGCTTTTGGTCCTTGTCTCTAATGCTAGCTCCTTAATATTTTAGCTCAGCTTATTCTGAGAGGCCTTAACCATTCTTATTATTAGTTTACAAATATTGCGTCAGTGTTAAATCATTGAAGTAGGAAAAAAACTTCGGCACAAAAGTATAAAAGGGAATATTTTGCTATGGGTGCTAAATGCTTCTTATGTGCAAACCATGAATGCTGTAAATTGCTGTCTATAATGTTCCTACATATAATCCATTTAAAAACTATGAAAATATTTTCTTTATGTCCTTAAATGGGTAATAAAAACTTCATCTCTATCACTGTTAGCAAAAAGGCAGAATAGCAGTGACCCTTAGGACTATTTATCTCAATCTATTCTGATTAAAGAATATGAAAGAAATAAATATTATGGAAGGATATCTTTTACTAGCCAAGGTAGTGCTCATCCCTCTGTCTGAGATGGCTGGTGGACCAATATACCTAGTAGTGTAATTGCTATTTACTTGGATAAATATCAGTCTTACATTTCTCTTGACCTTTTAGTCTATTTAAAGCAAAAAGGAAATAGATATTTATTATTTGCCAGCCATTTTTTCTGTCTCATTTCGCTGCCTATGTTCTGGAATCCAGTGTTCTAGGCAAACTGACTGCATTCATTCCATTCACCGTTCTGCCATCTGTGAAGTAATTAACTTCTGACTTACAGAAAAATATCAAGAATTACAATAATTTTGTTTGTTTCTCAGTACCCCTGAAAGATAAGTAGTAATATTATTACTGTTTAAGCCAGGGGCATGTGTGAACATCCAAAATCTGGAAGTTACTTATGGCTTCCTTTATAGTAGCCATTTTAATGTTATTGTAGCTAAAATTTTACTGTCGTTACTATGAAGACTGCTACAGTGAGCTGTATTTCTGCATCTGGGTTGAGTGTGGCGCTGAAACCTAATATGAGGACTGGATTAAATAGTTTAATACAGACTGACATCCTCCTCTGCCAAACTGCAGCACCACTAGAACCAAGATTTACAAAACTGTTTAGACATTTGAAATGTTCTATGTGTTTTGGGGTAGGAAAGAAAGATATTATCATTTCTGTTTGTAATTTACAAGCACATTTATATTACTACTACTGCTAAGTGAAGATGCTGCTGACCATCCTTACATAATATTAGTTTTCGGTTAAAAAGAAAAACACCTTGCAGGCCTGTTACAGTGCTGATTGCATTAGAAGAACACAAGCCATGTTCTGTTGTGCAAAAGAGCAGATTGCTGACAAAACATCTATTTACATGCTCTGCCTATACCAATTCACAGTCTGATGAACTAGCCTGAAGCACTCAAGTTCACGCTATAGAGAAACCATGTAATAGCTACCCGTCTAGGTTGGTGCACTGATTACCTTTCTTCCCTGCTGTTTTAATCCAGTTGAGTTGACACAGGGTGAATTAACAGATATGGCAGAACTGTGCATGTTGCCTTTACCAGTGCTCCCACACTTAATTCAAGTGTTGCCCCTTCCAAAGCAGGGGTGGCTAGACCACACATGAAGTTTGCAACCCAGAAGATGGAAAAAATTATAGTCTGTATCAGACTGTTTTCTGCAGTAGTTTAGGGACTGCTTCAGGTGTGGTTCAGCCATCCTTTGGCATGGGTATACAACAGCTCCAGGCATCCTATTGCAATCCTCTCTGAGTCAACAATATCAAGACTACAGTCTTTCCTTTAGAGCTGCTAACGTTGCAGAATACGTTCCCTGGGGCAGTCATTTCATGGCCTTTTCCCTGCAGTTCTTTCTGTGGAGAGTCTCTTGTGTCAGGAGCAAGCCTTTCAACTAACTCTCTCATCTGACTGCCAGTGATATTTCACCTATCTAACGAGTGAGCTGAACAGACTGTATGGATGATAACTGAGGAAGCACGGTTTCAGGCCAGGGGTGGCAGCAATTTTACCTGAAATAGGGTAACAGCATAACAAACTGTCCGTAAGCCAGCTGTCCTGGAGAAATGAAGGCAGTGCTACCAGCTAAAAAAATAGACAGAGCCAAACAAAGATAGGGTAGGACTAAGTCAGAGAACAGATGTACTAATCCATGCTTAGGCTCCATAAGATGGGATTTGAAACCGCCGTGTCTGTCAAAGGCCTGGAAAAAAGAGTGGCAGAGCCCGTTTCTGCCTTTCCACATATTGCAGAAAGGAAAGGATTCATCCCAGTTAACCATCAAAGCACAGAAGCATCCCAGCTGCTCATCTCTGCAGCCCTTGCAAATCCTGTAAGTAAACATAAGTAAAATGTTAAATGAAACAGGTTACATATACTTATTTTCAAACAGGTTCTCCATCCCAGATGCTCTGAAAATTGTCCAGCTATGTTCAGCATTTTTTTCTGAGGGGATGGGAAGGATTGTAATAAACAGTACATAATTTTTAGTTTGACATCAGATTTTAAATGGCTGGTGAACTCTATATTGCCCGCAACAAAGTTTTATTTGCCTTCCAGCAGGCCACAGATTGGCATCTTGTTAATAAAGTTTAGAAATGCATATTTGTTTATGAGGATTATCTTACAGCTCCATCTTGCCGTTTCAACTGTGCATTCAAAATATATAAATATATAGATATGTATAGTGTACTTGAGAAATATGAATGTGTGCCCTGGAACTGTTGGAATCCAAAATCTGGCATAGATTAGCCAGCATAATCTTTTGTCTCAGTTTTCTCCCCTGTGTCATAAAAGTTATTTATTCATACTCCTGCACAGCCCAAACCAAAGTAAGTTTTTTCCAGGGATTTATTTAGTGTTCACATAGTGCCTTCAGAAGAAGAGCTCATTTCTGTAACGTCTTGTGTAAGATGGTCCAATCCCCCCAATTTCTGCAAACTCTTCTGCAGTTTAGTCCTTTGTAATATTTTAATACCTGAAACCATTTAGTACAATCAGCAAACTTTAGTAATGCACTAAAGTTCTCTCTTTATAAAAATATGTAAAATAAGTATTGCTTATATTAACTCTGAAGGGTATAGCTTTTTGACCTTCCACCCTGATGAATAGGGTGAAAGTGGCAGTTTTCTGCTGTTGTGTGCTCTAAGCCAGTATAAAACTAGACACATTGTCACTCTATCGATTTATCAGCTATACTTTGGGCACCCAGGAATGGGATTGGCTTTTTGGGCAGAGTTTACTGGGAGTGCTGCAGAGACGTTTCACACAAGAAAAGTACCCCTAGGTACATCCACACTTGAGAGAGAAGAAAATGTGCCAAAGTTCATGCTTCTTTTCGTTTGTTTGTTTTTTGGTTTTATCTGATAGAGCAAATGTTAAATTTAATAATCTCAAATTATATCTATCAGTGTCTTACAAACCTATCAACTAGATTCTCAGACAGTTTCCCTGGCTGTGAATTAAGTTGGTTCTATATACACTTCACAAGATTGTCTTCTTAGGAGCAGCTTTGCTATCTATAGAAAAAGAGTCTGCTTTTAAGAATAACTTGCGTAAACAGTAGGTTTAATTGCACTGGATTATGCACAGTGTATTCTGAATATATGGTAGAGATAGCTCAATATGCAGAAGTGCCCAGAAAATTCTAGCTGTTAACTGTTAGGGGTTGGTTTCATCTTCAGTATTTAATCAGTTCTTATTGGCCAGCATAGCATGGCAGAAATATATGCACATTCAGTGTAAAATCCTATGTATGTTGCCTATTAAAATAGTTGTTACCAGTCTTGAAGGTCTGAATGCTAGATATTAACATCAGTGTCATCTAGTCTATATTTTACCCAATAAACCTTTTCAAGTCTTTACTATTGAATATCAGATTATTGTGTCATATGTAGCGATCTGTACAGTCTTGGGTCCACTTCATTATTGCTATCATAAACCCAAGGCTGCTTAGTTCTTAACCATTAGTGCAATGGCAATTAAAGTATCACACACACCCCAAATGTCCCTCTTGAATTATTGTGGTAGATGAGGTATGACACATTAAATACCATTATACTGCTATAAATTAAAACATTTATATATGTCTTTATTCATTTATGTGTTGGTTGGTTTTTTTGTTTTATTTCCTTTCAGCTCAAGTTTTCTTCTCCACCATTGCAGACAAGAGGCTTATGCTAAATTTTGGGCAGCTAAAAAAGCAAATGCACAAAACCCAGTCCGAACTTTGAGAACATGAGACAAAAGTTTTTATGGTCGACAGCCACAAATTTTTAACACTTAAGAGAATCAAGAAGAGTTTCACAATTCAGAGAGAAGAAGTGGTTTTAGCTCAGAAGAATCATAGAGTTTACACTGGGATTGGGCAACATTGCTCTGGGTAATTCTGTAGTCCTGTAGCCTGCCCTTACTATGAGAGTCGCATCGCACCTGTCTGCACATTACGTATCAGCCACAGTTTGGCCCTTTGCACTGGTACATCTCTTACTAGCCAGAGTTTTGTATTTACTTCACAGATCCAACCAATCCACCTTGAACCCATGGCTTACCTATTTCAGGAAAGAACAAATGCAGCACCTTCTGCATTTCTACTAGTTTTGCTATCTGAGTTTGTGGTAAAGTTGGTGAGTTTCACCTTGGCCTCTTGAAACCTTTTTGCTCAGTAGAAATCGCTCAATGTGGAAGTCAGATTTTCTTTAGAGTCCAAAGCTGTTGACTTTCAGAGTTACAGTGTAAGACTCATTCCTTTACTCAGGGAGCAGCAAGTACCCAGAGACCAAAGCTCAGTCTTGTGTAACCAGAGACTCGGTGGACTATTCAGTACGCTGTTCATTCTGCTGAGAGGGTGAAGCCTGCCTCTTTGGAAGCTGCAGAATAAATATCCTCTTCAGTAAATTCTTTCACATTATTCCTTTCAATCCTTGAATGAAATACCATCTGGTCCTGATGACTTACTGTAATTGCATCTCTAATTGCTCTGTAACTTCCTCCTCAGAGAGTTCAATCTCTATGAAAGACGTATTCTGATTTACCATTAAAATTGCCTTCAGTATAGCAACTCAGTTATCAGGACTCTCCTCTTTCTACATCTCACTGTATCCAAACTGTGTAGGAGGATAATGGCTACCGTAAGGTAGGGTTTTTCTGGCCTAGAGGAATCCTGCTTTGGTTAATAGAGGTGTTTTTCTTGGAAAATATGTTACAGATCAGATGAGTAAAAGAAGGGATGGATTGGGAACTCCTTAGCATTGAAAAATCTGATATTTATTATCAGTTCTGTTGCTTACATCTCTCTAGACTCAGGACTGACACGATCATTGTCAATCACATTGACATACCTTTAGGTGTGGAATGCTTTCCTGCATTAAATGTCTCTGTCCCTGTTCCTTAATGCTTTATTCTGAGGTTGCTCAGTCACACTGACTTGCCCTATATTTTCAAGAATTTTTTTTGATGTGCTGAAAATAATGAAAATGCATCAATACATCAATATGCATGCATCTTTCTGGCCCTGTAATTATGTTGTAATGCCTCATGGCTTATAGATACAGGTTGCTGAAGCATTTCAGTTAATGACAGATGCCACCAAAAGGTTGAAAGTTCTTTGTGAAAGCAAAACATATATTCTTTGATAGACTTCAATCCCACACTTAAATTAAAGGAACAGGTAAGGGAAAAAAGAAAACCTTGTTAGATCCATGAACCAGTAATGAAGATCCTAACACAAAATCATCCTGCAAGCAGGGCAAGACACAACACATCTTCTCCTAAGAAAAAGCAGCATGTTTAGCCCTACCTCTTGCTTCCACATTTTGGAGTGGCCATTTCTTCTTCTCCCATATCTGAAATCATTTGCAAGTAGGTTTTGTAAACCAATGCCATTTAAAGTAATGACATATCTTACTTCCATCTCAGAGCTACTGAAGAACTTTCTGTTGGTAGCTGTATCACTTCCTGCTGTACATCCAAGACAAAATGTATGTAACCAGTACAGCTCAGTCAATTTCCCCATGTGGATCTTCAGCTCAGCATGGTGACATTGACCTTGCTTATGCTTATTAAGATCTCAGAGATTTTTTGCAGCTCTTGAGTTCAGCTCCATTCTTGGTTCCATAGGAACAGCCTTGGGATCCTGAGAAGATTCAGTAAGATTTCAGGTCAATATCATCAATGTGGTCAGCATAAATCATTGCATCACAATGTGATTAAAATCACTATTCCACATTGCTTCTTCACCTGAGGCTGCTTCAGAGCCGGCTCTCAGTCCAAAGCAACGTATGGACATTTATAGTATCACTTCTCTAGCGCTGTCTTCACACAGGGTTGAGGAGTATACAGTTTCAGAATCGTATTTCCTTCCCTTCAAATGTATGGTCTTAACACATGCCTCAACACATGCAAACAGAAGGCATCCTCAGCTGTCCACTCTTCCTGAAAACGTGTTGAAACTCAGACGATCCAGTTCACCTGCAATGATTCTGTTCTCCTAAAAAAAGAAGTTGCACTTTGCATCCTGGCAGGCTGCACTATGCATGTTGCATTGGCCGTATTCGCCGTGTAAGGGAGCAATTTTCAACCTTATACATTCAGCATGAAATAATTTGCACAGCACAGCACAGCAGTTACCAGGTGTAAACAACCACCCACCAGACTATTTTAAACACTCAGCAATCCCCAAGGTGCCAGGTAATGTGAAAGGCCAATCCAGCCAGTACAAGAAGGAGAATGAGTAATGAGTTGAAAACATACCATTTTGTGCATAAGAGGCCACGCTGCCGGCCCTCTCTGAGATGCCCTTTGGCATCCATGTAGAAAAACATGTAATACCAAAGTCCAAACCTATTTGCTGTTAAGAAATGACAGTTGTTATTCAAAATGTTTGTCTGTGTGGACCCTGTTATCTATTTTTCTTTCTCTCTACACCATCACCTTGCCGTGCTTCTAGGGTGACTGAAAGTGATAGATGGAATACAAGCTTCTAATGTCTCTGAGATGACACATGTGAAGTCCTTAGATGTAAGCACCAGCCAAAGAGTAAGAAAGATATGAAAGTGTCCCTACATACAAGGGATACATAGAGACAAATATTTCAGAAAACTGTTTTATAGTAAATTCAGTGAATATATGAAATGCAGCTGCTTTGGTTGGTGGGAGGAGGGGTTATATAGAAATAAAGTGGCTTAATTCCTTTTTGAAGTTCTCTCCCTTTTTTGGCGTCTGTGCATGTGCAAATCTGAGTGTTATCTTTGCAATTGTTGTTGTCTCTCCTATTAAGCTATACCAGTGCTACAAAGACATTTATACTCCTGACATTATTCTAATTAGTATAATGAGTTATCTATTGTATTAGTTAGAAAACCCTTCCCTAACTAGATTAATATGTTTCTGTGATTTGTAAGACCCTGACTTCTTCTGGATTCAAGCTTAAAAGAATCAGCAAAATTATTTTCAAATTGTGAACTTTATGGCAAATCAGTACATATTAATAGAGCAAATTTGTTTTTCCAGTACTGTGATCGTCCACTATTCATCTTTCTTTTTGTAAAGTATTAATCATCCATGCAGGAAATTCAAACAGTACTCATGTGATAGGTGATAAATCAGAAAACATTATTTCTCTGTTGTTTTGATAAGTGGCTCGCTATTTGTTTTCTGGTTATTTCTGGTGTGAGGGAAGGTGCTGGCATTTATCTGGATTTGTTCAGCAAATGTTGGAATGGAATATTTTACGTTGAACTGCTCAACACCATGACAGTTTAAAACCTATGAAGTTTATAAATAATTCATATTTAATAAAGAGAAGAATAAATGCTGGCAGAAATCTAAGAGTTATGGACCCTTTATTTTAAGATACAGAGCCAAACCCCATGATTTGTCTTCAGGCTAGAATAATTGAAATGTCATCCAAGATCCATGCACCTTGACCTCTTTTGCTGAGTAACCCACCAGTTGCATGACAAGTGAATTCGAAATATTAAATGTTGTTGGAATGGGGAAGTGCAACTAGAGCTAGGTATTTGTATCAGCAAAAATGAGAGACATGGCTAATCTACCAGGAACAAAAAGCTATTCTACCCACTTCAAACAGACCACCCGATCAGTCACTGTATCACTGGAATGGTGATAGAGTTCCAATCAGTTTCGCTGATAGTATGATGAATTCTGTCAGACTTTTACAAGCAAATGACATGGACTCACCAGACTGGGATTTGAGGAGAAAAGTGGATTTAATCCAGAAGTAACTGACAGCATGAGAGATTGAAAGGGTCAAAGGAGGGAAAGCAGAAAGTGCTTTCTTAGAAAAGTAATTTTTTATTCAATATAACTAAACCAATCTAGATGAGCCTTCCAGAGAGTCAGACTAGATAAAATATTCAGACAAGCTATTTTAATCTGGTCTCTGTCTATACTGTATAAATCTGTTTTTAATCTGTGTTCCCTCACCCAATATAAATAATATAAGAGTAAGATTGTATAGATGAGATGAAAATACAAGGCCATAATAATTCCCTAATGGTCTCAAATCCAGCTTAAAAATTGAATATCTGAATTCTGAAGCCATTTTCTAAAACTGTTGCGTCTGCCATCTTACCAGTAGCTCCTATGGGGAACTAAAGTGGAGGTGTTCCTAATTTAATGGGGAAAAGCATTTTCCTGACCTTTGAGGCAAAAAGGGGTTTTCCCAGAGACCTCACAACGATATGTTCTAATACACTCATAGGGTTGCTAGAGGCATGCCTTTAACCACACTATTTTTAAAAAGAACAATATGGACCATTACATGCAGTCGGTTAGCCAGAGCAGCTCTGCAGAAGCGAATATAGTGGGAATTCTGGACTAAGAAGCATGTTTCCAGCTGATGTGATTGTATTTTGTTGCATACTAGCAATATTGGCCTCTTCTGCATCACCTGAAGTCAGTCATCAGAGCAAACCAACTAAAAAGTTGTTTTTTTCTGAGAGATGACTCCCTTTCAGTGCAAAAGGCACACCAGTGCTCCAGCAGTACTTATCTGCAGAACTTTATTGGAGACATATCCAGAGATCCTTTCAGGCATTACTTTGCCTTATTTAAAGAGATGTGAGCCGTGACCATGGCCTCTCCGTGCTGTGATGGAATAAAGCAGCAAAAAACTGAAGGTGAGACACCACCCCTCCACACCAGCAATCTCTGGGGCCAGAAAGACCAGTTTCTCTCTTTTTCTGATATCTGCAATGCTAAAGCTGCAGTTTGATGCTTTCTACAAATAGCTTGGATTCTTGTGCATAACCATCAGTGCAGCCAACTTCATAGACTGAGTTATATTAAGGTTGAGTAAATTTTGGTTTACGACTTGAGGTTCCATGATGAGAAGTTTGGGCCTACCGAATAATATTACTGATCACCTTCTTTGGTTCCTAGTTTTGTAATGCTGGGCTGATATGCAGTATGAAGAAAAACATCTAGAAGGTCAACAGATATTAAAAACCGAAATTAACCATAAGAAGTTCAAGCACCTTAACTGGAACTTGAGCAGAATTGTGCAATTAAATCTAAAGCTGCTGAAGACTACTGTGCAGCTGTTACCTAAACCATTAACACTCCATTTGTTGCTTTAAAATCGTCCAGAATGATAATGTACATGATGAGTTGCCTCAGTCTTGGCAGGGTGGAGCAAATTCTTACTTTGCTTTACCCCAGTACTTGGAAATAGAGCTTAACTCCTCTTATTAAGATTGAGCAGCTGAATCCAGGAATCATTAGGTTTAAATCACTCTGACAAACCTAGACTTAAAAAAAAAAAACAAACCACCCACCTCTGTGACAGTTGCCCCTTCCTTGTGAAACATAACCCTTTATATAGCGCAAGATGATGGGGAGCTTGTCTGCCCAAGAACTGGACCACCAGTTTAAATTCCCTCCTCAGGATTTAAGCTCCCAGTTCATCTACCAATGCCCTAATCACCAGGCATTGACTCTTCTTTGTAGGAACATTTGTCTGTCTCCTGGAGAATTATGTCACTTTGCATTATTGGATTGGAGACTCAAACTGTCTTTGCAGATGTTTGATCCCTAATCTCAAGGTTACTTTGTTTGCATTTTATTCAACGAACCAGGAAGTAGTTCCCCTCTCCCATGTCAGCGCTCTAAGATACCAATTTTTATGTGGAAATGGTAGACCGCTTCTTTTGTTAGCTTCATTTTTAAAGAAAAGCTCAGAGGTGTGTTTGATGAGTGGATTTTGTGCTAGAGAAAAAAAGAGGAATCTGGTTGATATGTCTAAGAGGCAAGATTTAATGATCCTGCTATTCTATTGCCTAACTCTAGGCAGCTTTCCACTCAGGATACTAATTGTTCTGGTTCTCATTTGAGGATATCTCTCTGCATCCACATATCTAATCTAGCCACCAGACCCGTGAAGGCAGATGCCTGAAAGATAGCCATTCCTGTCCTTACTTTTGGGATCATCATTTATTGGATCCAGCCTTGAGAGCACATGGCTCTTGGGCAGCAACAAATTAACTTTATGAAATATAGTCTTTTAAACTCCTTCTTATCTATCTAATATATTGCAACCTTAAAAAAGAGAAAGAGTCTGGTCTAGAGAGTTAAATTTATCATGACATTAATCTGACTATGTTTTTACTCTGCTTAAAGTTTAATTTGATTCTTTCTCTCTAATAAATCTCATTTTAATTAAGACAACCCAAAATAAATTATAGGGACTGCTACTGGATGCTCGTTGAATATTTCAGAGATAAGCGAAGTGGACTCCTACCCTCAAGTGAACCACAAATAGCATGAGGGTATGAACACTGATGGGCATGATATGGCAAATTGTAATATGAACTATGAGGGTCCTACCAGTAGATCTTAGCTAGCAGACCCTGTACAGAGAGCGACAGAGCATGTCATTTCTATAGGAAGTACATAAGACATACTGTCAATCCTATTTAGTTGTTCGGGTTTTTTGCAGTGGCCATCCATGCGAGTACCACATGTCAGACGTACATAGCATAGCTGGAATAGCATGTACAAATTCACCTACAGATTTGGCAGTGTTGCATTACAGCTGAGCCAGTGAATTTCAACGTTTATCCATAACAATCTGGCCATCCCCGTCAAGCACTTTAGCACTTTTCCTCTCCTTAGAAGAAAACTATTAGTGATGCCAAACTATACAAACAGCACTCAGTTCTTCTTTATAATTTGCACTGGCTTGAAATGGAGTTGTTCAGATATACTTGAAGGCAGAATTGAGTCCATAAAGGCCCCATTTCTGCAAAGTGTGGCATGCATGCAAATAAGTCATCTTTCAAAGATTCCCATTGACTTAGAGTATTAACTCTATGGCCAGATGTACAGTTTTGTGAAATCAATACCTTTGACAAGAGGGAAGGTTTTTGAATATGAGATGCATGACTTTTCACAGCCGTTAGAAATGACTATTTAGTAAAAGTTCCTGTATTTGGACGTTAGAAATTAAAAAAAAAAAAAGCAGTATTTTTTCTTCTTCATAAAATATGACTAGATACATAGTTCTTCTGGTTTACTAGCAGATATTGCCAGCTATAAAGCAAGAAATTTCTTAGACAGTGCATGCTGTCAAAGAACATTAGTTTAATACTCTAAACATTTAGTTTCATACTCTAAAACTATCTTTTTATTTAAAAGTGTGTTGACCATTAAAGGTTCATATGTCCTTAGCAAGTTTATTAGACTCTATGAAATGTGTAAGTGAGAACAAAAGATTTCTATTTCAGTATTGTGCAGCTGATGCTGTATATTGTAGTATAATTAAAATCAGTTACTGAAATGGTAATAAGGTCGCAGTTAGTATCTCTATTAGGATAATAAACTTTTTTTCCCAAAGGGATGAACTCACAGGACTGGGGTTTTAGATGAAGAATGCACAAATTTTATAAAGCAGTAGCAAATGGTAGAATAATCAGTAGAATTGTGAAAAGGTAAAGCAACAGCAACTGGTTGTGTTATAGGTTGATGCCATCCAGTGGTTCGGTAGAGCATTGAGGGACAGGTTTTGAATAGTATCTGGTACAAGATACCATTTACAGATCAGGCTACAGAATTGCTCGTCTCTCGTATTATCATTCTTATTGAACCTGATTGTGTTTAATGATTATGAGTTTACTTACTTTGTAACCTACAGTTAGGTAATACTCTTCATATATGCTTTGGCCTATATACACAGGCAACACAGGCTTGCATGTGTTGTGTGTCTGTGTGTACATACACGCAGATACATGCAAAATAGTAACATTATATAGTGCAGCTTCCACATGAAAGGGCATGCCTCAGAAGAGTACAGTTATTAAAAGAAAAAGCAGCTAATTTTTGCTGACGTAAATCAGGTTAAAAATATGTCCTCCGGAAGTGGAGAAATTGTTTTATTTCAGAGCTCTTCACAACAATAAACTTTCTATCTTACTGGGTGCCTGTAAATGGAAGACATACTAAATTAGCTGTGTGCAGTTCTGAATGCTGTTAGAAGTAACCTACCTACACCATCATAACAATGCTGCAATTTATTTGTAGCCTGTATTTAGAAAATAAGGAAATACCAAAGGACTTGGTGTAATGTGGGTTTCAGATTGATGCATTGCATTTCCAAGCTGCGGAAAAATTGCCTGTAGATGTTAATTTTATAGTGTTCAGTAAGCAGAACTGATATTCTGATTAGTTTCAAATTAACAAATCAGTGCAAAATTTTAAAAAACTAACAAACCAAGAAATCTGCTTGCTAGCTTTTTATTAGGTACAATGTTCCTCCAAAATATTATTTATTCTCTTTTAACAACTTGAGTTCTTCAGTTTTATATTAACAGGATTGCTGATTTAAAAAAGAAATACACTTTTCCTCACAACAAAATACTCCTCTAGAAGAGTACTGGTTGCATGAAAATCCATTGTTAATCACCAAATGAGTAAAGAACCAAATAGCAAGACACTTGTGTCAAAGAAGACTGGATTATGTCCTGGGTTTGTGTTGATTCAAAGTGAATCTCATACTTGCAGGAAGGTGTGAAAGAAGAATACAAGGCATAATCTGAATTTCCATAGTTGAAGAGTTCTTATATCAGGTGGAAACATTAAAACAAAACAAAACCAAAACCAAACCAAACCAACCAACCAAAAAAAAAACCAAAAAAAAAAAAAAACACCACAAAACCCCACCAAAAATACGGTGTAAAAATCAGAAAGAAGTAAGAAGTATCAGTACTGGTTATCTCAAAAGGAAACACATTAATTTCAAACTTCTCTAATTCCATCTGTCTGCATTGTTAATATCTTCTCCTCAGCATCTTAGAGATAGGAATAGGGTGAGCTGGAGGAGAGGAGTGGATTTCTTTTAATACTGATTGAGTGTGTATTTTTCCAAGGTGTATTTCGATTCAGAAAGTGATCTCTTCGTGTTAATATGGGCTGCAAAACACAGTATAGTTGTTCTCGATTACATGGTGTGCAAAGACACATGAGTTTGGCAAACCTGATTCAATCTTTTCAGACATTTTCCTTTAAAATAAGCAGGAAGAAAATCCATGTCTTCTATTCATAAGTATGTTTATATGGTATAACAGTTTACTGAGGGGATTGAAGGAGGCATTGAGGCTTGTTTCTTTTTTTGAGGATGGAGGTCAGGGCTAAACAGCTCTGAGAGATCAGAAACAGCTCAAGCTACTTTTCCATGCAGAAACCACTTCAGGAGTGCTCTGTATTGGAATGCCTGCAATTCCCTGTGGAATGACAAGTGATAGCATCAGCACATAGTAAACACACTTTGAAGTGCATTAAAGGAATTACTAGATTATACTGTCCTCTGTGGAAATTGCATGAATTTCAATATTGCAGATTTTAGTGGGAAGGAGTGTGCAGTTACGAAGGAGAAAATTTTTTTGTGTGTGTGCTCCCTTTCTTCTTCCATAAATAACAGAAGCAGAAAGAGAAAGGAGAAGGCTGAGAAAATGCAAAATGACTGACAAATAGAGTTATCCCACTTCAGATTTGACAGGAATGTAAAGGGTGTTGAAAACAAGCCGGTTTTCTGGCAGTCTGTTTCATAGGAATTCCTGTCCACTAACAATGATTAAAACAGCAACTAAAACTTTAAATTCAAGTTACCAAAAAAGCCTTTTGAATACTTAATTGTTGCAGCTTTTCTGTCACCTTGAGTGCCAAGCAGCATGCAGTTAATGTCACATGAGCCTTCTCCTAACTTGTGAAGTCCACAGCTTTCAAATACAGACCTAACAGGGAAGTGCCTTCTCTCATTTAGCAATTACTACTTTTCTCCCTAATCTCAGCCACAGGCAGTTAAATTTTACTTTGATCAACTGTCTTGTCTTTATATCACTTGTCTGGGATCTGAAGAGAGAGAAACATGACTGAGGAAATGCTTGTGAACTGGCATTAATGTGATTTAACTCTTTTGAATAAGTTTTGGATTAAATTTGACACTTTATCTGTAATTTTGGATAGACAGTTTTCGTACAGTTAGGATGGGAAAGCATGAACACATGGATTCACCGCAATAGTTACAGGTGTCCACATATGTCTGTGCTCTGTGGAAGTTGTAATACATAATTCTGTGCTCCATTGTGTATTTATGTCAATTATTCCCCACCTTCTCTAACTTTGATCTTCCCTTTTCTTCTGAAATACAAGAAGAGCAATATTGGTTGTTACAACATGCTAAAAGTTGACAAATGGCATGGGTAAGGAGAGTAAAACTGAAGTTCTCTCAGGGCAAAATGCTAGCTGCCTGTCACATCTTCTGCAGAGACTCTGCTTCTCTGGTACCCTCAGAGGCTGCAGTATGGAATAATGGTGTCGATAGTGGATTTTGCCAGTATTTAGATCTTTGTCAGACTCTTTAGGGCTTTATAGGCTTAAACTTTCCCTTTTACTTCCACGCAGGAGCTCACTGGAGGCCAGTACAGTGGTGCTGAAGGTAGCAGTGTATCTTAACTCCTACTCATCCTTCCCTGTAACCAGGTTTCAACACCTCAGGCATCACGGGCAAGCCCTTTCAGAAAAGTGTGTGACGGTGGCCTTCTTTTGGCAAATCCTGCAGTGGAGATGAAGCAGTGTGGGGGAGTGGAGCGGTCTCCACATTAGAGTGCAGGAGCAGCCTGGCCAACCAAAAGAAAGTCCAGTGTTACAAAAAGGAGTTTCTCCTGTTTAAAAGAAGTTGCCGATAAAAATTGAGATAATGTTCTCTCTGACTTGGTTAACTGTGTAGCACATGATGCTAAGTTCATCCAAATATTGGACAATATGTTCCACTAGTCCAGCAGCTTCAAACAAGAGGAAGCTGTAGGACTGTGTACCACAGGAAATTCCTTGCCTTCCCGACTCCATCCAGAGCAGTCCTGGGAGTCACACAGTAAGGGGACACCATTCTAAGTAACGGTTAAGACCAGACAGTTCACAACATGATGGTCTAGCCTGTCATTCAAAGCATCCAGATTTTTTTCAGCAACTTTAAAGTGTTTTGTTACTGATGGCTTTTGTAAGAATAACGCTTGTCAGCAGTATTGTCTCAAGGCTGAAGCACTTCCTAGTTTATTATTTCTCACAGTCCTTTGCTGCACTGCATCGTACTATAAGCTAATTAAAACTGTTGTTCCTCAGAAGTTAGAGATTTCTCATTCCATGTTTATTTAATCAGGTTGAACATGGAGAAAAAAATTGGAGGTAAAAGTGGATCTTTAACTGAGATTGCTGTAGACAGATCTTACTGGATTTTTTGTTTAGTCCTGTCAGGCTGGAACGTCCAAACAGTGAGACGGTTTGAATACCTGAACACTTGTGATGTGCAAAGGCAATTGGCAAAGGAAGGATGAAACATGGTGGTTCTGTTTTGCTAAGTGTTAGGTGTTTGCAGACATGCCCATAACAAACTACGTTTGTTTTGCTTACTCTGGTGTAAGGATCATGAAGGAAGACCTTTCTGAAGAGGACTTGGAAGGAGAGTAAGAAAAAGGATTTGTGGCCTAATACAGAGAAAGAATTCAGAAATGCTTCTGTAGAGTCCTTACTACTTTTTCTCACAGTGTAAGAAACAGGCTTGGAGCAGGCACAATTGCAATAGTAGAAGAAATAAAAGGCAAAACCCAAATACAAAAGCAGGGACAGAGATACATGACTTCTTGTTAGAATTCATAATTTAGTTAAAACAATGTGTAACATTTACAATCACATTGTGACTCGTTGACTTTGAACTTGGGCATTCAGGAATGTTTTGACTACAATAGAAATTACCATGATTTTGTGGATTATTGCTGATGACAAAAAGAAACTGTAGAACAGTCACTCTGCCTTCAGTAGCCAAAAAGTTATGAAACAAATTGTTAAATAATCAGTTTATAAAGCACATAGATAATAAAATAACAAAGTGATATGAAACAGCCAACATTGATTCATTAAGAACAAGTCAGGTCAAATCAATCTGTTTTCCTCTTTGACAGCCTAGTGGATACAAAGGAAGCAGTGGATGTGATATATTTGAACATTAAT
Source organism: Falco naumanni (assembly GCF_017639655.2). Taxonomy (NCBI): domain Eukaryota; kingdom Metazoa; phylum Chordata; class Aves; order Falconiformes; family Falconidae; genus Falco; species Falco naumanni. The sequence continues at coordinate 49,511,815 of NC_054056.1, forward strand.
AAGGTTTTTGACATACTACCAGTTACATTCTCACAAGCAACTTATGGAAATGTTATGGATGAAATTGCCATCTGGTGGGTGCCCCCACTTGTTGCAGAAATGTACTAAAACATAGTTACGACAGTTCAATGTCAGATTGGGAAGATGTTTTATATAATGTGCTTTACAGATTTTTCCTGTGTTTTGTTCCAGTTTCATTAATGAGCAGAAAATGCTCATCAAAAGTTGTGATCTTTTTTCCCAGTGGTAAGAAGGGAATATTTTGGAAAAGTTTACTGCAAAAAAAACCAGAGCAGATGTGTTGCAATGTTTACATGTAAAGCATGGGAGATAGGAGGTATTTTATTTTACACATGGCATTTTAACTAGTGTTATTTTGGATGCTTGGATTTCAGGAAAAGGTAAAAAAATTGCTGGGAGTCCAGAGGAAAGTCAGAAGAGGTATGAGAGGTTTATAAAATGGCTTATGAGGGAGATCTGAGAATTTTCTGGTTTGTTGTGCCTTCTTTGTTCTAAACTAAAAAAATATGAGAAAGCTTGTCATAAAAAGAAGAGTAGAATATTAAGATTATTATAATGACACGAAATCAGAATTTCTTCCTATCCCCACTGAGTATAGGACAAAACTAACAAGCTGAATTTACCCAACAGAGAGTTAAGTTAGACGCTAAGAAAAAGTAAGTGTAGGGACAGATTGTGCTGGAACATGCTAACTGTGCAGTCTGCCTCACTGGAGATTTCTGAGGACATGTTAGATGAATGTGTAATCAAGAGTGAGCTGGGTATACTTCGTCATGTCTCAGAGGTTTCTTTCAGCCCAGCTTTGTGTGATTTCTACTTAGTAATGCAAATGTCTGAAATTAGTATTTAGGCAGATTCTAGAAAATAGCTCTTAGGTGGATTAAGGCAAAAGCATCTCTGCCAACAGACAGGCGGCAAAGCCTGCTGAGGAGACCTGGAAGCTGGGAGCAAGGGGGTGAAGGGAGTTGATGACCCACAGTCCATTGAGGAAGTGATGGGCTGCGTTGGCAAGAAAGCGCGAGGGGTATGGCCGGCAAGGCAGAGCCTATGAATGACAAATCAGAGTGAAGGAGGCCCACTTCAAGCACATGCACACAAACAGGGAAGTGCTAAGAGAACAGCATCATGGAGGGAGCTCTCATACTTTCTGAGAAATCAACAGGCTGGAGCACCTCTCTGAAATGTCTTTACACTAATACATAGATGTAGCATGGGACAAAAACACAGGAGGAATCAAAAGCGTGTGTGCAGTTCCAGGACTATGCCCTTGTACAGACATGGTGGGAAGGCTCCTGCGGCCAGCATGCTGCAATGGATGGACACATGCTCTTTAGAAAGGAGAGGTGAGGAAGGTTGTGGGGACATTCAGCTTTTTGTGAGAGACTAGCAGGAATTCATGGAGCCTTGCCCTGGGACAGTTTATGGGTTAGGATTAGAGGGCAGACCATGTTGTCTCAGATGTCTACTGCAGGCTGCCTAACTAGGAAGAAGACATGGCTGTCTTCAGACAACGGGAAGAAGCCTCACATTCAGAAGCCCTGGTTCTCATGAAGGACCTAGTGTGTGCTGAATGGCAACACAGCATTAAACAAGCAATCCTGGGGGTACATGGAATGCATTGATGAGAACTTCCTAGCAGTTGTCACTGGTGATCCAACAGTGGTCAACACTCCATTGGACTGGATGCTTGCAAACAAGGAAGGGTTGGGGATATGAAAGTTAGGGGCTGTCTTGGCTGCAGCAACCATGAGGCAGTGGAGATCCCAATCCAAGAGAGGAAAAGGTAGCAAATAGGAGAAGCACAACTCTGGATTACAGGATAGCAGACTTTGGCCTGCTGAAGGATCTACTTGGCAGGATCCCAGAGGAGATGATCCTGGAGAGAAGAGCAGACCGGGAGGGCTGGCTGGTTTTCAGGGATCGTCTCCTCCAAGCATAGCAGTGAACCATGCCAACATGGAAGAAATCAAGCCAAAATGGCAGGGAGGCTTGCACTGATGAAGAAGGAGGAGATCCTGAATCAACTCAGACCTAAAAAGGAATTGTAAAAGAGGTGAAAGCCAAGACAGGTGCAAACAGAGGACTATAGAGACACCCTGAATGTGCAGGAATGGCATCGGGAAGGCTAAAGGCCATCTGCAGTTGAATCTTGGGAGAGACAGAAAGGACATGAAGGACTTTTACGGGTCCATCAACAGCAAAAGGGAGATTGCAGAAAATGAGGGCTTGCCACTGAACAGGGCAGGGGACTTGGTGACAAAGGACATGGAAAAGGATGAAGTACCCAACCTCATCTCATTTTTTACTGCTAAAATTTGCCCTGAGGAACTGCAGGTCCCTGAGATCAGTGGGAAAGTCTGGAGCAATGAAGCTTTACCCTCAGTTAGGACAATCACATTAGGGAACATTAAACCAAGCGGACATACACAAATCTGTGGGACCCAACTGAATGCATCCATGACAACTAAGGGATCTGGTTGATGCCATTGTGAGGCCACTCTTGATTATCTTTGGAAGATCATGGTGACTGGGGGAGGTTCCAGAGGACTGGAAAACCAAAGGTTCAATAAAGGCAAGCAGAAGAATCTAGGGAACTACAGGCCAGTCAACCTCACCTTAATCCCTGTGGAGGTGATGGAGCAAATTCCCCTGGGAAACATTTCCAAACACATTATTGTGTTTCAGGCATTTTCCAATCCTTTGTAAGAGAATACAAAACTTTTTTTTTTTTTTTTTTTTTTAGTGTAATGCACAGAGGTTACATACATGTCCACAATGTTGAGGCTCTATTCGGTTCAGTGATCTTGCTAGTCAAATGTCACTTACCCTTTTCTGTATCAACAACAAGCAGACTATAAATTTTATCATCTCACAAATGCTGATGAAGCTCCACATATACAGTATCTTCAAAAAACCACAAAAAAACACTACTTTGTAGTAGGGATCAGATTTCCAAAAAAATGCCTCCTTATTCTGAGCTCACCCATATCTGCATGACCATCCTAATGCCATAGTTAGGCACAATAAAGTGGAACCATCTGGGACTAGTAGATATTTGTGAGAGGGAGTGAAGTTGAGGTTATCTGGGTGCAGAGTGATTGCAGTTGCAGAAGTAATAAATTCATTTTTAAGAGAAAACTTTTCAGTAAGTTGAATTTGCAGAGTGAGAAAATTAATTGAGAACATGGGTAATTTTCATCTTTCCATCCAGCAAGGACAGTAAACTAAAGGGAAACAGTGAATATAATCAGAATGACAGCAAAAAGAAACAGTCACTCATAATTGTTCTTGGTGACAGAATAATTTTTTCAAGAGTCTGATCAGAGGTGTCTGAAAATGAGTTTCAGTAGCAGTGAAAATGTGAGTGATAGCCAGTCAACTATTTATTATGACCAAAACATTTACACAATAAGTCAGACACTTGGAGGGGACAAATCCATATTCCCAAATTTAAATTATCTTTAAATCAATAATTAAGATATAGATGAGACACACACACACAAATTCTGTGTCTATGCAAAACCTGTACATTATGCTTGATGCAAACCAAAAAAGTCACCTTTGTAATTCAAGGGGAAGAATTATACAGCTTTATTAAGCAAGGCGCTTCAGCGGATCTCTATTGAGGCTGTGGGGAAAAAACTGTCTTGAAAAAATTAAGGTATTTTAACGCTTGCATTTGTTCCAAATTAGCATAAAATTAAAATATATAATTATTTCATAGAACAACATGACTTTTCATAACAAGCTTGTTTTCACATGCATGATGATCATGGCTGAGACTGCCTGGTTCCTGATTCTGGGGATGGTTCTGCATGGGTTACGGTGTTTGCAGAATTTAGTGCTGTTCTGAAGACTGCTAATTAGCAACTGACCTAAAGGAGTTCTTTGCCAAACTAGGCAGAGTGCAAGAAAACTACAGCCCTTTCCCACACATTTCCTCTGCTAGGAATGGTGGGATACTACTCTATTTGTGATGATAATGAACTGCCTTGTACCAAAAGAGTCCCTAGCTGGCAAAAAGTGTCTCGTTTTGAAATCCTCCTACTAGTTGAATTGTGAAAAGTAAGTGAAGCAGATCTGATAATCTGGCCCACATGACTCCTTTACAGAGTAAACATTATCAATGAACACTTGATTTCCTGTATCCTCAAGGAAAATTGCTTTAGAAGAAAAGACTGCTCATGAGTGGCTTTTGATAGCCTCTTTTCAAATGCTTATCTTCCTGGATCAGCAGGCAAGTCTTGTCTGTTAGGAGGGCTCCACTCTATCTCCTTGTTTGGGACACCAAGGGTAATTCAGATGCATCTGTATCTCCGTTTTCATCATGCTTGTTCTGCTGTAAATATCAGTTTTATTGGCAGATACAAGCCTCTCTGATACTCCTCTGTTGGCTGGAGATGTGAAATTCCCCAGCTTCATTTTTTATAAGAGCATCTCCCAGAGATATAATAAACAGCAGCAGGGATTGGAAAAAGCACTTGGTAAGTGCTCAAAACCCAGCTTTGTTCATTCTTTGTGGTAATTTGCTCTAACATTTGCCACCTAGTAGTGCTTACACTACAGAACAGTGCTTCCTACATGATTAGCCTTTCCCACTATTAAAATATTGCATTCTTTGTGTTTGACCTGATTGTAAGAATTTCCACGTCAGGCTGTTGCTGGTATTCTTTTACATTAAAAACACCGGGACTATGTTTCAGGCACTCCAGAATCTAAAAAAATAATAAAATAAATAAGCTGTCACGGTCAAGGACAGAAGACAAGTTCAGTCATGAAAAAGATGCCTTTTCTGCACATTAGGGGTATCTGTATAATCTTTGCTGCTTGGCACAATTATTCTGCAAATTGTAATGCTTTAATTGTTAAAAAATATGTCTTTAATGGCTAAAAATAGCTGTCTTTCTGAGTGTAATGTTATGCATTTCTGCCCTATAGAATTAGCCTTGCAGAAAAATGCCTCAAGGCAAAAAGAGGCAAGTCTGAACTTGACCCACATCCAGAGTTTTTTGTGAAGATGAACCCCATGGGCTGTTGAGTGGGTAACGATTTGAATTGCAGAAAGTTTTTTCTTACTCTGTTTTTCCTCATGGCAATGCAAAGCAACAAGAAGAATGAATGCAAAAACTGCATCAGTACATCCATATCACAAATATAAAAGCACTAAAAAAGCAGAAAGTGAAGAAATAATACTCTGCCTTCAGAAATAATACCAGGTAATACTAAAGATGGTTAAGTATGTGTCTATAAATCTAGCTGGATTTTAGTCATAGAAAATAAGAAAGATTAGCCTACTACCTTGCAGTTTTCATGATGTTATCATGAGTTTCATGCTTTTGAGAGTTTTCTTGGCTTTCTTATATCCTCTCCTGAAAAATTTTGCCTTTATTCAAAATGGTTTCTTTGTCCTATTAATTTCAACAAGATACTTCTCATGATTAACATATCTGTCATGGCCATACTTCTTTGAAATTAGAAGTGAAGTCATTCCTGACATTACACAGTCTGCTCTTCATTGCATATTTTAAAAAATGTGGGATTGCTGCTTTGTTCGTTGTCCCCTTAATTATCCTTAGGGTATATGTAGCCTTCTCATAAAAAAAATTAAATATATTTAAAATTTTGTTTAAGTGCCTGTGAAGTCAATACCATAAATATTTTACAAGTACATAAACTAAGATCAAAGTAGGGATAAATTAGGGTCATAAGTGAAGTTGTTAAGTGCTATATTTTGCTTTGGCCCTTGCTCCTTAAGGTAGAACAGAGTATTGGGAGAGAATTCCTGTATTTCTTTAAAATCCTGTCAACTGTAATTCCATAGAGTGGGCTCGGGTGTATGTGTGGAAACACACTTGGTGCTGGCAGAAAGCATGCCTGGGTCGCCCATGCTACCACCATCTGTGACATATGCGCTATTTGGCAGAGGGATTTCTTTGCATTTCCTAGGAGGCAGCCCCCATCCGTCCCTTTGCTGTTGCCATGGCCACATTCTCTCTCATCCTTGAGTGGAGAAGAGTGTGATCCCGTTTCTTCCCCAGGAGATTGCCTATGTACTTTCCACTACCTTGTGTGCAACATCAGTGTGCCAGAATGATGATTCTTGGTGATATACCCAATAAAATACAGCAAGTTAATGAGACTTTAACCACAGAAGTGGGCAAACCAGAACCTGGTGATCAGCTGCAGGCAGTTTGTGCTCCTCATTTTAGCATTGACTTTAGGATTTTTCATACTTTAAAAAAAATAATGCAAAGGTGTATTTATAAACATATACTGCCTCTAAATACGTAGTTATTATAGAACACATTATACACAGAGGACAGATGCAGGTTTCCCTGGGTTATGAAATTTGAGTTCGAAGTTTGAGAAAAAAAAGCAGCACCTGTGAGCTGGTTCAGGGATTATCTCCTCATACACTCACCATTTTAGCTTATTTCACAGCAATCCCATAATATTAGTAAATATTCCTATTTTTTGTAAGAACAGCTTTGGTTTCTCAGTAAATGAATCTCTTTTTGTTAGCTTGCTTTGGTGATAACATTTTACATTACAAGCAGCTGCTCTGTAAAGACTGAAATGAGGACTATGTGATAACCCCACAAAGAAGCAGCGCCAGGCTGTGAAGTGCTCTTTCTTTGTCTGGGTGCCAGCATTATGAAGAATCAATACAAAAAGAAAAATTAGGATGAGAGAGAAAACAAACATAACTGTGTCTCCATTGCTGTTGCTCTCAGACAAAGCTTGTTTCTCAGTGTTAAAGCCTTGTTGGTAAACAGGCAGAGGGGAAAAGCTGATGTCATGCCGTGAGGTATGAAAGAATGAAGCACTCCGAATTTAGGACTGTGTGTTCCTCTAAAATGGTGAAGAAGACCAAGGTCATTTAAAGTTAATGAAACAGGAGCTGTTCTGCTGTGCCCTTCAATTAAAGCAGGGCTTGGGTACACATGAAGATGATTTTCTCTGCTCCATCCTTTTCAAGACTCTAACCCAGTAATGACATCTCAGTTTAGCCTGATGACTTTGATAACCATTGTTATCTCAGGTATGCAGGGGCAGGGAAGAAAACAGTATCTTATAAATGCCTGCCACCATAATAAAGTGACAATATATTCCATGATTAAGGAATGGCAGCTTATTTCAGAGAAATCATGGAAACAGTTTCAGCAGTCATGGGTAGAAAATATTTCAAGAGAAATACAAGTTTCAGCCAGGGAGCAGATCACATGATCCTTTAATTGGGATACTAATGGTGCACAAGACTTTTAAGTGTATTATTTTTTACAGTAGATAGGCATCCAGCAAACTGAGACAAACATCCCATTTGCATATACTGTGGGATATGGAGCTGAGTAAGGGGGGGGTTACAGTCTTTCCAGATCCAGAACAATAATGAAAAAGCAACAGCCTTAAAACGAATAGAAGAATTGAGTGTGAGGCTTTTGCACCATCTCTGAGGCTGAGCATCTGTTCAGCAGCTGAGGTGGATATTTAGGTTCAAAAGCAAATCTTAGTAATTTTGGATATGCACAAGCCCCTTTCTTCTATGAAAAGGGATTTTTACAGTCTGCTGTTCTCCAGAGCAGAGAGCCGCCTGGTGTGGGTGAGCAGCAATGCTTTGCTGTGATCACATACAGAACCCAAAATACTCTATTTGCAATGTTCCTTTGGTTATTATTCTGAGGATTTCTGTTTGCAAAATCTTCATGGCCTCTTAATTTTTTATGCTGTTTTTTTTTTCTTCATTTTGTTTTTGTGTTCAGTTTTCTAGGCGTGCAATTGTACTTATTCTCTGCTAAACAGTATTCACTAACGAGGCTTATTGTTATGACAGAGCTGGACAAACTGTTTTAGCAAAAAAAACGGGAATGACTTTGAAGTGCAAATTCACTTGCTCTGAAATATCTTACAGATGTAAACCCAATTCACCAAATATTTTCATGTGGAAAAAAAAATGCTTCAGCCAGATGCATGCTTGAGCTAGACAAGGGGAATTAGTACTTGCCTGCTTGCTGACTCAGGTGTTAGAGCACCGTGGCAGACTGGACGGGACTTGATCCAGTTCTGTTAAAATCCACCCTCTGCGGGACTGAGGGCTGGATGTGGGCTGAGGAGGTGGTACCGATAATCAGATTACATGACATTCTAAACAAGGGTTTCTGCACTCTTTCCCATTGAGGTTGTTTCTTTATTTATTAAATACTGACATAATTATACAAAAAAAATGAGAGCAGTCTAAGACTGATTCTCCAGCCATTTGGCTGGGACGTTTGCTGGGTAGGCAGTGTATGCATCAGTGTTCACATGAGTTAGTATCTATTAATACACTTAGCATCTATTAATACAGTGAAATAACGTAACAGGTGAAATGCAAAACACACTGCCCATTATAGCAGCAGGGTAGGGCACTTTCTAGGGAGGCAGGAACTGCGAATTCAGATTCCCTCAAGCAAAGGAGATATCTGAGCTTGGAGATCCTGATCTGTAAATCCCTGAATGGTTGAATGAACCCATCCTTTCTTCTTGGTTTGGTGAGTCCAGGCTTTAATTAGCTTTGTTCTTTTAACGAGTTTCTGAAACAGTCTTTCCTTTAAAAGCAAATGAATTTTTTTTTTTTTGACATACAATCACTTTTTTAGGCGCAGTGGGAGAAGTGGGAACAATCTATATGATACATATCAAATGTGGATATTTGATTCAAACCTTGTTTGATTCAGCTATGTTTAATAAAAATCTTACAGCCTTAATTCCAAGTAAGGAATGTTTTATTAAGTGCTTGCATTCCTACTGACATTTCAAAAAGAGCATTCGGAAAGTGCTGCACCTCTGTTTTGCATCAGAGTTTAGAGAGCGTGTTGGAAATTCAGGCAGTGAGTTTTCTAATTTCCAAGTCTTGCAGGCAAACTGAAGCTTCTTTCAGAATTTTGAGGAAGTTTTATCTCTTGGCAGGAAATAATGGCAAATAGAGTTATTCTGGTTTTGATTGTTTTAAATTGTCACGTGTATGTAATTAATTAAATAAGCAATGCAGAACTGTTATGAGAGTTGAGTGTGCTAGATAGTGTAGCTCTTTCCTTGGAAGAGAGATTGGAAAACCACTTATTTATATCCTTCTGCAGGGCAATCCACCTTTCTTGCAGTGTCTGGGAGAGCTATTTACCGCATCCTTTTCCCATCTCACCTCATCCCCTTCTTTATAACAGTTGCATTAAACTCAGTCTGGGCCTGCATAACACACACCCTGCTTTCCTGAGGCATCAGGTGGACTGCGTATCCTGGGATCAATCGCATTGCACACGTCTGGCTGCTCTGACGTTGCTGCTCATTCACCGTAAAGGTCTAGTGTACATTTTCTGCCTGCGATCCGTCTCTTCGTTGGTCTCAGGAGCACATGGGGCAGCTGTGGGCTGGATGGGTGTTCTGGCAAGGTGCGCACAGCCTCAGAAGCACAGGCTAAGCACCCAACTTGTAGAACAAAAGTCAGTCCAGAGTTACTGTCCAGCCTCTCCAAATTTCTCCTTTTTTAAAATACTGATTCTTCAACATTTTTTTTCATATTTTTGGTCACATTTTTCTTTCCTTAATTTTTAAAAACACATTCTCAGTTTAATATACTTTATGTCAGAGACATTCTAATCTGACTGTCAGAGTAACAGTGACCTTAGTTCCTCCACTTTGTACATGAGCTGCTGTTCTGTCTAGAAAGTCTTCCAACAAGGCACCTCATCATGTCAGAAAAAAAAAAAAATTGTTAAAGAATTCACCATGCCCTTTCATCATGCTTCAAATTATATAATCTTGTTGCTAACTATTTTCACTGTAAAGACAATGAAACAAAAAATAGTGTTTGGTGGCATAAAATAGATGATTTCTTATGTTGGACATCAACTTTTAAAGTCTTTATCTCAGATAACATCCAACCCATGAGAGATGCTTCAGATTAAACCTTAACTACTTTGTACTTTTCACCTGGTTTGTTGTGTGCCTTTTGTTGCAGTTCTGTCTTACAGAATCAGCTACTCACTGTGAGCATTCAAGTAGAGTTGCTGATTTTACAAACATACAGATCCACCTGTCAAAACCATAATTCACATTAAATGGAGGTTGTAAAATTAACATTCTTTTGTGAGCTGGGTCACATGTGATCTTAAGTCTGATGAAGCAAGAAACTAGGACAGAGCCAGTTTGTGGTCCTAACATTTCTGCTGTTAATGTCTAAAATACCTGTGATTAACATTTCAATTGGCATGCCTCCTGTATCACTGGTGATTCAAAAAATTACAGTTTTGTTTGGAATACCATTTCCTTGGCTTTTAGAGTTCCTGTACTGTTACAGAAATCGAAGCAAAGCACTATCACATTCTGCACATCCATGAGCTTTTTACTGAAGCAAGTTCATCAGAGGGCCACCAACATGGTGGTCACTGGAGAGCACTTGGCCGGAGAGGAGAGGCTGAGGGAATGGCCCTTCTTCAGCCTCAAGAAAAGGAAGCTTCAGGGTGGCTTAACATCAGCCTTCCAGTACCTATGAGGGCGTTATTGAGAAGATGAGGTGAGCTGCTCCTCAGAAGTACAGAGTGGGAGGATGAGAAACAATGGGCACAAATTTAAATGAGAGGCTTGGCCTAGGTGCAAGAAGAATCTTTTTCTCAGTGAGCACAATCCTGTGTTAAAACAGCTTGCCCAGAGAGGTTGTACAGTCTCTGTCCATTTTAAGGTCAGACTGGATGAGTAACTGGGTCTGATTTCATAGCTGAGCCTGCTTTGAGCAGTCGGTTAAACTAGAGACAGGTCCCTGAGGTTCCTTTCATCTAGAATTTTCCTGTGAACCTATGATACATTGTTTTAAAGGAAAACTGTCTATCAGTATGTCAGAAACATACTTAAACACGATATTGACACAGTAAGAGTCACATGAGAAAGCCTCTAAGGTTTAGCCATCTCAAGGGACCTGCAACAATGTCATGCTAAAGTGGATTTGTTCTGATAAAGGAGCTTTGCTGTGATTATAACTAATGATCCTTAAAGCTGCAGGAGAATATTATTTCCCCTCCTTGTCACAGGCATGGAAATTTCTACAGCAAGGCTGACATTTGGAAGGAAGAATTACAGTCATAAGAAGTTCTGACAGGAGGAACTTGTGAAGTATCTTGTTCATGTGTCACATTGGCTATGCACTGGAAAGGGTTCCTTCTGCTTCTATCATTCTTTCTAAAGAATTTAGCTTAAAGAATCTAAATCTTTAAGGCTCTGTAGCCTTTGATGGAGGTATTTGCATTTTATTTAGATGTAAGATTCAAGTTAAGGGGAGTTGTTTCTGCTTAGTCGGCGTGGATTCCTCAAGACATTCTTCAAGATTCTTCAAGGCTGTCATAGTTTTCTCTTCTATCCCAGCCCATGGGGTAAGGTCCTATGTGAGGTGTGCTTACAGATTTCATGTACCGTTGAGTTGCATATTTAAAACACGGGTACTTTTTGGTGACTGCAGAATAAGCTCTGAACATAACTTCCCTTTTCTGTATGCTCTAACTACACAGTATAGGGAAGTTCATTCCAATAAAGTGCTTCCTGAGGGCTTCTTCTTCTTGATGTTGTTTTTCTGAATTAACAGAGACTTGCTTTAAGGTAGTAAATCTATACTTCTGTTGAGGATGAATTTGGTCCTGGATTTATCATGTCATTAATTTAGCACCTATGAACAAAACCGATTAAAATCCAAACTGAAATATTCAATGAAATATAACACTAGCATAGCCTCCGTCAAATTGTAGAATGATGGGTTTCTGCAAAGATACATGTTCTTTCCAGGCATATAAGAAATATTTAGCTGACCACCTCGGTATATAAACCTTTTCAAGAATAATTGCTTTGAAAATTAAGAGAACAGTCACAAAGTATGAGTCAATACATCCAGTTGTGGAAAACAGAAACTAAATATATCCTAAATGTTCTAATAGTCATATATGAAGAAAGCAGAAACTTTCAAACACTTTTCTAGGACAAACCTCCCACTTCCAAGTATGAAGCCTAGAGAGAAATGTAATTCTAATAAATGTGTAGTAGTCAATGAGAATACCTTTGGAGTTTCACTTTTCAAGTACAGCAGAAGGTGAAATAGCTTGCCTTCAAATACCTTTTAGGTGTTTTGAAAGAATACGAGATTACCATTCCTTTCAGACATCACAAAACAGCAAAGCATTCCTGTGCTTTGTATTTTCTGTAAAGCACTTTCTGCATACGTACATTATACTGAAATACTCTCTTCTCAGGAATACTTGAGAAGTATGAAAAGCAGCAGAATTTGAAAATATACAGACTTGAGTAACTGCATACATTTTCAAAAGGTTTTCTTACAGTATCTCTCTCTTTTATCACAAGACACTAAGTTCTAGGTATATCACAAGAGAAGATGTATTACGTAAACTGGTCATCCAGGCAATCATTACTCTACTACTAAAAATGCATTGTGGTATTATCTTACATTTTAATAGTGGAAGTTAGAGGATGGTGCTTTTGTTCTGCTACTTTAATTCAAAAAGCAGCTAACAGTTCAGAAAAGGCTGCCTTCGTACATCTGTTGGTTAGAACTTAACAGAAAAATTCGATCTAACAGTGGAATGCTTCAAAATCAGTATGAAGATCACAACTACTTAACAAATTTGAAATTTGTCATGAGTATTTTGGTAGCAAAATTTACAGCTGGCTGCAAGTTAATCAGTTCAGTTAAACTGTGTGAAACAGTTTAAAAGGACTGAGGAAAGGGCAGCAAAGAGAAACATAATGTAAGAGTTTCCATTTTGAAGAGCAATTTTATAGCTGATAATGGCAGCTGTCTGTGGCACACAGTGATGAGAGTGGAAAATGTAGGAAGGCAAGGACAGAGAGATGAAAGAGAAATTTCAAATAATAGGACAACAAAAATAGTAGAAAAGGTTAGTTCAGGTGCTTTCTAAAAACTCAGAAATGACATAGGACCTTATATGATAGCAGTATATAAAATAATGGTGAAAAAGGCCAACCTGTGAGTACTCTTTCTAATGTGACATAAGCAAACTGCCAGTAGAAGCCTTAATTTTATCAATACATTTTAAAAGATAAAAGGGTGTACTCTGTAGACTGCATAATTAACCTGTTGAATTCACTTGTGTAAGAAATACAGAAGAAAAAGGTGTAGTAGAAAAAAATAATAACAGATCTGACTTTTCTACAAGTAATAAAGAATTTACCACTCCTTCAGAGAAAACCGAAAATTCCAGCAGCTTGGAAAAATGATTTTTTTTTCCCCTGGAAATATGGTTAACTAGCAAGTTTTGTACATTTTGCAGAACATCTCTGGAAGCAAGATACCAGCTAACTGGGCTTCTGGTCTTTTATACAGTGACAGTTCCTTTTTCTTTGCTGTGATGCAGTGCAGATATATTAATTAACCTAAAAAATGTAAAAACAGTGAGAAAAAATATATCTTCAAGTGCAAATTCACACCCATCTCTGTGAAAGGTGGGCACTACTTCAAACTATCAACAACAATAAAGACAACCTGATATTTTTCTGTAATGTTCTATTTAAAGTCCACTTAATTGAAATAAAATGTTCTTTACTAGAAGCAATAAATTGTTCATGTAAATGAAGCAACTCTGCTACCACAGCAGAAGCTTGTGCTGCTTATATGTTGTCAGGACACTTCTGGGTAGATCATTCCCCTCCCCCTGCCTGCCTGCCCCCAACTCCACCCCCCATCTCTCAGAAGCACTTTAGATATCGAAGTGTAAGGTTGAAGCTTCGTTTCTGACCAGGTTTGTCCTTGATATTAATTCAATAATTTTCATTTATGCCTCGAAAAATGTTTTGCAGCAGTGGATCTTACGATGCTCAGTACAAAATACAATCAAAGCTGTTGATAACCAGGGTAGTAGATTGGCATAACTAATATTGGTCTGATAACTAACTCAGGATTCCAATTAAGTCCTCTGGAGTGTAGTTACTGCCTTTGTGACTTTGGACGACCCATTTAATCTTTCCCTTTCACAGTCCCCCACCACTAAATGGGACAATTGTTCCTTTCTTCAAGATATATTGGAGGTACTCTGGTGTTGGGATTAGGAGTGGGAAAACTTCAGTAAAAGATGTGTTTATTTTTTAAAACCATCAATATCAGGGTATCATTTCTTCACTCTGTAGGGGGGTTTAAAAAAGGTATTATTTTATATTACTTTATAACAACATGAATGGTAAAATGTCTTTGTCATTTTTGTCATCAAAAAATAATTCTTGTCATCCTTACAAAATTTCTACTAAAAATGCATGGGTTTCCTCCTCTTTTTTTGCCAGCCAACTGAATGATGACACAGATAATTGAACAGTTTCATATTCTACCGAATGTAGTTTACCTCTAGTCAAGTGTTGTCCATGCATGAGAAGGAATACAATGTTAAGGACTTAAAGTCAGGATTAGCTGTAGAAGCTGTCTTCATCCTCAGGAAAGAAATTAAAGGCACTGACTGTTGATTGAAGAGATGATTTCAGAAGGTCAATGTAGACAGTACACATGCATCTTCCTGTCACCATCTTTTCAAAAAGTGACTAGTATATGAATGCATGACAGCATTACTCCCATTTAGAAGAAATTGTTTGTTTCCTATGCATAAGCAGGCACTAGAGATAATTTTATTTTAAAAGTATAAAGAGATCTGTAGATGGTAGTTCAGAGTGTTGATGACCATGCTGCCTCTTTATTTTATTACCTTCTTGGTTCTTTGAGTCATACAGTGATTGGACAAGAAATGTTTAATTTACCTTGACTTCTACCACATTTTGAACTTGTTTTTATCCTTCTTAAAGCCAGCAAAACAGCTGGCAGGATGGATTTCTGTGCCACATGTAATGAAACGTTAGACCCAATATAGAAGAGGATTAGAGACATGCAGTGGCCAGTGATTTCTGTATTCCAGTACACCATCTCAAAATCTTTCAATCTCCTTCCTAATTTGCATACCCTACCACTGACTAGCTGCCTTTCTTCCTCCCATTTCCTTCACTGCTGCTCAGCCACGTGGAGAACCAGGTCCTTTTCCACATACTTGCACCAGTTAATAAAATTCCTGACCTAAAATTAGGTTTTAAAGTGCCTTATTTCTGCATCTCCTATCCTCCAGCTGACAGCTATACATCAAGGTGTAGGGTACACAAGGAGGTGACAGTTTCTCTCATGCTTCCTCTTCCCAATTTGGGTACAAGGTTTTAAACACTGCTGTGCTCCGGCAGGTTAGAGTACTTAAGTGAAAGATGCTGGTTCAAGTTTGATGATGTAGAAGAGAGTTTGGAGCCTATCTCTCTTCCGTCCTGATAGATGAGATTTGGGGTGGGGGGAGGAAAGAGGTAAGGGACACCTCTTGTTGCCACAAGCTGTGTTTTACACAGGGATAAGTACTGCCTCAGCAGCTTTACTAAATCAGACCCCACAAGTAAGCCAGTTGGGAAACATTTTGTGGTAATACTCATCATAAGACAAGCTACAAGTGAATGGATGTCCTGAGGTGCCATGCATGCACCTAGCTGCAGAAGCAGGGGTGCCTACTAGAAACGTTTGCAGAGGAAAACTCAGGTGTCACAGGGATCAGATGCCTACAGAGCTGACCTGCCATAGGTACTAGTGATATCAAAATGATGGACATGCTCCTGTCCCCTTTCTAAATACAGCCTTGAGCATCTTTGTGACAGTTATCTCCACTGTTCTGTTCTGTTCCGTTTTGCTGTCTTTGGTCCTGGTAAGGATGATCTCATTGAATGTCCTCCATCTTACACATCTAAAAGAATTGCCTGCTGTGTATTCCTGTGTCTATATACCCATTTGCTTTTCATGTTCTAATGGCTGTGATTGAGATGGATTTGAATTTTCATGATAGATATAAATAGGATTTGCATTGTATCCTTGTCTATTCTTCTCCATGGAAATTACTTTTAATTACTATTTAAGGTTCATCTGTAGTTACTGCTAAAATGAACTTTTCCTAGCTTCAGGACTGAGAACTGAGGTGCAAATAAACATGAACTGAAATAATTAAATCAATTACTACCTTGGTTATTTCACTGTTAATCTGTGTAGCCTTTATAGTTTCAGAATAATAACTTCCAAATTCATTTTAAATTAAGTAATTTTTTTTTTGGTTGAGATTCATGCCTTCTCAGTACACAGAACTAAGTCTTGCTTGAGGCAGTCATTTAATTTGTAAAGAAATTTCTCTAAACTTTGTTCCAATGTGACTTTTGACCAGTTTGTGTGTGGAAAGCTGAAATAATACATTACTGACAGTTTATTAGCTTCAGCTGCCATTTATCTCCTTTGGTATTATATGTTCAATACTTTTTAAGATTGAGAGGCTGTCATTATAACCTGCTATGTTGTATTTCAGATGGGCTGAATACACATGTAGTTTTGAAGTTAAACATAATAGCTTCTGTTTGGTTTGGGGAGCTCTGGATGCAGTGGGCGATTATTGCCAGGTTTCTGTAGTCTTGCTGTTAACATCCTTCCCTCGAACATCTATTTCCCTTTCCCACATGCTGTGAGTAAAGGATTGCCTGTCACTCAGCCTCCCATGGGCTGAGCTGCCCGGGACCTCACAGGTGATGTGGCTGCCTCCCTGGTGCTTCCCAGGTTTTGTCAGCCTTGTAGCAACCTGGCTGTTTGATTCTCACCTCTGCCACCAGAAAGGAAGGAAATTGTAAAGAGGGAATGTGCCCACAAACACCAGGGATGCAAGGAATTAAACTAATTAGCTACATGGAAAATGTTCAGAGCTAAGGAGGGATTCTCCTTTGGAGAGGAGAAGATGGACAGTAGCAAGGTGAGCAGAAGAAAAGGAGCTGGTGATAGCAGACATGTTGGCTGTGCATTGGCAGTATTTGTTGCATGGTGGTGTATTGTTCATGGAAAGCCAGCATAAGCCGAAGCACTGCAGGAGGTATGTCAGAATACAGGGTCAGGACCCCAAATTGAATCTAAATTCTTAATTGCCTAGATGCCTCATAGGCACCTAAGTATAAATTAATTTTCTCACAACCTCATAATAGTTTCCATTTGTCCTTGCAGGCTTCTGAAATCCTAGGTCTTACACTTTCCAGATGCACAAGTGCCATTTCTAGGGAAGAACTGCCTAAGCCCTGTTTGCTGTTGAGCAGCTGGGCTCCTCTGCCTCCGCCAGGGTTCACAGACTGAACACTCCTCCATCTGACCTGTTTGCACTCTTGGAGCCCACTGTCAGCATTAGAGGACTCAAAACAGATCACAGCAGCAGTAGTCTCTTTAATAATCTGTGGGAATATAGGATCAACATTTATAGATTTTTCTCTGGGCTTTTATCACATTTCTTGGAAAAGTACCTTGGCCTTCCTGTTTGCGTGATCAGGAGCTGAGGCTACCACATCCCTTTAACCAAGTGCTTAGTTTTTATGAATCCTTGTCTGACATTGTTCCTCCTCACTACTCCATTTTTACCTAAAAATAAACACCAGATCTTTAGGTTGTAACAGTTAGTATCCTAGGCCCTTGCTGCAAACCTCACCCATAGTCCCCGCTCCAGAGGATATTGCAACTTACAACAGATTGAGCATGGAAAGCAGAGGAAATGCCTTCCATTTTGAATCTTTTTTTGAAATTTCTATCCACAAATTGAGCATAATTTCCAATGTTACAGGTATACATTCACTGTAAGTCTGACAACAGTTTGATTGTAACGGTAGGCTTTATTTTTGAAGCCACCTTTTAATTGGAAATCTAATCCTTGCTGCCTGACTGAAAGGTGCTGCCATTTATGGAAGTATGTAGCAGCTCCACTGAAGCCACTGGAGTTGTACTGGGGCTGCTGAGAATACTGTTGTCTTTGGAACTGTATAAATTTATTAGGAAAAGTGTTTGATCTTGAAAGTTAATTCAGCAAGCTAAAATCACCCTTCTTCTAAAGCAGATAATTACATTAGGGTTAAATTAATTGATTTATTTTGGTGATTACATCCTGGAGCCTGCCAGGATCCTGAGAGTACCTCTGTCTCTACTGCCTCACTTGCTTCCTAGGATGAAAGTGAGGGGACTGGAAGGAATGTGCGAGCTGCAAACAAATGTGCCACCACCCACTTCTCTGTTATTTATTGCTGTTTACATAGCAGCTCAGGTTTGTGTGACATATCAGGCAAGTAAAGCGTCAGGTTGCTGCCTGACAGGGTAGGAAGCCTGATTGTTCACCACCTGGCTTAGGCATTACTGCTTGCACAAAATGAAGGTGATGTCTGCGTAACCTGATGGCAAATTTAAATTCTTCATTTGCTTACTCTCTGTTAGATTTGTGCTTTATGCAGACTGTCCATGGAAGTATACCAGTATAAAAGATGCACGCTGTACCAGCTGTGGTCCTGGAACAGAAATCAGATGTGATGAAAGTCTGATATTGTGACAGCAAAGGGGCAGGAAGAATAGCTTACAATTGTGGGATCCTTTTCAGAAATGACATCCAGAAAGGCAAAATGCAGATGAGAAAGAAGTGAAAATTTGCAAGGAAAATCTTTCCCATACCTCCCCTGTTTTTCTTTCTTTATATATGTTTCCTTTTTTTACCTGTATTGTATTTTTATTCCTACTTGAAACTCTGATTTTTTTTAAAGAGGTTTAAGGTTCCCCATACAGAAGTATCAGTCATCACTTCATTAATGCTGGGTGCACCATAGATCACCTCAAGTCCCCTTAATTTTGTTCCAGACTTCAGCATACAGTCATGTTTGTTTTACCTGTCTGTGTGTTGTTATGAACACTGGTTGAGTATCAGGCTTCTGGTGACCATGTTCATCCTTTAGACTCTCCTGACAGTAAGGCATCTGTGTAAAAGACTCAGAGGGAGAAGGAAAGAGAGAGAAGGAAAGAGAGAAGGAGAGGAGGAAACACATCTTTGATCTATTCCAAGAGTGAAGAACATCTTGGTTGTGAATTGGACCTTATTAAACCCCTGCATCTATCAATCAAAAACACTGATTCTGAGCAATCAGGCTTCATTAGCTCCATTTGATACAGAACTACTTGTTTAAACACAGAGTGAGATGGAAGAAGTCATAAAAGTCAATCTGGTAGATGATCTGGTAATTTTCATTGAAAATGAAATTGTAGAAAGTC
This sequence comes from Falco naumanni, assembly GCF_017639655.2. NCBI lineage: Eukaryota > Metazoa > Chordata > Aves > Falconiformes > Falconidae > Falco > Falco naumanni. The sequence goes on from NC_054056.1 coordinate 49,530,989, forward strand.
ACATGAATGTGGCTAAACACAGCCTGGGAAATTGTTCTGAGAAGAATATACTCTGTATCATAGGAGAAAAGTAAAACATCTTCAAATCTAGCAGTTGCTATGGAAATGCTTAAATTAAATGTAAAGCATGCATAAATTTTCAATATACCCAGCACTTTGGGAATGGGGGACATATGTTAGGGGGAAACCCATATACATGAACACCAAGCGGAAGATAAGACATGGGATTTTTTTCTGTGGATCTGTGCATGGAATATCTGTACTTCATTTTGAGTGCACACCAAAGCCCACACTTGAATACCCAACTATTTCTGTGCAAACTTCAGGACAAGCCAGAAACTCGCGCCTGAGCTAATTGTGCCACCAACTATCTTATCTTCACTTGCAGCACTGCAGCTTGGCCAGCTTTGGGCAAACAAGCTGAATATGAAGTTCCTTCTAGAAATGGTGGTCCTGCATACCACCACAGAAGATCACAGTATGTGGTTGACCCTAGCTGACCCTGCGTGGAGCAAAAAGAACAAAATTACTTCCAGAGGTGCCTTCTGACCTCAACTATTCCATGGTTCCCTGAAGCTGGAGAGTGGGAATACCCTGATATCGTCCTTCCAATAGTCTGTCCACCAAGCTACAGATGTTCTTCAGAAGATGTAGATATAAAGCAAAATAGATAGGAAAGTACACTGGGCTAAATCCATTCCCTTACCCCCATTCTCTGTGCACTGTGGATTTGGCATAGACTAAGGATTTGAAAAGTATGCAGTCTGCATTATACTCCAAAATTTGCCAGTTACCTCACAAGACACTCTTTTGACCTTAAGAGGGAATCCCTGGGGGGCATGCTTTTTACTAGGTGTTCAGATTGTTGGCTGTGTATGCTCTATGCACTACAAAGAAGAGAGCACACCGTGGCCTCTTTCCTGATCATCTTCAGTAAATTCTGGGCTTGTTGCACCTGCAAAGGCATACCTGCACATCCTGCAGTATCACAAGTGAATGGTTGGATGCAATACCTCTAAGGAACTACCGAGAATCACTAGTGTTCTGTATTACAGTAGATAGGAGCTACCTTCACAAATCAGATCAGGCTTACCATGCAAGACACTATGCTATCACTATTTGACAGAAGTTAAAAAACACAGATCTAGTGAGGGTATAGCTAAAAAAACCCTCCAGGTTTCTGTCTGTGGTGATGCTGTCATGGCAAATGTCTAATCAGCCTGAAGACAGCAATTTACAGAAACATTCTAAATCTCTACATGCTTGAAAGACAGCTTTTGTAAGGTGGTTTGGTTTTCTGTTTTGATCTTCTTGTTAAATTATAGTTCAGATTTCTAATGCAAATTCAAAGAGAAACTGAATCTTCAGCTTGCAGCTTCTTAAACATCAATTTCCTCTTTAAAAAAAAAAAAATCCATATCAGAGAAACGTCATATGAAACTATAGACACAAATACACACGTGTACATTTGAACAAGCGAGTTATTCAGTTTAATCTAAGTCTTGACTTATGTTATGAAGTAGCTTCCCTCCCCAAGGAACTTCATGTCTGTCTGCATCACCATTTTGATTTGGGAATGCACTTCTGGAGTAGTTCTTAGATATGAAGACAAGAACTGGTGTCCTTTTCAGTGAAACTAAACCAGGTGTGCTCCAAAGGCGTGCCTGATGTGCTCCATCCACTGATGGGTACTCAGACCACAGGACTTTCTCTGAATAGGGTATGTCCAGCCCAGGAAGTGATACAAATGGTGATTCAAAGTAGTTGCAGTTGTAGGAACCTGTCAAGCTTGAAAAACAGAAAAGATCACAGGCATAATCCTGACTACACTAAAATGAAAAATAAGATTCCCATTCACTTTAGGGAAGGTATATTATGCTTGGATTAGGCATTCTCCCTACCCTGGCAGATGGTTGACAAGAATAAACAACTACAGCAATTGATTTTTAGATACAGCCACTGGATCCAAAATCATAATATAGTCTTAATTCCACTTATCTGCAGAGCTAGAAAAATACGCCCTCTTGCACCCTTTAGTAAATGGACATTAGCCCTGGTGGACAGTCACATTAATGGATAGCTTTAATAACATCATATCTTGTTTGTTTGCCACTGTCCATATGCACAAAATTAATTCCTCTGCTAACACAGCCTGCACCTGCCTGTCTTTTAAAGCCATTTAAAACACTATTCTGTATAACTGAGAGTGTTCATCATTTGTTAATAAGTGGCATGATGATGGTAAGAAACTATATTCAGTCATGTCCTTCATCTGTGTATTTATTATTTCTATTTTTATTGTTTCATTCAGATAATGCTGGAATGCTAAGGGTTGAAGATAGCCATTCACATGTGTAGATAACCCCACATCCTGTTCCAGGAGATGCCAGTAAAGATACTGCTATGTCCATATAGGCAGGTGTTTGATCAGGGAATTTCAGGTATATATTTCTATTAATTCTCCACCAAGCAAAATATTCTAGCAAAAAAAAAAAAAAAATTCCGGAAACAACAAACTGTACACAGTGGATTTGACTTCGGTCTGTAAGCTACATGCTGTGTCTTCGTAACCTGTAGCATCGGCAAATGTTTTTAACCATAAAGTTAAACATTACTGGATTCCTTTGAGACTATTTTGGCAAACATAGAGCATATTAAAGAGAGAATCAGGAGTCATATTTGTGAAAATCTGTTGTTAATAGAAATTAAATGATAAAATCTGCATTATAAGAATATACTTTGTAATTAAAAAGAACATATTTACACAGCTAATGTAGATTAGAGAATATTGGAGGAAGCTGTTATTGCTTGTCACAAGAGACACTGGTCCTCAGGTTTGGTTTAATTCACATGAGAATAATGTATATCTCGACGTTTAGATTCATGGTTGCTTGATTCAATCCAAATTGCATACTGTGACTATTATTTTTGGAACAGTACTTGAGAGCAGTGTATTTAAATATACTACATTGAAAATTAAAACCTTTTATTTAGTTGTAATTAGCAGACTTTATTTCTTTGGGGGGAAAAAAGTATTTAAAGAACAATAAGAACTTAATATGCCTCCATAAAAATTTAAATGCATAGGGCCAGATTGTGACAGTTTGCTCCTACAGCACTAAAGTAATATTTAATGTGCAAATTAGGTAATGTGAACTAACTGCTTTTGAAGCACTAGATTCAGATTTTCTTGTTAATTTTTCCTTATACTTTATTTCACATGTTGTCTTAATTACTATAGCGAGAATTATTTGTGGAATATGGTACTATTTAATTGAGGAAGGCTATCATAAACTGTAAGAAATTGGTTCATGTAACTTGAAACTGGTAAAAAGTTCAAGTAAAAACATGAAAACTCCATTATTCTGAAACTTAAAGAGTTTGTTGGTTTTTTTCCCTGAAAATAATAGTACAAGTGCTTCAAAACAACTGTATTTTGGTGGTGCTTTTAAAATTTTTCATTAACAATAGATGTTCTAATCCCTAAACTGTATGCCAGCAAACCATGTCACTTATTCACCCTAATATATAAATCTTGGAGTTTTAGTAGTTTAGCTAAATCATGATCCACTCAAATTTTGCATTTTTTCATTCCATTCATGATATCCTAGCACTGCTCAGTGGTGGATACACTTTTTTGTTCATAAGTGTATGAGTAACTGTCATATTTCTTTCCCTGTCCATTCTTCCCTGGGTGGGAACATTAGATGGAGGTTTTTCAAGCTAATAGACACTGCTTTTGTTAAGTCAAGATCAAAACACTGCACTTACATTTTGCCTCGATAGGAGTTCCTGTTTCTAAAATAATAATAGAGTTTCTGATTTGTATAGAGGTGAATTTCATAGCCTTCAACTACCTTCAAAGAAAGCAGTTTTCCATTTCTAACCAATAATTGCTATTGTTTAATTTTTTGTATTGAATGCCTGATGTATTCATAAATTAATGTCAAGGTGATTGTGGGAACATCAGGCCTTGTTGCCATGGAAATACACACTTATTTACACAAACACATTTCAAAATGAAAAATCACTTTTTTAAAGGTTAATGAAAAGATAAAATTATTTTTTTAATACTGATCAGGTTACGGAAATAATTTTTTTTTAATATGTTAACTGGGGGACCGTGTATGGAATTGGTGCTGAGTCAGTTCATACCCCACTAGCTGTCACAGTTGCAGGAGATGCTTTATGTATATACACACACACACACACATATATATATAGATATGTTTAGTGGGAGCATGTGAACCTGGCCACTTTCCACTGTAGCTCCCGCCTTCCTTCCTTCCTTCTTAGTTTGGCAGGCAAAAGGGAATATTTTCACCACTATTTCATTTCTTCCCCACAGTCTTCTTGAAACAAAATGGTCTGATGTTTCAGTTGTCTTAAGTTTTTAATATTTTCCTTGTTCCATAAGATCTCAGCATTTCTCCCAAGGTTTATTTCTGTCCTTGATGTACTTGTGAGACTCTTTATTTCATCTTCCGATTAATTTACTCAAAGTCTGTTCTGCTGTATAGAGAATCAAGTGATCAAGAATTGTCACCACTGACACTTTTTCAAGCCTCAGCTGAGCTGTGAACACAAGCTCAAGCTTCAGTTTCTCACTGGTAAGGAAAGCTTCTTCCAGCAGAGGAGCTAAGTTGTCTAACCTTGCCAGGTTGGATCATTTGGTTCTTTCCATAACTGCTCCAGAGATCCTCGGTGTGGGTTTATTTAGGGGAACATCAACTAGGAACTCTGTAGCAGAACGTTCTGCATTTTCGTTAGCTTCTCAAAGCACATCAGCAAAATGAAGATATCCTGGGGCTGTACTGCTGCTGCTTAATCTCACTCAGCTATTTAGGCTGGTCCTGCTCCAAGGAAGCCTTCTAGCACTGCAGCACGCAGGCCAGTGCAAAGTGCTGGAAGATTGCAACTCCTGCCTCTCCTACAGTCGCGTCACACTGCTACCTTAAAGGGGATACAGTGGCAGCGTAAGAAGGTAGCTCAGACTGGAGAGGTTTGTCCTGGAATGTGTGACAGGCTAGTGGTGTAGCTGAGTGCCGCAGAGGAGGTGAATGCCAGGTCAGACAAACCTAGCTGACACCAGCCATCACCATTCAGAAACACGCTGCTTTTCTTGCCTTTGTGCTGATACTGCCTGCCTGTCTGTGCTTATCTCGTCCTCTGCCTGTCTTCCAGTGAGCAGTGAAAAATGGTATGGAAGAACAAAGGCACTGATCCTCTTGCTGCTTCTTTTCAGTGCCTTGTTCTCAGAAATGAAAACTTGGGTGCAAATGTAAGCTGTCAGAGGTTGTGCTGAGGAGTTTTTGAGGGCTTTCATGTCAGCTCTAGAAGAATTATATATGCTCACCCGCTAGAATAAAATTATGTAATAAGCATTCCTAAAAAAATAATAGGAGGAATGATAAAATCCTTACGTACACTCTATTAAAAAAAAAAAAAAAAAAAAAAAAGTGTGGATGGATTCAGAGGACAGTGGAAGCACTTTACTTCAGAAATAACCACCTCAATGAATTCTTCAAGGCCAGGAAAGATTGCAAGCTTTGCTGCCAACACTGGATCCTGGAACAATGCTTTTACAATGATGCCTGATAGATCTGTACTTGGAAGACGCTTGTAAGGAAGATCACCTGTATCTACCAAGACAACTTAAAGGTCACATGACAAAAGGAAAAATGCACAGCTATAGATACACTGTGTAGTTAGCTACAGAAAAATATTTACAGATACATCAGAGAATGGTTACAGATCAATGCTTCCTGTAATTCTTTAGTTTGAAAATAAGCATTTTGTGTCATCCAGATATTTTAATACAAGAATTCACTGAAGAATAATCTTATAAATAAGCAAATGTACTACTTATGTCAAGAAGATGTAGGAATTGCAAGGTAGAATGAATTCACAGTTATCTGTTTGTACTACATATATACCAAACATACGCTTCAAAAGCCAAAAAAATCCACTATTATGATATGAAGCTTAACAATTTAAAAAACAATTCTATGGAAATATAAAATAGATTTTATGGTTGCTAGGTTTTGTTTCACATTGGCTTGCTTTCTTATCAACTGAAAATTCTTCTGTTGTATGCCAGAGCAAAGGACCTGCAACAAAGTGTGTGGTAGACTTGTGTTAAATGAAATCTGGTCTGACAGATGCTGAAAGAAGATAAATTATTTAAGAAAAATGTTGCATAAAAGTTTTACTGATCTGAGAGAAACAAAAAATTCCCATGACTACCTGCTTTGTTCTGAGTAACATCAGCAGAAGTGGCAACACTGAAATAGCTATTTATAGAAAAAAGACGTAATAGAAAAATCAAAAATCTCCATAACTGCTCTTCTTTTTTGTGTTTTGGAGGCATGTAACTTTCAAGGTAGCTTAGTGCAACTATTACTGGTTCCTACGTATGTCAACTATTCCTATGTTATCAGGAGAAATACTCGGTGAATAAATTTTCAAGGTTATCTATTTTGTTTTCTATAGCTTTTAAACTATTTTCACATTTCTCTATTCATTTAGAATAAAGAAGAGAGAATTGAGAGGCTTTATGGCATTTGTGGTTTCACAGATACACTTTGGTCTAACTTAACCTTAGGTGTTATGGTGGTTATTAAACCTGGATATGACTCCAGGCAACCATGATAAGCGTAGTGCGCTCCATTCCATTCTGCAGAATTCAGGAGATATGCTGGTATGACAGTTCAGTGAAAAGCAATGATTTTTTAAAGAAGGTAAAACATGTCCATAGTGAAAAACACCAGGAACTCAATATTTAGCCTATCAAGGACTACATTAAGAGTTTACTCGGCTAAAATCTGTAAATACCAACAGAGGGAAAAAATTCTATTACATAGCCTTTCAATTTACTAGACAAAACATTAGGAACTAAGGGAACCTGAACTAAATTCATTTTTAGAAATGAAGAGCAAAATTAGGTCCAATTTTTTTGCATTGACTCAGCAAGGGTTATATAGGTTCATGGTCAGTGAATGTTTTTTCTAGAAGAAATGTTTTATTTCAAGCTGGAGTTAATGAAAAGGAAATCTATATCCTGTGTTTTGCTGAAGATGAAACAATTATCAAAATGGTCTTATTAAACTGTAATGCCAATATAAATATGGAATCCTAAGCCTTATTTCAGATTCCTTCTTTAAGGCAGAAAAGGTGTTGATTTAAGGTTCCAAAAGTATTTTTAGTTTGCCAAGAGCTATGTCTTTCACAGCTGAAACAGGACTCTACCAAAGATGAAGGCATACTTTAAATACTGTTAGTCACCTTGTACTCATCTCCAGTCTATAGGCTTTGCTGGCATTACTATGCCAGTAAAAGCCGTAAAGCCATGTGGTTCATTCATTAGTGTCCCTCTGCTTTAATATACCATCAATTATACTATCAAGTGTGAATCTTCAGAAGTAACCCATCAAGACCATGGATTTACAACCTTATTGCTGATGATATTCCTTAAGTATTGAGATATTTTTCTCAGAAAACATTGAGTAGTCGTAAGATTTATATACTTGCAAGAAAAAGGGAGTCTCAGTGAGTTTCCCCATGCAGAATAGTTTTGGTGGAAAAGTGTTAAAATGTTCCTATTGACCTTTGTTAACTAAAGAAAATCCCTTAATTCAGAATTACCTTTCTTTTCAAAATGGAGTTAGGTTCTATCAAGTAAGGTTAACAGTTTTAAAAGGTCAAAAAACAAATTAAATCTTTTGAAGTAATCAAAATATTTCTGTTGACCTGACTTTTATTTATTCATTCATCTATTCAGGTTTTGGATGATATTAGGTAAAAATGTTTATATCTGAGACATTGCTAGTGTTGCAAGGTGGGAGAAAAAACATTGAAATACTCAAAAAGCTTATGACAGACAAACGTTTTCAGGTACTTCCATATATTAAGATGCACCTTACATCTGACTGTCAACAAGAAACCGAGTTATTTTAATCACAGCAACTTTTGTGATGGGGAAGTTGAATAACCTAATTCTAGAGATACTTTGGAGGAGATGTAGGTGCTTCTGCTACAACTATTGTGATGTAATTATGAGAATCTACTTATTAAGCTAATCTTAGCATTTAAAAACTAAATATTTGATTAGTTTTTTTGAAAACAAAGGAAAGACCTCCACTTAATACAACAGTTTCTAAATGTGTCTTAGTGCAGACATAAAACTAGCAGCAAAATCCTCCAGTAGTGGGTTGATGGACCGTCATCTAACCATTTTGGATGGTTAATATATGTGTGTATATATATATATATATATATATATAAAATAATAGGTAAGGAAATTAAAATGTCCTTCATGTTGAGAAGTATTCCTTTTTATTTGCCATGGCCCAGAAACTATTCATTTGTCAGTGGCTGTGTAGGGGGACAGTGGTCTCCATTGATATTGGCCTCTGAAGATGTCATAAAACGCTACTTTATGCTTTCCTCTTCTGCCACATCTCATATGTATGCTTTAAAATCCTCTTAGGGAATGGATTTTTCACTTTCTGCAGGAAGATAGTGTCCATTTGTTGTTGTCACTGCAATGCAAATAGGCATAGTAATAAATATTGTCAACATCCATAAATCAAAGGAATTATAGCACTAAACAGCAAATATCAGGCAGTTATAGAGATGAGGTTGTTGCCCTTCTTGGCCCAAATAGCTGGCACAATTGAGAACCTGAGAGTTTTTCTTGTTGGGAGGAGCATTTGATGATAGTTTCCATTAGCTGTTGGGTGCAAATCTGGTTTATTGACAGGAACAGAGCTAAATCCTGTTGCTCTTAAGTTCCACAGAAAGAACAATAAGTCATAGCCTTGCTTACAGCTTAAAGCCAACCCATTAGCAAACTATGCACAGAAAAGGTCTCTACCTTGGTTCCTGTCGGGGCCGCACTAACAGTTTGTCTATGGCTGTCCTCTGCATCTTTGCTTTACTGTTCTTCATGCATTTGCCATACTTCTACATTAAATGCTGCCTGTTCCCATTACTGTAATCAAGGAGGTACAGAATTGTTCCAGCCACCAAGAAAAGTGGCTGGCATGGCCTCCTGCATAGCAGGAAATCTAGCTAGGAAAGGAAAAGCTAAAAGAAACTGCAAGTCCAGCTTGTCAGCCACGATTCTGGGCAGCTTCACAGGAAAGGAGAGGAAAACATCCTTCCTCAATTTGTGAAGCTGAGACCAAGAAGTACACATTTCTGGAAGAATCAGTGCAGCACAGGGGTGTCTGGGTAGTTACAAAGGTCTTCATTCCTTTAACCTGCTTTTCTTTCATACCTTGCCCTTTTGCCCTCCCTTCAAAGAAAAACACGTTCTACTAATGAGAATGCTTTCTTAAGTCTTTGTAACCCTTGTCCCATGGCTTCCGTGCACATATGCAGAAACAGTTCATTATCCAGTCCCTAGGTATGTAATTGGGGAAATCATATGATGTAAAATTTCTACTGAAGAGATCACTGAGTGCAGAGTGGGAAGACTTAGTCACAGTTGTTTGAAACACTCCATGATACAAGAGAATTTTGCATTTTCCCTTTCACTGCTAGTCTGCATTTGTTTGCAGGGATCACAGGGGTTTCTTTACTGAGTCTAATCTATTATTTTGTATATTATGTTAATGCAAATAAATGAAACTGCTTGGATTAGGGGATGATAATAATAAAAATACCAAATCACTGGGAACATTTTGGCTCTCAAAAGACAGTTTCATTTGAACAGAAATGAAGCACCACAACAGCAAAATAAAAATCATTAAGTAAAGTGATGTTACAAATAATGCTGCCGAGATGTTTTCTTTAAGAACAGGTGTATGGACACATTTACAATACAAGAACATATAAATAGGTCTTCTGGTGTTTCTTCATCTTTAAATCATGCTAACTTACAGTACTTACTTAAGTACTTATTTACTTACTTTTGGTTTACTGCTTTATGGAATTATTTGTACAAGAGCCAGATGGGGAGCTAGAAAGTAGATTTGTTTTAAAGTTATTATGGTGTGACTAGTGTGACTATCACTGTGACGGTATTTCCAGACCTTATTGTTTTGGGGTAGTAGGAATTACAGTGGTGTATCTCTGATGTTTTCTTTTTTTTCCTCTCTCTTTCTTTCTTCACTCCCATCCATTTGTAAATTTAGACTTGTCTTCTGTATTTCTAGCGAGATGAGTGATGTAAAATAACTACATTAATATCCTTTAGGCCCCAAAATTTGATAATACTTTTTCCTTGGTTTATATGGTACATCTTTTTTTATGTCTTAGAAAAGCAAATTGAAAAATAAGTGACGAGATAAAAAATAGGGATATATGTGTTGGTATTTCAGCAAATGTCATTTCATTGTGTGATGACTTCTAGCTAGCCAACCATTACAGAATTACTGTCCCATGTGTATGCTATGCTAAAATACCACTAGGAGTGAAGATTTTTTAGGATTTACAATGTAAACAGGATTTCTTCTGAACTGTTGGAAGAGTTTAATTTTTGAAGTTTTTGTGATGCCAGATAATGTCTGAAGTCTAGTCCCTCGGCTGAGGTGGGGAGCTTAATTTCAGTATAAGAAGAAAATTAATGAAGCAGAAAATACACTGTATTCACTGTGGATAACCTAAAAATATCCTTTAATTCACCTCACAGGAGCAGGGGGTGTATATTCAGATCTACGTGAGAAACCTTGCATTCCAAGACACTTCATACCTCAGCTCTGTGCAAATCCTCCTCTGGATTTGCACACAGCCACTCCTGTTGAGGGTTTGGGAAGAAGATGCATACTGTGCCCAAGGCTGGCTGCTGTCCCACACAGTTCCCACCTGAGCCTAAGCAGTGGGGTTATTTAAAATAATACTGCTATACTGCATTGCTGCAGTACTCATCACCACTGTGGAACCATTGGAAGTTTCAAGAGCAATCCTTAGAAGCTTCGTTGATTAACATACCTGAAATGGCTGGAATCTTCTCTATTACAAATTAAGATAAACTGTCTAAAACTTTCACAAAACACAGAGCAAATTATTATGCTTGTTTTGCATGAATTTGAATTGCCAGTAATTTACCTTTAATCTGTATAGTTAATATAAATAAATACTGCTTTAAAAGTTAATCACAATCTAAAAATCACACCTCTTCAATTTAAATAACTTTGCAGGGGAACATTGTAAAGAACTGCAAACCTAACTTTAAATGTGAGTTCAAGTCATTAGATTTATTAAAATCTGATACTTTTCCAAACAAAAAAAGATTAAAAGAAAGTTCTCTCCAACACTTTTCTAGTTTTTAATTAAAATTTAGAATTAGAATTTTAGAAATTAATAATTCTAAGTAGAAATTTACTGTAGAAAACTGCTTCAATCTCTTGAGCAATAAAAACTGGAGTGAGGATATTTATATTCATCATAGTTATCAGAAAGAAAGATGTTTTTTCCAACTCAAAGAAGTATGGCTCAATAAGATTAATTCCTCTCAGATTTCCTAGGCATTTGTTTAACCTTCACATGAAAACCCCTCCTTATCTACAGAAATGACATAACAGCTCCCTTTCCAATAGCTCCAGGAGCATTAATCTATTATACTGGTACAAAGTAAGTAAATCCACAGATTAGGAGCTGAAGCAGTTGTAACTATTTCATGAAAAAAAAAATTGTCTTCAACCTCAGATTATGGAAAAAAAATCAAAAAAAGCAGCATTCTTAAACTTTAGATCCTTATGAGAACTTTTTCTGTTCAATGAGAACTGATATAGTATGCTATCTTGATGCAGTTGTGTATTAATAGTCATTGTAACAGTCAACTGTAAATGTCCTTACAAATATTAATAATATTTAAACAATTTGAAAAACCAAATCTAATTTCAAGTCTGAAATAATTTTCTCTTTGGGACCTGCATGAGAGAGCATCAAGTACACACACTGGATGCGATATATGTGATTGCTCAGAACCTCGTCCATACCTTCTCCTGAGGTCAGAAGATTCATGTTTGTCATCTGTCTTGCAGGAGTCATGAAGGGGCCAGGTGTAAGGATAGTCATTTAGTTGAAAGCCTGCTCTTATTAACAGAATCCTGCATTCCCCTATTAAAAGCTGATTTTCTGTTCCATGATCACATTGTCCCATGACTCTGAATCAAAGAAAAATACATTAAGAAAAAGTCTTTAAATCAATCACTGTCCTGGATCATTAGACTATTACAGAAATGACCAAACTTCCTTATTAATCTTGAAGAGAAATGAAATTGGTCACTGGACTGCAAGAATTCAGCAACAGTTTTGTACTTGGCTGAGCTAATATATAACATACAATGTGATTCATAATGTATCTGAACCTAAGCTCAGATATAAACAAAGGCAAACAAGTTTTTATTCTAAAAAGTTTTAATTGGAAGACTTTCCAAGTGAGCTACCCCAGC